>NW_020230725.1:0-349878 GCF_003227715.2 Harpegnathos saltator | reverse complement strand
CCCGGGGACCTTGGTAAGTTTTAAGGATGACTCGCTGTGAGTAGCGGGCTTATTTGACTTTGTGATTTTATGCTGTCAGGATTTTATTTAAACTAACACAGTCCATAATAATAATATTAAATAATAATAATAATAAAATTATTATTATAATTATTAATATAATTATAAAATTATATTAATAAATATGTAACGAGGCGCAGATGCACCTCGTTACTACCGGCCCGACCGACCACCTGTCGGGCCGAAGAACGGCGCTTGCGGCCACCCTAACATATCGAAAGACGATCGCGCCGCCGTTATCACGCGCCGCCGCTATCGCGCGCCGCGGCGATCACGCGCTGCCGCTAGCGCGCGCGGCCGCGATCACGCGCCGTCACCGTGCCTCGCGCCGATAGGCGCGCGCGCTCGATCGCCGCCGACAATCCTAGCCGACAACTATAAAACGCGCGATCGAGCTTCTATCACCAGACGATCCTACCGCCGTTCTAGCTAGACGCTCTATGCCGACAGCAAGAAGATCCGGACCGTTTCGCTCTGCCTTCCGCTTTCCGACTACCCGACCGGCGACTAAGAACACGGGATTGTGCGTTCGCAGTCTCGATCGAGCGTTCTCGATACTTGGCCGTCTCCCGTCTTCCTGGGCTCGTGTGTACACGTGCTCAGTCGAGCGTACTCGACAGTCTATCACCGTTACCCGCCGCCTTGAGCCAGGGATTCGTCCGTCGGCGAACTCCGCTGAGCGTACTCAGCCTTTAGGCGATCCGTCTAGCGACCAAGAACCCGGGACGGTGTGTCCGCCGTCTCCGCTAAGTGTCCGCAGCATTTGGTCGCTTTCCTCCACAAACGTAGGGAAAAGGGAAGGTGCGTACGCCTCCTCTGTCGAGAGTTCTCGGCCCCGACGGACGAAGTCATTTCGCGTATCCCGCGACTCGCGTGCGTGCGTTCGACCGAGAATCGAAATCTCCGGTCCGGCGACCATTTATACGCGAGCGATTTCGAAGCAAGTATTGGGCGATAATTGTTCGAGACGCCCAGCGTCGCGAAGCGTGACCGATCACCGCGTCGTTACCGTCGTTACCGTCTACATGCGTCGCGTAATAGGCCCCGCCTTCCGCACGGCCTATCCGTCTGTACGAGCGCTTGTACCGTTCACAGCACCGCACCGTACCGCACCGACGCGCCTTATAGACGCAACCCGCGACACCGCCTTCGGGGCCGAACTCTTGTACATAATTAAGTATAGAATAAAGCTAACGTATTATATTATTTTCAAACGTCTCGCTGCTTTCCTCCTCACCGAACCCGGACTCCGCCGAGCCTTATCCGCGCAAAACGCGTAGCAGCGACCGAACCGCGGCGTTCGGCCGTTACAAATATAATGATTATTATTATTATATTATTATAATTATTATTATAATAATTATAATAATATATATATATATATTAATATATATTGGGTGAGTGCAAAAGTTCGTGCGGAGTTTCAATAGATGGAGTTATAAGCGTCGTAAAGTGTTGTCATTAATACTTCCATCTACATATTATATAACGTTGGAAAGGTGACGTCTTCAGCTGTTATTAAAAAAAAAATCATTTGTTTTCATACAAACTGCTTCGAGAAATATCACTTTAAAAATGAGTATCGATAAGGTGCATTTACGGCATGTTATGCTTTACGAGTTTCGGAAGGGAATAAACGTTGCCGCAGCCGTAAAAAACATTCAGGATGTTTATCAGGATGAAGCACCAGCTAAACGAACTGTGGAAAAATGGTTTGCTAAATTTCGGCGCGGAGAATTTAACCTTGAAGACGAGCCACGCTCTGGTCGACCTTCTGACATTGATGACGATGTTTTGCGTACTTTAGTGCTCAATAATCCGCGAATTTCAACAGAAGAAGTTGCTACAGCACTAAACGTTGACCGATCAACCGCTTTTCGGCGTTTAAAAAAGATGGGATTCGATTTGAAGCTCGATATATGGGTGCCCCATTTGCTGACCGAGAAGAACAAATCAAGCGAATTTCTGCAGCCGTTTCTTTACTCGGGCGGCTCAATAACGAGTCGTTTTTGGATCGACTAGTGACGGGCGATGAGAAATGGGTCCTCTACAACAATGTTCAGCGCAAACGGACATGGAAACAATCAGGTGAGCATGGTGACGCAAATGCCAAAGGCCAGTTTGCACCCGATGAAGGTGATGCTCTCTGTTTGGTGGGATTGCAAGGGCATAATCTATTTCGAGCTTCTCCCCGCTGGCGAAACGATTGATTCGGACAAGTACTGTCGCCAATTAACCAATCTGAATCGAGAAATAAAAGAGAAACGTCCGATTTTGTCAAATCGCAAGGGAGTCGTCTTTCATCACGACAACGCCAGACCACACGTTTCGAAAAAGACGCTGCGCAAACTGAAGAGCCTGAAATGGGATGTCTTAACGCATCCACCGTATTCTCCTGATATCGCACCATCTGACTATCACTTGTTCCGGTCATTGCAAAATTATTTAAATGGAAAAAACTTTGACTCTTTGGAGGCCTTAAAAAACGGCGTCTCTTCGTTCTTCGAATCTAAACCGCGCAGTTTTTATGATCGAGGCATCCGTATGCTGCCAGAACGTTGGAAAAAGATTATAGAAAACGATGGAGAATATATCATTGATTGAATAAAGATTTTTGTTTGCCTAATCACTGTGTGACTTTTACTCACAAACTCCGCATGAACTTTTGCACTCACCCAATAATAATAATATAATAATATATATAATATCTCTCTCTCTCTCTCTCTCCCTCTCTCTCTCTCTCTCTCTCTCTCTTCTCTCTCTCTCTCTCTCTCTCTCTCTCTCTCTGTCTGTCTCTCTCTCTCATTCTTTCTCTCACACACACACTCTCTCTCACACACTCTTTTTCTCTTTCTCTCCCACACACTCTCTCTCTCTTTTTCTCCCTCATTCTCTCTCTCACACAATCTCTCTCACGCCCATTCTCTCTCTCACATATAATAAAATTATTATAATTATTAATATAATTATAATAATTATATTAATAAATATAATGATTATTATTATTATATTATTATAATTATTATAATAATTATAATATATATATATATATTAATATATAATAATAATATAATATATATATAATATCTCTCTCTCTCTCTCTCTCTCTCTCTCTCATTCTTTCTCTCACACACACACTCTCTCTCACACACTCTTTTTCTCGTTCTCTCTCACACACTCTCTCTCTCTTTTCTCTCTCATTCTCTCTCTCACACAATCTCTCTCTCATACTCTCTCTCACACTCTCTCACTCCCTCTCTCTCGCACTTCCTCTCTCTCTGACTCTCTCTCACGCCCATTCTCTCTCTCACATTCTCATTCTTTCACACTCTCTCTCTCTCACACTCTCCTCTCCCACACTCACCTCTTTCTTACACTCTCTCCCACTCCCCCCCCCTTCTCATATAATAATAATATATAATAATATATAATTATAATAATATATATAATAATAATATAATATAATAATCGGCATCTGCTAAGGAGAAAAGAGAAAAGCGCGATACATGGCTACTACAGCGAGCGAGACACGTATAAAGACAGCGCGGTGCATATAAAAAATTAATATTTTTTAATTTCGCTAGTTCACACGATAGGTAGACATGTTTCGAATATGTATGTAACTGCATGCTGAAGGCGACCGATCGACTTTTTATATAAAAAAGAGGTTTTTTCTCTAGTTTCAGGAGATGCTGTATAGCGTCTCGTTATTATTACTGTAATTTTTATTATTATTCAGTCTCCTAATTTCTTTTTATATTTTCAAGAGCAGAGCCTACATTTTAAATAGCATTTAAAGGAGGATGTTGCATTTATCCCTCCCTCCTTCCCGCAGTCTTTTCAGAAGTAATTAATAATTAATAATTATTAATTATCTTGCGTTTCTGTCCCAGTCCACCGTATTTCGAGATTTTATAGAAACCGTGAAACGGCGCGCGTATAAACACGTCACGTTATTTTTTGTGTATTTGCTACATTATTATTATTCATATAACGCTATAAAAATTCATTCTTATCAATAAAATATATATTATTATTTCTATCAAGTTTGAAATCAATCGTCTGCTTAGTTTCCGAAAAAAAAATTCGTGAAAATAGCTTATTTTTCTGGCCTACAGACAGGATTCCCTCTTTAATCGGCATTTCTGCTAAGGAGAAAAGAGGAAAGCGCGATACATGGCTATTAGAGCGAGCGAGACACCTATAGAGACAGCGCGGCGTCTCTATAGCTGTCTCACTCATATTCCTTGCATTCAAGCGGTAGAACGAGCGAGACACCTATAGAGACAGCGCGGTGTCTCTATAGCTGTCTCACTCATATTCCTTGCATTCAAGCGTAGAGTGAGTGAGACAGCTATTGAGGACACCATTAAACGTACCACGTCTGCTAATGCTTTCTCTCTCAATCGTGCGACGTGCGAAAAGGATGCAACTTCGGAAAGTCTCCCACCATTTCTCCTTCTTCGCTTCTCTCGCGCTGTACAGTACGCCCATATGCGTATGCGTATATGCCTGTCATTGCTTTCGATTGTTTTACAGGCGTATACGACATCGCCGAGGGACGCCATACCTGCCTCTGAGTGTACACCATATAATAATTTAAAGGATGATACAAAATGTAGAAGAAGATCGTGAGCATAATCAATAAAGTCTCGTAGCTTTGGGGAACATAATATTCTAATTGCCACATGTAGCGCTAGAAAATGATCATATAAATCTTTTTGAAGAGAAAACTTGAAAGCTATAGGGCTAGTATATAGTAACAAATTTCTAAATTCTGTAGCTTTCCATAATTTTACAAAAGTAAGTGATCTTGGTTTACGTGCAAATTCGCAAGGCATATATAATTTTAACACATTTTCTAGCTGTGTTGAGATTGCTTCAACTTTTCTGTATCGTAAACGAACTTTAAGTTTTCCAAATAGCCACATGTATAATAATTTTCGCACAACTCCTAAACAAACAAGGTGCATATAATCCAAAGGTACACTTTGCACAAGATCTAAATGTGGAATTTCTGAGAGAATTGAATATCCAATGTGATAATTTTCATCTTTTCTTAAACGGAAATCTGCGTCTGTTCGTAATTGCGCATTCATTTCAGGAAAACACATTTTGCTATTAATATAACTGCCTTCGGTAATACATTTTGTACAACTTGAATAACCGTTGCCGAAATGCCCTTTTATTTTCAGTACAAATGCTTTTGCTGGCGCATCACATATAATTGAATCTATCGAACATGGAATTCTTTTATTATTAATAATAATTCCTTCTTCACATAATATTTTTGCATCATCCACAAATTTTCTGAGAAATTCATTTGAATCAGATGGTTTCTGTGTGCATAATAAATACCAATAACAACAATTTTTTTGAAATTAGTTACAGATCCTAAAATTGGCCAAAATTGTCGTGGCGATGATTTAGATAATGGTAATCCATCCATATTTACAGATATTTTAATATTAGTAATATTTTTTGAAATCGAAGATTTATTATTGCTTTTGATAAACCAAAGTGATAATAATTACCATCACCACAAACATCTGTATAAGTATCTCGCGGAGTATGTAAAAGACTTCTTGGATCAGATGGAATGTCAAGATTACAATTTTTACATGTATACTGTCTTATACCATTTAGTAATAAGCGCAATGATGATTGCGGAATGCATTCCGTAACTGCCCAGTCAGCTAAAAATTTTTGAAAGTTCATATTTTGACCTGATCCACTATTCGAATCACTACTTTCTATATCACTGTTTATAAAATCTTGTAAAATTCTAATGTTATGGTCAAACAACTCACCGTCAGATTTACTTAATACTGTATCATTAGCAGATATAAAATTTTCGTTTGGTAATACATTTTCATTTGTAATACATTTTCGTTTTCTAATTCATTTTCGTTTGCTACTTCATTTTCATTTTGTAATATATTTTCGTTTTCTAATTCATTTTCGTTTTTATTTTGCAATTTATTTTTATAAAATAATGTCGAATTGGATGTTGATGGTTTATGAAAAGATTCCATTATAAATTCTGTTTCCAACTTCATCATTTTCATTCTATGTGAAGAACTAATTGTACGTTTATAGAAAGATTTTTCCCGTGACATGTTTAGTATATCTACAATCTCTGTATAAATGATTTAACAGTCACACCTAAGATAATAAATTTAAAGAATTAAAATGTAAAAGACCCAGATGCACACAATGTAAAATTCTACCAATGTAAAACCACTAACAGATTCTATCCAGCTAATTAAATCTATTCTAATTATACTTAACTTAAGTAATGTAGTAGTGTCCGTTTTACCTTTGCGCATCACCTTTCTTAAAATTTGAAATCAAACATAACATTAATCACTTACAAATAATTATTTAATATTAGGCCTGAGACGAGCGTTTTATAAGGTGATTAAATTTTATTAAAAAATAAATATTTACAAAAATGGTTTCGACAATTACTTGTCTCTTTTCAGCCGTAAATCTATAATTATAGAACGATCGAACGTTCGAATGTCAAAATCAAAGATTCAATTCGCAGATGTTAATATATCTTTTTTTAAATGACGGCGGATTCATGTTGTGTGTAGATATAATTTTTTTAGTAGACTCACCATGTAAAACGTGTTTTTAATCTAGCTCTGTCCATGTTGTTAAATTGTTGTGATGTGTCAGGCTTGTATTTTTTTTAAATTGTCAATGCTGTTAAATTGATAAAATTGATTTCCTTCTCATTGTCAATATAATATGATTGAGCAGAAAATCAATTTTATCAATTCAACAGTATTGACAATTAAAAAAATATAAGCCTGACACATCATAACAATTTGACAATATGAACAGGGAGTTAGATTACCGTTTAAAAAACACGTTTTACATGGTGAGTCTATAAAAAAAACGGCACCTACACACAACACACGAATCTACTATCATTTAAAAAATATGTTGATTTTTAAATAATATCTGCGAACTGAATCTTTGATTTTGACATTCGAATGTATCATTCTATAATTATAACTTGCGGCTGAAGAGACATAAGTAAGTGTCGAAATGTACCGTTTCCATTTTTGTAAATGTTTATTTTTTAATCAAATTAAATTATCTTATAAAACGCTTAGTCACAGGCCTAATATTAATCAATTATTTTTATGTAATACGAGCCTATATTAATTTATTATGTTAATCACTTGTTTTTTACAATGTTACTTAAATATGATGTAAATTATAATATTAATTAAATATGATGGTATATCATTGTGATCTCTCAGTGTTACGTTTTCAAAAATACTTAAAAACAAGATTCTTCACTTTATTTCTCATTAAAGAAATTATTCTGCATTTTATAATTTATAGAACAATATTTAAATGTATACACTTAAGGGCCAGAAAGGAAGATGATTTCTAAGAATTTTTTAATTGAAAATTGTAGAAAAGCTTTTTAATTAAACTATTTATATTAAAAAATAGTTTGAAATACACTTGATAATTTTCTGTAAAAAAATTAATAAATCTCTGAGTTATGAAGATGGTAGAAGGGCATTACAAAAAAACATTTTGCAATATGAAATAAATCTCTTAATTACATCTTAAAAAAAAATCAACGGATTTATAAAATATGTATATTGAATTATGTAATCGATATCATAAGAGATTTTCCCCTATGCTTAATTTTTTTATAAACAAAAACTCAATCTTTTTCTTGAAATATTGGGTGAGTGTAAAAGTTCGTGCGGAGTTTGTGAGTAAAAGTCACACAGTGATTAGGCAAACAAAAATCTTTATTCAATCAATGATATATTCTCCATCGTTTTCTATAATCTTTTCCCAACGTTCTGGCAGCATACGGATGCCTCGATCATAAAAACTGCGCGGTTTAGATTCGAAGAACGAAGAGACGCCGTTTTTTAAGGCCTCCAAAGAGTCAAAGTTTTTTTCATTTAAATAATTTTGCAATGACCGGAACAAGTGATAGTCAGATGGTGCGATATCAGGAGAATACGGTGGATGCGTTACGACATCCCATTTCAGGCTCTTCAGTTTGCGCAGCGTCTTTTTCGAAACGTGTGGTCTGGTGTTGTGATGAAAGACGACTCCCTTGCGATTTGACAAAATCGGACGTTTCTCTTTTATTTCTCGATTCAGATTGGTTAATTGGCGACAGTACTTGTCCGAATCAATCGTTTCGCCAGCGGGGAGAAGCTCGAAATAGATTATGCCCTTGCAATCCCACCAAACAGAGAGCATCACCTTCATCGGGTGCAAACTGGCCTTTGGCATTGCGTCACCATGCTCACCTGATTGTTTCCATGTCCGTTTGCGCTGAACATTGTTGTAGAGGACCCATTTCTCATCGCCCGTCACTAGTCGATCCAAAAACGACTCGTTATTGAGCCGCCCGAGTAAAGAAACGGCTGCAGAAATTCGCTTGATTTTGTTCTTCTCGGTCAGCAAATGGGGCACCCATATATCGAGCTTCAAATCGAATCCCATCTTTTTTAAACGCCGAAAAGCGGTTGATCGGTCAACGTTTAGTGCTGTAGCAACTTCTTCTGTTGAAATTCGCGGATTATTGAATACTAAAGTACGCAAAACATCGTCATCAATGTCAGAAGGTCGACCAGAGCCTGGCTCGTCTTCAAGGTTAAATTCTCCGTGCCGAAATTTAGCAAACTATTTTTCCACAGTTCGTTTAGCTGGTGCTTCATCCTGATAAACATCCTGAATGTTTTTTACGGCTGCGGCAACGTTTATTTCCTTCCGAAACTCGTAAAGCATAACATGCCGTAAATGCACCTTATCGGTACTCATTTTTAAAGTGATATTTCTCGAAGCAGTTTGTATGAAAACAAATGATTTTTTTTTTAATAACAGCTGAAGACGTCACCTTTCCAACGTTATATAATATGTAGATGGAAGTATTAATGACAACACTTTACGACGCTTATAACTCCATCTATTGAAACTCAGCACGAACTTTTGCACTCACCCAATAAATACGTTAAGGTCTATATTCAATAAAATTATTCGTAAATATCAAATTCCGCTATTTTATAAAAAATCAGTATTCTTATAAATAACTATGGTACCAATTAAATCATTTAACATATTTTTTTAAAACCTCATTTTTTTCGTTTAAGATGCTTGGAGATTTACTTGTACTGCAAAATGTTTTCTTTTTGCGTGCCCTCTTACCTTTATAATTCAGAGAATTCTAAATTTTTTCTAATAAAAATGACTAAATATTTAAAACTAAATTTTTCAATTAAAAAAATTAAGAAAAAAACTTTCACAGTTTTAATAAAAAAAGGTTTTCAGATATCACCGTTTTCCGGGATTCTAGATGCATAGATCCTTAAGATATATTTTTCCTCACACATTTCTAACGTTATGTTATTTTATTATGATCAATAGAAATATAATCTTTATGAATAAAGGCTACGATCAAGACAGTGCTACGAATGCTTCGAAACATCATTCTATCTTTATTCTTATGGAATGTAGATAGAATATGCGATGTTTCAAAACATTTGTAGTGCAGTCTTGACCGCAACCAAAGATAATATTTGAGATAATATCTTACCACTGTTGTGCTTATAATAATTCTAGAATATCCCGCAGCATATTCCTTTCAGCATAGCTACCACTGTTGTACTAATAATAATTCTAGACACATACCCCCATAGTCCAATACAGCACAGGTAGATTCTAAACAGATTCTCAGTATATCGCAAACGTAAATTGCAATTATTCCATGAATATCCAAAATACGTACTGTAATATTTTGAGAATATACTGAGAATGTTCCTATGTCCGCTTCCGCAGTCTACTCAGTATATACTGAGAATATTTCGTATTATATTGTAGGTATATCTAAATAATATTTTAATAATATTACTAGTATCGATTAGAAATATTTCCTAGTTTATTGTCAGTATATTTGTAGAATATTTATATAATATATAAATATTTTGCAGGTTTTTTTGGGTATAATAAAAATGACAAATTGGTTATATATTATATATGTAAAAATGACAAATTGGTTATATATTATATAATTGGTTATATATTATATATGTTATAATATATATTTTTAAAATTAGTTTAACATATAAATGAACTCTTTATACATATATAAATAAACATATAAATGAACTCTTAACAAACTTGTACTGCCTTTATAAACTATAAACTTTATAAATCATAACTCTTCATAAATTATATATATATATATATGTAAAATCTAAAATAACTCAATTATTTTTTTGTTTATTTGCACGTTCCTTTGCATGAGCCAGCCAAATTTTGATGGGAGCAGAAATTTGTTCGTCTGTTGCAATTGTACGCGACTTTATCACACCTGGAATATAATATTTAAAAATCAGTGTAATTAGAAAGAGAGAGAGAGAGAGAGAGAGAGAGAGAGAGTTTTCTTTAAATAAATATCTGTTCTCATTTAAGTTGCTTAAAAGAAAGTTGAAAAATTTTATGTTAATGTAAATATATAAATAAAAAGATTACTTAAATATTTGTTTAAACATTTGGTAATTATTTAGAAAAGGCATACCGCCTCCGATTTTGCTAAAACTCACGTATCATATATATTTTGACTCGTAGAAACCGGATCCAAAAGTAAAAATAGTTACTCAACTCTATAAAGCAAGAAAAAAATTGTTAAAGATAGAGGTATGATAGGTTAGGAAACCTGTCATTGCAAGGTAAAGTTTCTTCGTTGTACTTACTGTATTAGTATAGCGCAGTATACAACTAAACTTTTATAATTATTGTACATAAGATAGGACTTATTTTGAATTGTACACAAAATAACTCCTATCTTGTGTACAATAATTATAAAAGAATATATCTTTAAATCTTCGCCTTATATGTACTAAAATGGCAGATTCTAAAAAGGTTAGCAAAGGCCCCTACACAAGGGAGAGTGTATCATTAATCAGAAGCAGAAGAATGTAAGTATATGCTATCTCATTATGTAGGACTGATCTTGTTCCTCTTGTTACGCAATGGAATAACATATGTTATGATTTCTCCGCTTTTGATTCATGATACATTCTCCTTTGCATGGGAGCCTTTGCTAATCTTTTCAGAATCTGTCATTTTAATATAAGGTAGACTCGTCACTTTAGTAAGGCAAAGATTTAAAAATATATTTTTTTGCAATTATTGTACACAAGATAGGTCTTATTTTGAATTCAACACAAAATAACTCCTATTTTATGTACAATAATTATAAAAGAATATATCTTTAAATCTTCGTCTTACTAAATCAATGAGCCTACCATACATTAAAATGACAAATTCTGAAAAGATTAGCAAAGGCCCCTATGCAAGGTGACATGTGACAAAATTATTTATA
Source organism: Harpegnathos saltator (assembly GCF_003227715.2). Classification (NCBI taxonomy): domain Eukaryota; kingdom Metazoa; phylum Arthropoda; class Insecta; order Hymenoptera; family Formicidae; genus Harpegnathos; species Harpegnathos saltator. Next base: position 338,438 of record NW_020230725.1, on the reverse strand, counting down.
TAAATATTCTTAATTTAAGTATTTTCATTTAGTTGTTATACTGCACTACACTAATACAATAAGTGTAACGAACAGATTTTACCTTGCAATGACAAGTTTCTTAACCTATCATATTCTATCTTAAATAATATTTTTCTCGCTTTGTAGAGCCGAGCAATGATTTTTAACTCAGATTCGGCTTCTACACGTGAAAATACATAAAATATGTGACTTTTAGCAAAATCGGAGGCGGCGTGCCTCTTCTAAATAATTATCAATTACACTATTAATTAAAAACTAAGATTTACAGTTCTGTATGTATATTCTGATTGTATATTTTATTTACATATAATTACTTTACACAATTGTAAGTTGCTGAAGACATTTTTCTTTTTCGCTCCATACCAGCTGTATTCCATGGCTAATTCATTGCTGAAGATTTGTCTCATTAATCTTATACACGATGTTTTTAAATCCTCGCATACAACTCGAGCCAATTGTTTAATCTAAAATGTAAGTACAGAGTTAATATTAGTTCAATATTTCGTCTAATGACATTTATTAATTTATATATATTATGACTCTATGGATCCTCTCTGAGACTATCTTTATTTAATTATGTCAAAAATGAGAAATTGCATGACAAAAATTATTACAGCATATGTTAAAATAAAAAGATATGTCTATTAAACAACAGTTTCTCTTCCAATCGAGTCAAAAAAATATGTAAAATGTTCCGAATATTTTCCTGTTATTATGATAATGAATAGTTATCCCTGACAGCACAAGAACTTCTGGGAATGTCCCAAGAACATTCTGAGGATATTGCTATATCCTCAGAATGTATGCAGGACGTTCCCTGGATATCTGTGCTGTTAGGAATAATACGTTTTAAAGATTTAAGAGTTTTTTTTAAACAAGAAATATGGTCTAACACACAAAAGAGTCTTATTAGAGACTCAGGATTCAAAGATATTAAATATTTTGGGAGATTTTACAACAGAGAAGAGAAGTAACTATGATTTAGGAATTTCAACGAAGAAAGATATTTTGTTACTTTCACCAACAGGTTAAGAGCTAACCATCATAATTTTAATGAGTCTCTTCACAGAAAGGGGTATATATAGATAGCACTAAGTGTGACTGTAGATATGAAAAAGAGAATATTGACTATATGATATAGTGGTGCAGTAAATATAATGAAGAAAGAGTTAAGTACGACGAAGAATTAAGGAAAAAAAGAATAAGGGGTAAACGCAGCATTATTATATGGATTAAGGAGGAAAATTGAGACGCAGTCTGAATAACTTATAACTATCAAGAAAATAGGAAAAATAGTGTAAAAACCTGAAGTTAATTATTCTTGTGCCACATAACCCTGAAAGACAAGTTGAAAAATTATAAAATTTTATACAACGAATTGGCCTATCTAACAAAATATCTATTGAGGTACAAATTTATTAATGCATAATAGTTAATGTTATTTTATAAATAAAATAATTATATAATTATTACCTTATATTAAGATCTTCGTATACGACGTGACTACGTGCGTTCAGATGGACACGGAAAGCGGAGAGTGGAGTAGAGAAGCATTAAAAGCCATCCAATCAGAATCGGGCCTCCGCCGAAGATCGGGCGGAGGCCCGATTCTGATTGGGTGACTCCAGACAGCGCAAGATCTCCTAAAAACATCCCAGGGACGTCCTGAAGATGAAGAAACATCCCGAGGTCATCTTCAGAACGTACTCTGACCGTTTCTTGGATACCTGTGTTGTTAAAGACCTTCTACAATATAAAGCAATTAGTCAAAAGCCGTAGACAAATTGATCACATTTGATTATTTTTTAAATAATCGACTGTGGTTGGTCAATTTACTTACGGCTTATGACTAATTGCTTATTGTAGAAGGGATATGTCCGATTAATGATTAAAATATTGTTGATAATATTAGAATATTTCTAGAATATTCGATAAATAAACTGAATATTATTGATGAATTATGTATATTCTAAAAATATACGAAAAATAATATACTACAAAAGGTATTATAGGGATATTCTCAGTATATTAGATATATCTATAGTATATTTAGTAAGAAAACAGTATACCAGGTATGTCGGTAATTACTTTCCGATTTTTGTAACAGATGTCACTAGCCATAAGTACACTCAAACGCAAAAAACCTGGTACACTAAAAATTTGGGAAAAAATTACAAAATTTCAAATGATCATAACTTGGTAAATAATGAAGATACAAATATGCGCAGAAATGCAAAATGAAGCTTGAAACGTCCTCTTTAAGAATATCTGAATGGCAATTATGCTCGGCCATTTTTTTCAAAATGGCGGATGATAAAGTGAGAGGATGCAAAATTGATAATCAAAGGTCCGTGTTTGCGATGGTGCATGGTGTGCATTAGGTATCGCAGCGTAATGGGACCAAATGCACATGAAAGTATAGAGTGTTATCTTTAAAATGCTACTTTACCGAGCTCGATGTGATCATTTTTCACTGAGTTGTTCCAAATTTTGCTAAAAATGCGGTTTTCTTGTTAAATTTGCATAATTCAGTGAATAAGTATCGCATCAAGCTTTATAACGAAGTATTTTAAAGAAAACATTCTATACTTTTAGGTACTTTTCGTCCCATTGAGCTGCGACACTTACTTTATTCTATGCGCCGTCGCACGCTCGAACCTTTTTTTAGCAACTTTTCATGTTCTCCTTTTTATCACCAGCCATTTTGAAAAAATATCGTTGCGCACAATTTCGATAGATCTTTCGAAAAGTACGGTTTCAAAGCTTTCAAACCGTTTTTGAAATTTGCTGCTAGGATATTTAGGTGTCGAGATATTCAATTTCGAATTTACAACAAATGTCGATTCAGCGAGGCTTAAGGGGCTAAGAGGCTCTGCGATTCGTTTGGCTCTTTCATAATTTCAATAGCTGTGTTCATGTTTCTCTATATAATAATTTACATAACCTGCACAATATATTCAATGCATTTATTTGCACTTATTATTTTGAAAGCCAGGGAAATGAAAGTAAAATTCAATTTAGGTTCTTCATTTTGCGTAATCGATATACGTAATAAAGATGAATTGCGTTTTAAGATACCGCTGTCATTAGCTCAAATTATGGTTGTAAGTCTTCCCAATATAAACCGCATGGAGTTTTACTGGTAGGAAAAGTCCCATTGTATGTAGAGTGTGTGTGTGTGTGTGTGTGTGTGTGTTTGTATACCACAAGGATAAGGACCCCGTGGTTCGTCAGCTCCACAGTATTTCAAGATTTCACACCCTCCTTGTGGTGTGTGTGTGTATGTGTGTAGTGTTACAGCAGAGATAAGAACCCCGCAGTTCGTCACTCCTGCAGTAATTAATGACTCCAAACCCTCTCTGCTGTGTGTGTGGTGTGTGTGTACTAATAGTAGGTATGACTGCCTCGTGCGCGTATTACCTCATTCATACGATCAGGCATACTCCTTATTAGTCTTTTAATTTCATCCTGCGTAATTGTATTCCATTCGTTTTCGAGAATTATTCGCAGTTCTCGCAGTGACTGAGGAGCAGGTACATGATTTCGTACTTTCCTGCCGAGGTTGTCCCATAAGTGTTCGATTGGATTTAAATCTGGACTATTTGCTGGCCCATCGAGTCGATTTATGCCAACTTCATCGAAGAAATCAAGCACTCTTCTCGCAGTGTGTGGTCGAGCATTATCTTGCATAAACAAGAAGTTCTCTCCGATGAAGGGTGCGTACGGAACAACATACGGAATGAGTATGTCTTCCACGTATACCTGCGTTCATATTCTTGTCAAAAAAGTGCAGATCTGTATGAGCATTAGCTGAAATTCCTGCCCAAATCATTACAGAGCCTCCATTGTAGCTATGCCTCTTACTTACCGTACAGTCTGCAAATCGTTCTCCACCGCGACGATAAACTCGTTCTCGTCCATCTGGAGAATAGACACAAAAACAAGATTCATCGCTAAAGAGTACTTTGCTCCGGTCTGCGTAAGTCCAGTCTCTATGCTCAACTGCAAAATTGAGTCGAGCTACGCGATGGTGACATTTAAGCAAAGGTACAGCTGCTGGCCTGCGCGAAAGCAGATTTTGTTCCTTTAATCTTCTCCGAACGGTGTTAACGGATACATTAATGTTGCGGATATCCCTTAAATTGTTTCTAATTTGAACAGATGTTCGATGTCTGTCTCTTAACGAATTTGAAACAATAAATCGGTCATCATTGGTACATCGAGGACGTCCCGAACCAGGCCTTCTATGGAAAGAATTGGTTTGTGAGTACCTGGCATAAGCACGTTGCACAGTTGACACTGACAAATCAAGTGCCTGAACAACGTACCTTCGACTTCTGCCATCTTCAATTAAAGCAATAACTTGAGCAGCCTTTTCAGGATTTATCGTCGCCATAATCGACGCAATAATTTCGATGCGAAACAATCAATTATGGTTTAAATTGATGAAGTTGCACGAAGCAACGCGCCTTGAAAGGAAAAGATCACGGAAAAAGAAAAGTCGCATGAGGCAGCGCTTATCGGAGTGAACACGTTCGGAAAAGGAAAATTGTTTGTCTTTGTTTATTGTCTTGGCACATACATTTAAGAAAAATCCAGTCAAGCCAGGCGTTAAAGCCCGGCGCACCGACAGAATCTCAGTCAAGCCAGAACGTAAGCCCGGCGTACTGACAAACTCGCGAAGTCCAGCGTACAAGAGATAGTCCACTATCGGCGGTGGACCGTACGAAGGCCAAAAGCTGTACGAAGGCAATCTCTGATCATCTCCGCGGGCACTCTTATATGCCTTGGGCAGCTCGAATTCGCGTGCGAGCCGAGGGGCTCGCGCGCACGACAACCCAGATCGCCGCGTCGCGGCGGCTCCGTGGACTAGGAGCGCCAGGGAATTTCGACGTTCAGGTGGTGTCCAGCGACTCGGCATCCTGCGCGCCGGACACCACCTGAACGCACCGCAAACTCAGGCGCGATCTTGAACAGCATATTCAAGCTGTGTACCATAATGGCCAATCGTACGGAGAAGGTAGAGAGCTAGGGACAGCTTCGCGAACTAAAGTGTATATCACAGTGATCATGCGTAACTGAAGGGTAAAGAATGATAACTTTTGATAAAAATTAAATTTCCAATTCGCAAAATTGTGTAAATTATTGTATAGAGAATAATGAACGCGGCTATTGAAATTATGAAAGAGCCAAACGAACCGCAGAGCCTCTTAGCCTCTTAAGCCTCGCTGAATCGACATTTGTTGCAAATTCGAAATTGAATATCTCGACACCTAAATATCCTAGCAGCAAATTTCAAAAACGGTTTGAAAGCTTTGAAACCGTACTTTTCGAAAGATCTATCAAAATTGTGCGCAACGATATTTTTTCAAAATGGCGGGTGATAAAAAGGAGAACATGAAAAGTTGCTAAAAAAAGGTTCGAGCGTGCGACGGCGCATGGAGCAAAGTAAATGTCGCAGCTCAATGGGATGAAAAGTACCTAAAAGTATAGAATGTTTTCTTTAAAATATTTCGTTATAGAGCTTGATGCGATACTTATTCACTGAATTATGCAAATTTAACAAGAAAACCGCATTTTTAGCAAAATTTGGAACAACTCAGTGAAAAATGATCACATCGAGCTTGGTAAAGTAGCATTTTAAAGATAACACTCTATACTTTCATGTGCATTTGGTCCCATTACGCTGCGATACCTGATGCACACCATGCACCATCGCAAACACGGACCTTTGATTATCAATTTTGCATCCTCTCACTTTATCATCCGCCATTTTGAAAAAAATGGCCGAGCATAATTGCCATTCAGATATTCTTAAAGAGGACGTTTCAAGCTTCATTTTGCATTTCTGCGCATATTTGTATCTTCATTATTTACCAAGTTATGATCATTTGAAATTTTGTAATTTTTTCCCAAATTTTTAGTGTACCGGGTTTTTTGCGTTTGAGTGTATGCAATGTTATGATTTGATACATATGTCATTTTATTCTACTGACATTAACCTCAAAACTACACAAGTTACGTTCCGCCAAAATAATAGCGTTATAGATTAATAACTTTTTGAAAATGTCGAGTTTTGTGCCTGAAAACGTGCATTTGCGGCACGTATTACTTTTCTTGTTTAATCAAAGGAAAAATGCCGCTGAAAGTCATCGTTTGCTGGTAGAGACTTACGGTGAGCATGCTCCAACCATAAGAACATGTGAAACGCGGTTTCGACAATTCAAATGTGGTGATCTCAACGTTCAAGACAAAAAAGTCCTGGTAGGCCGAGAACGTTTGAAGATGCGGAATTGCAGGAGTTATTGGATGAAGACCCAACACAAACTCAAAAACAATTGGCAGAAAAGTTGAATGTGAGCCGAGTAGCAATTTGTGAATGATTACAAGCGATGGGAAAGATCCAAAAGATGGGAAGATGGGTGCCACATGAATTGAATGACAAGCAATTGGAAAATCGAAAAATCGTCAGTGAAATGCTGCTTCAAAGGTATGAAAGGAAGTCATTTCTGCATCGAATAGTAACGGGTGATGAAAAATGGATTTATTTCGAAAATCCCAAGCGAAAAAAATCATGGTTATCACCTGGCGAAGGCGGCCCATCGACTGCAAGGCCAAATCGCTTTGGTCGCAAGACCAAGCTCTGTGTCTGGTGGGACCAGGTTGGTGTCGTATATTATGAACTGTTGAAACCTGGAGAAACAGTTAATACTGATCGCTACCAGCAACAAATGATCAATTTGAACTGTGCATTGATCGAAAAACGTCCACAATACGCTCAAAGACATGATAAGGTGATTTTGCAGCATGACAACGTGCCGTCTCATACAGCAAAACCAGTCAAAGAAGTGTTGAAATCACTTGGATGGGAAGTTTTATCGCACCCGCCGTACTCTCCAGACCTGGCTCCATCCGACTACCACCTTTTCGCATCGATGGGGCACGCGCTTGCAGAGCAGTACTTCGCCGATTTCGAAGAAGTTAAAAAATGGCTCGATGAATGTTTAGCTCAAAGGAGAAACAGTTCTTTTGGAATAGCATCCATAAATTGCCTGAGAGATGGGCAAAATGTATAGAATCAAATGGCCAATACTTTGAATAAATATATTTTAACTATCCATTGTAAATAACGTGTTTTCTTTAGCGAAAAACTGGAAAGGAATTACCGACACACCTGGTATACGAATAATATCATGTGCTGTGTGGGAAGGTAAAATATTTATGAAGTATATATTTTATAATTTGATAACGATGGTCACCCAGAATTCCTTGATGAAACATGTGATCATTATTAAGAAATAAATTGCCTAGAATTTTTGCCATTGCGTCTTGAATTACGATTTGAATAATAGATGTTTCATTTTTTTTAAATACATCGTGACAGCGAAAAGATGTTTCTGCAATTTTGCAAAGTTTAATTACATCTAACGATGCATTAATCAGTTTGCCTCTAGATTTTATTTGTTGAAGTGATGATATTGTAGACTCACAAGTTAACATTTTTGAACAAGTATTACATATAATTTTTGTTTGAATTGATTTAACGATAAATCCTGCTATGTAAGAAATGACATCATCAATATAAGCAGTATTACAATTTGCGTTAATGTAAGATGCAGCATAACTACCCAGACAGCACAAAACGTCCTCGGGATCATCCTGAATATATCCAGGATAATCTTGGATATTACTAGGACGTTTTAAGATTTGATTATAAATATATTTTATGAAAATTTAATATGCATTTATAATTACTTTTAACTATGGAGAATATTTAATATAATTTAGAAATGTTGAGTATTATAATAAGTATAAATGTCCTATAAATGTCCACTGGATAACCACAGGTTGTAGAATATCTGATTATTCCGGCCCTAATAGCATAAGGTGTCCTGAGGATGTCCCAGGGACGTCTCGAGGACATAGGACATCCTCAGGCCGTACACTGGACGTCCTCTGGATAGTTGTGCTATTAGGGCAGATAGCTCACAACATCCTACAATTATCCTAAATACATCCAGGGCATCCTAAGATATTCCCCAGAACATCCTAAGTATATTAGATTTGTTTTTGTAGGCACTGGATTCTTTGTTCTTTTTCTCTCGAACATTCGAATATATATGTATATATTTCATTTCAAGTGCAGAAAGTGTTATGGAGTTTAGATAAAACATCCTATTATTATCATTAAACTATTACAGAATATTAGATATATAAGATGTCCTAGAAATATCCTAGGGATTTCCTTAGGATGTCTAGATTTTTGCATAAATATTTATACAATAAATATGGGAAATATATAATTAGTAGATAGAATAGGGGGTTTCTAACTCAAATTGCTAATTAATTATGCAAAAGACATTATTTATTAATTAATATTTTTTAATTAATACCCCTCCTTTATTGATACCCCCTCTTTATTGATTCCCCCTCTTAATTGATTCCCCCTCTTTATTGATCCCTCTCTTAAATTGACCTCCCTCTTAATTGATATCCCCTCTTTATTGGTACCTCCTCCTCCTCAGAATTTTTGATTCTATGAGCAAGATGGCGGCCGTGACGTCACGAGAGAAAAACGCGTCGGGCTGTAGGTAGACTCGAACCTGGGCCCCGCGGGTTGCTATTGGACGCTCGAACCTCCTAGACCATTGCTGCCTCTGTAACGACACAAAGATTTTTGTGCCGTTACGCTGACTGCCGCCTAGCAGCACGCGACAGTCAGCTGAGCGCACACCCCCCGACCCGCGCTGACACCGCGCCGAAACATCGCGCTCGGCCGAATATGCCCGACTACCCGGCAACGACGCTCGGGCACGATCGGTCGCCGAACCGAGCGAGCGGCCCCGCCGAAGTTATTCGGCAAACGCCGCATAATCACGATTAATTCCGATTAAAAAGGAATTAACTCCGATTAAGGGCGAAGAAAACCGAAGCCCCAAAATCTCGGGTATATAACCCCGGCAGATTTTAACAAGAGGGAAGTCTCCAGAGTTCCGTCTCCACGACTAGTTCTTTCCAAGAGAGGATCAACCGAGAAGCTTCTGCCGAAATTCGTAAGTGAGTTACCAGGCCGTCTACGACGGTGATTAATAATACCTGTTCTTTGCGCTATAAAGATCGGACGGCGAGTTTGCCGTCGCTCCGGTGTGTTCACCGGAACGATCTTCGTTCGTACCGTCTTTGCGATATTTCGTGCCGTCTCCGCAATATAAGGATCGGACGGCGAGTTCGCCGTCGCTCCGGTGTGTTCACCGGAACGATCTTATTTTGTGCCGTCTTGGCGATATTTCGTGCCGTCTCCGCGATATAAGGATCGGACGGCGAGTTCGCCGTCGCTCCGGTGTGTTCACCGGAACGATTTTATGTTGTGCTGTCTTTACGATATAAGGATCGGACGGCGAGTTTGCCGTCGCTCCGGTGTGTTCACCGGAACGATTTTATGTTGTGCTGTCTTTACGATATAAGGATCGGACGGCGAGTTTGCCGTCGCTCCGGTGTGTTCACCGGAACGATCTCACGATATCTCTTTCATAAGTTCATCAAATAGGACGCCAGGAAGGCAAGAGCTGATCAGCTGGGAGTTGACGCGTCGGTCCAGCACACCCGGAATCCTCCCATCGCCCGCACCCCTCGACCCCCGGGGCGACCAACGCTGTGGCCGAGGACAAAAGCGAGCGCGACGTGTCGCGACGCGTTCTTGCACCGTTTTTTTCAACCCGTCGTCAAGTCGCGTGCCGAATCACCCAAGCTAGCGCTTTAAACCACAACGGAATACACATCGCGCGGTCACTAATCAGCGGCTCGACCCTCATTGCGGGTCAAGCGCCGGCTGAAATAATTACCGAAAATAAGCTCCAAGCAAATCGCTCACCAACCACGGTGACCCCGCGGGGCTCGTAGTGTCCGCGGAAACGATTCACGCAATCCTCTAACACCCAAACATTGGGACGTCGCGTCGCAACACGCGGTCGTAGCATGCGACCAAATAAAGACTTATTGTGTTATACTTATTTTGTCTTCATTTATTGACACATACACACACCACACACACACCTTCACCTGAAAATCTTTCCTGTGGCCGGCTCGCAAACCGCGATCCAAGCCACAGGGCCGGATCAACCCGAAACAACCGAGCCTGGAGGCGCGACCGTTACATGGCGATCCTGCCAGGATCCGGCAGTTAAAGGGAAGGTGTGTGTTGCACGATAAGTGGAGACAAGGGAACCAACGAGAATCAAGATGAGTACCGCCCCAAGAGCCTGGATACAAGAGCTCAATAAGGCGGAAATTGGTCACCGACTCGGTCAGTATGGACTGGACACGAGCGGCACTATCGATGACCTCCGACGACGCCTCCGCCGTTTCGTGACCGAGAACCCCGGATTATTCCTCACCCGACCTACCGACCGACGGGTGCTTAGCCCCCTTCATATACCCAGTGCCGCCAGCACGGAGGACGAACAAATACCAGGATGGGATCCTGCGAACAAAGCCCCCACCGACGCAGAGGCAATCCATGAAATCCATAAGTGGGATTGCAAGTTTACAGGGAAGGACCCGCTTAACTTTTTAGAACGGATTGATGAGCTCCGCGTCTGCTATGGGCTTACTACCAGACAGCTGTTTTGGGGAATTCCAGAGATGCTGCGGGGAGAACCGCTACTCTGGTATCGGAACCACCGTCCTGGCTGGCACAACTGGGACGATTTCTGCGCTGCTTTCCGCGAGCATTATCTACCGCCTCGATACCGCGAGGAAATGCGACGCCAAATCGTCGAGCGTCGACAACGGCCCCACGAATCATATCGAGAGTATGAAAATGCACTACTCACCTTGATCCGACGCAGTGGCGACGACGACGAAATAAATAATACGCTGGGCCGTCTATACGATAATCTAGACCCGGGCTATAAAATGTTCCTCGGAGCCTATGAGGCACGGGATGTCAAGGACCTCGGCCGGCTAGCCCACAAATACGAGGAACTGACCCGACAGCAACGCGTCCAGGGGAAACCCCCACGGTTAAGCGGACCCACCGTAGCCACTATGGCATACGATCGCGAGGCATGTTGCTGGCGGTGCAAACAGCCCGGACACCAGCGACAGGAATGCGATCAACCCGCCATTAAGTTCTGCTCGCGATGCGGAAAAGAGGGGGTGCTCACAAAACAGTGCCATCCGCCACCGGGAAACGCGGGCGTGACCGAGGACGGAGCGGACACTCCCCGGTCCCACGCATAACATACACGCCGCGCCCCAGTATAACCGTGCGCTACCAAAATCGCCCTTTTAGGGCACTAATTGACTCTGGAGCAGAAACCTCCCTGGTAAGCGCCGAAAGTTTGAGGCCCGAGGATCAACCCCGCGGACCCAGCTCATGGGTAACCTTAGCCAACGGCACCCGGGTTGCCACCTGCGGGTCCACCCATCTAATATTTTGGGTAGGAACGCAACAGTTCCATCACCGTTTTACGGTCATGGAGAAATTGACCACGCCAATTATTATCGGCATGGATTTGTGGTCACGCCTCGGACTAACTCTACAACCCCCGCCCCTCCCTACCGCCGACCATACCCGTACAGTTGGAGTAGTCGAGGCGTTCAGACAACCAATCGCCACAACAGACGACGAGCAACTACAAGTTTTTCTGCGGTCGGAACTAGGAAAACTCAACACCGTCTCCGGACCTACCTCCGCTATCCAGCACGAAATTCGGTTACGCCGGGGGATCGCGCCGATCAAGCAGCGATACCGACCCCGGAATCCGGCGATGCAACGCATCATTGACGAGGAAGTACAACAGATGGAGGAGGACGGGGTGATTGAACCGTCCAGCAGTGCCTGGAGCTCCCCTGTGGTACTCGTAAGAAAGAAGGACGGCGGTTATCGATTTTGCATTGACTTTCGGAAAGTCAACGAAGTTACCGAAAGGGATGCATACCCGTTGCCACAAATCACAGCTACCCTGGATAAACTGCGAGGGGCCACATACCTATCCACCTTAGACTTAAAGAACGGGTACTGGCAAGTACCGCTCACTCCGAACAGCAAGGGAATCACAGCTTTTACGGTGCCCGGGCGCGGACTCATGCAGTTCCGGGTATTGCCATTCGGACTACACTCTGCCCCCGCCACCTTCCAGCGATTGGTCAACACTGTCCTCGGCCCGGACCTCGAACCAAACGTGTTGGTGTACCTCGATGACATCATCGTGCTGAGTAACACCTTCCAGGAGCATCTCACTCATTTACGCGAAGTGTTTCGTCGCCTTCGGGAGGCCCGGCTGCGACTCAACGTCGACAAATGCCAGTTTTGCTGCGCCCAGATAAAATACCTCGGTCATCTGATCAACAAGGAAGGCATCCACACCGACCCTGGGAAGACCAGCGCTATTGCCGCCTGGCCCACACCCACCAACGTGAAGAGAGTGCGACAATTCCTAGGCCTAGCATCGTGGTACCGCCGATTCGTACCGAATTTCTCCCGGCTCGCAGCACCACTCACGCGGCTGACCAAGAAGAAAGAACGATGGAGGTGGCACGACGAGGAGGCCGACGCCTTCCAACGACTAAAAGACGCTCTCATTACCGCACCAGTGCTGACCTGTCCAGATTTTGTGCAACGATTCACTCTCCAAACCGACGCCAGCCAGTCCGGCCTAGGAGCCGTACTGACCCAGGAGACTGAAGAGGGAGAAAAAGTCGTCGCCTACGCCAGTCGAACCCTGAACAATGCCGAAAGGAATTATAGCGCCACCGAACTGGAGTGCCTGGCCGTGGTCTGGGGCATCCGCAAGATGCGCGAATACCTCGAAGGGTACACATTCACCGTCCTCACCGACCACCAGTCGCTGAAGTGGCTGCAGAAAATTGAATCACCGACCGGCCGACTCGGACGTTGGAAGTTCGAACTCCAACAATACGACTTCGAGATCCGCTACCGACGCGGATCCAGTAACCAGGTAGCCGATGCCCTATCCCGAGAACCTGAAGTGGCCGTTATCACCAGCCATCCGACCTGTTCCTGGTACGAGAACCTCAAGGCCCAGGTCACAGCACACCCAGACGCACATCCCGATTACGACCTGCGAGACGGCCACGTGTTCCGACATTTTCTACATAATCTCGACTTCCGGGAAGTGCCAACCGCCGCACAATGGAAGAGATGCCTACCGACAACCGAAAGAACATTAACGCTCAAACGAATGCACGACGATCCCGCTGCCGGACATCTCGGCATCGCCAAAACCATCATACGCATCGGCGAACACTACTACTGGCCCGGCATGGCCCGCGATATCGCCCAGTATGTCCGAAAGTGCCCCACCTGTTTAGCACACAAAGCCGGACAACAGAAACCACCCGGCCTACTCCACGCCACGGCAGTGAAGCACCCCTGGGAACAGGTGGCCATCGACTTGGTGGGACCCTTGCCGCGTTCTCGTCAAGGACACACGTGGTTACTTACCATGCAGGACCGCTTCACCAAATGGCTGGAAGTCAAAGCACTTCGAGTGGCAACGGCCCCAGTAATCGTGACCCACATCATCGACATCATTATTTATCGACACGGATGCCCGGACACAATTATCTCCGACAACGGCCCACAGTTTAGTGCCAAGGAATTCCAGGAGATGTGCAAAAATTTTGGCATCCGCCACCGCACCACACCTATCTACACACCACAGTGCAATCCCGTGGAGCGTACCAATCGCACTATCAAAACAATGATCGCCCAATATGTCGATAAAAAGCATCGCCGCTGGGACGAACACTTGGGCGCCCTCCGATTCGCATTTAATACCGCCCAACATGACGCTACCCGATTCAGCCCAGCGTTCCTGAATCACGGACGCGAACTGGCCCGACCACACCAAGAAGACCGAAGGGACAAACCTCCCGTTCCGCCACCCTCCACAGTGGCGAAGGTACTGACTGAAACACACGAGCTCGTGAAAATGCATCTCGCACAAGCATTTCAACGACAGGAATCTCATTACAATTTACGGAGGAGAGCATGGCGCCCACAACTCGGAGAAACAGTGTGGAAAAAGGAACACCTTCAATCCGACAAGACGAAGGCATTCAATGCCAAACTTGCGCCAAAATATAGCGGACCGTTCACCGTAAAGAAAATACATTCTCCAGTAATCGTCGATTTGAAAGACGAACGAGGCCGAATTTATAAAAACATACACGTGCACGACATGCGCGCCGCACCGAGTAACAAAGACCGAGAAATCAACACGATCACGTTCCCAACAACAGGTAACGAACATCGACCAACCAGAAGATTGACCGATCTCCCCGAATCAAGCCGTAATTTCGAGCCTAACGACTATAAAAGCGGAGAGGATCAGGCATGCGGGACAGTCAATCGTTAATATGGAGCTAGACAACTATATCGACGAGCTGGCCGAGCTTCTGCTCAAAACCGACGACGACGCCGCCGCCGTATGGCGCCGGGTCACTGAGACTGCGGAAAAGGGGAGCCCGCCAGACCGAGGGGGGACCTCTGCCGAGCATCGCCCCGAGGATCCGAACGGACCACCGCCAGCGCTTCCGGCACCCGCAGCGGCCCCGCCGACGGTCATCCGCGTCTCAACGACCGAACCACCACCGCTGGCACCTATAACCGCCAAGCCCGGTCCTAGCCTCCAGAGGGAGGTCAAGGAACCGACCACCCGGAAAAGGGGGAGTTGGCAGATACCCGCACCACCAACGCTCGGACGCCGAATCGGCCGGCCGAGGAAAGGGCCCCAGATTCGCCCAGCGCCACCCGGGCTTGTTGACGTGGCACGAAGACGCGAGATCGAGGCCCCGCACGGAGGCCCCCCTTCCGTCGTCGTATCCACCACGACCACCAGGCGGACCATTCCGGTCATCACGCTCGACGAGCAAGGGGAGGATTCCTCGACGGCCCCAGCGCCGCCACCTCGCGACATGCCCCTGCTGGGCGAGGACGAGCCGCAAACTCCAATGAGCAACATCCAGCCGGGACCGGTGATCAGGAGTAACGTGCCGTTCAGGGGCACCATGCGACTCCTCCGCGACACCCCGCCACCGCAAGCCAAGGTGCAACCTTCCATCCAGCCACCGGTACAAGGCCCCGCACTACCGCCGCCAGTGCCCATCTTGCTGCCGACCGGCGAAATATGGCACGTGCCATATTTTTCCGTCCGGGTCTCCCGGAAATACCGTCTACGGACGCTGACCGGACGGTGGAGCCTGCGGTTCACACGCAACGGGCAGTTGCGTACCGCCAACCGTATCCCCGGTTAAAAGGCTTCATGCCAGAAGGAGGGAAAACGAGGAAAAAAGGGGGGAGGTGGTGTAACGACACAAAGATTTTTGTGCCGTTACGCTGACTGCCGCCTAGCAGCACGCGACAGTCAGCTGAGCGCACACCCCCCGACCCGCGCTGACACCGCGCCGAAACATCGCGCTCGGCCGAATATGCCC
This sequence comes from Harpegnathos saltator, assembly GCF_003227715.2. Lineage (NCBI taxonomy): Eukaryota > Metazoa > Arthropoda > Insecta > Hymenoptera > Formicidae > Harpegnathos > Harpegnathos saltator. Next base: position 322,955 of record NW_020230725.1, on the reverse strand, counting down.
GACTACCCGGCAACGACGCTCGGGCACGATCGGCCGCCGAACCGAGCGAGCGGCCCCGCCGAAGTTATTCGGCAAACGCCGCATAATCACGATTAATTCCGATTAAAAAGGAATTAACTCCGATTAAGGGCGAAGAAAACCGAAGCCCCAAAATCTCGGGTATATAACCCCGGCAGATTTTAACAAGAGGGAAGTCTCCAGAGTTCCGTCTCCACGACTAGTTCTTTCCAAGAGAGGATCAACCGAGAAGCTTCTGCCGAAATTCGTAAGTGAGTTACCAGGCCGTCTACGACGGTGATTAATAATACCTGTTCTTTGCGCTATAAAGATCGGACGGCGAGTTTGCCGTCGCTCCGGTGTGTTCACCGGAACGATCTTCGTTCGTACCGTCTTTGCGATATTTCGTGCCGTCTCCGCAATATAAGGATCGGACGGCGAGTTCGCCGTCGCTCCGGTGTGTTCACCGGAACGATCTTATTTTGTGCCGTCTTGGCGATATTTCGTGCCGTCTCCGCGATATAAGGATCGGACGGCGAGTTCGCCGTCGCTCCGGTGTGTTCACCGGAACGATTTTATGTTGTGCTGTCTTTACGATATAAGGATCGGACGGCGAGTTTGCCGTCGCTCCGGTGTGTTCACCGGAACGATTTTATGTTGTGCTGTCTTTACGATATAAGGATCGGACGGCGAGTTTGCCGTCGCTCCGGTGTGTTCACCGGAACGATCTCACGATATCTCTTTCATAAGTTCATCAAATAGGACGCCAGGAAGGCAAGAGCTGATCAGCTGGGAGTTGACGCGTCGGTCCAGCACACCCGGAATCCTCCCATCGCCCGCACCCCTCGACCCCCGGGGCGACCAACGCTGTGGCCGAGGACAAAAGCGAGCGCGACGTGTCGCGACGCGTTCTTGCACCGTTTTTTTCAACCCGTCGTCAAGTCGCGTGCCGAATCACCCAAGCTAGCGCTTTAAACCACAACGGAATACACATCGCGCGGTCACTAATCAGCGGCTCGACCCTCATTGCGGGTCAAGCGCCGGCTGAAATAATTACCGAAAATAAGCTCCAAGCAAATCGCTCACCAACCACGGTGACCCCGCGGGGCTCGTAGTGTCCGCGGAAACGATTCACGCAATCCTCTAACACCCAAACATTGGGACGTCGCGTCGCAACACGCGGTCGTAGCATGCGACCAAATAAAGACTTATTGTGTTATACTTATTTTGTCTTCATTTATTGACACATACACACACCACACACACACCTTCACCTGAAAATCTTTCCTGTGGCCGGCTCGCAAACCGCGATCCAAGCCACAGGGCCGGATCAACCCGAAACAACCGAGCCTGGAGGCGCGACCGTTACACCTCTTGCTAGTAGATATCTAGTGAAGGTTCTTACAGTGTGTATGATGACGTCACGAGAGAAAAAACGCGTCGGGATGTAGGCCAGACTCGAACCTGGGCCCCGCGGGTTGCTATCGGACGCTCGAACCTCCTAGACCATTGCTGACTGTTGCTAGTAGACGTCTAGTGAAGGTTCTTACAGTATGTGTGATGACGTCACACATACGTCAAAAGAAAAACATGGAGGCGGTGTAGGTCAGACTCGAACCTGGGTCCCGCGGTTGCTATCGAGCGCTCGAACCTTCTAGACTACCGTCGCCTATTGCTAGTAGACGTCACGTTACGGGTAAGATGGCGACCGTGACGTCACGCATACGTCAAAAGAACAAACATGGCGCCGGTGTAGGTAGGGTCGAACCTGGGCCCCGCGATTACTATCGAACCTGGGCCCCGCGATTACTATCGAACGTCTAACGGACGTCTCTCGAACGTCTATCGGACGTCTCTCGAACGTCTATCGGACGTCTCTCGAACGTCTATCGGACGTCTCTCGAACCTCCTAGACCATTGTTACTGTTTCGTTGCGTGCGCGGTGTTGTCGCCAAATAGTTCGGCGATCGCACAAATGTACCGGATCCGCAGAGAGAGCGCGGTGGATATGGTCAATAGCAAAATGACTGCGCCGTGGTAAGTTTGAAAGGAGTTTAATGGAAGTTAACAAAACTAACGTTACACGGTTATCCAAATGAATTAATACACAAAAATACACGCAATAATACACAAAAAAAAGGGAAAGTCGAGTTCTCGCGCAGAATTACCAATCGCGACGGTCGGCATCGCACAATTCTATCTACCGTGAGCGGAAGTGTCCTTCGATTTGGCCCGAACTACGCAATAAAGAAAGGAAAATGAGAAGGAATGAAAGACTTGCAAAGTCGAGGAGATTTTGAGAGAAGAGAAGTCAAACGGATGCCAGGTCGAAAGTTTAGAAGAAGACAATGAAGAAGGTCCAATGCGAAAGCCGAGGTTGAGGAATGGAGAAGAGAAGAGAAAGGATCCGTTTGAGTGCCAAGTGTGTTCAATGTGTGCGTTGCGAATATGTGTCTGCTCGTCGATTGGATTAACTCGCTCTCTGCCCTGATCCATCACCGAGATATCGTTTATCATCTCGGTTTGCTGTTGTTAACCGAGTTTGAATGCGCTGGTATTAGATAATTGGTCCGTATCGGGCGTTTTTTCGCATCGGCTGTCATCGCTTGATTTGCCACTGCTTCCGACGACCGCTATGACACGAGCATATCGCATGCTGCCATCGAGTGAACAGTAAGAGCACGCTTCGAGAACGTTCGGTGACCGTGCTGTTGATATATTGTTAGAGCTCTGTATATTCGAATTTTTCGGTTGTTATTGCGACCGGTCCCGAGATCGCGCGACGACAACATTGCATGCTTAGGATAGCGCTCGCGCCTGCATCCCAAACAGTTACCCATTGCTAGTAGGCGCCTAGTAAAGGTTCTTACAGTGTGTATGATGGCGTCACGTATACGTCAAAAGAAAAACAAAGTCGAAACTAGGCCAGACTCGGACTCCGGACCCTTCGTTTACTGTGCGATGGTTCTACAACTTAGACCATCATAGGTTAGGTTGGAAGGGAATACGAAACGTCGAAAGAGTATTTTACCATGCCGACTTGCGCCGGGCACTATCCTCATCGTTCTGAGGAGGGGGAAGGAAAGTAAAATAGGAGACATATAGAATTAATTTATACATAATTGTATGTTTTCCAGAATATTATTTATTTGTTCACGGCTTCATACATTATATTTTTTACAGCGCATGCTAACAATTCACAATCAATGAGCGACTCGCGGTCAAAGTCGCTGCTTTCTTATATTGTTTTTGTTGCAGTATGTATATTAGTAATATAATTCTTCTTTTCACGAAGAATATTTACAAAACTTTTGAATTTTACACTAACTATACAGATATTTTCTGATAACCATCCATACATGTGATTGATGCAATTTTCGAATGTAAATAATACATTTAACGTATCTGGTGTTATATATAAGCAATTATTAAAACTCACAAATTGTGAGTTTCACAATTTGTGAGTTGTACATTTTACATGAAGTTATTGTCAATTCTTCTATATGCATCGGGGGAGACGATGACTTATAAAAATTGGCCTGCAGAAATCTTTGGATGTCAGCATGTTGCCCCATTAGCGCATTCCAAGTTTTGATCGGCAATAGCAGTTGTTTGTCACGATTATCAATGATTATGTTTATGACGAGTTCAGCTCCTACGCTGATTCCGATATTCAAATATTTATAAGCAGTTGCAGTCAAAGCGTATCGGCGTTCTAAGATATGCATAGCAGGAAGTCGTGGAACGCTGAAAAGATATAGAAAATTTACATGTCTGAATCTTGGAAAAATTACTACGGATAAATTAAAAGAAACAGCATTATGACACTCACCTCTCGCACATTTTCTTGCTCGGTGGAGCCTCGTCCTCATGTTGAGCAGGCATGTAATAATTTGCGTGTTTAGCGTTCACTTCAGCACCGGCAGCATACATTTTTACTATGTAGACACACCCAAACTTTACTATGTAGACACACAACTGATGAATCTCGTGTTCACAGAGCGACTGAGAGACAGAGGTTTTTTTCCGAAGCCTAACATTAAAGCTACTATAGGGCATCCCCTCCTCTTACTCTTCAGAGTTGTAGCGCATGCGCAGATATATTCCTCAAAACAGGAAAGTAAATAAGATGTAGATATCTTTGGTTTAGAGGGATGGCATTAGAGATATCGCTTCCGAACGACATCTTTTAACGGTATCAAGGGAGAGGAGAGTGTCTTGACCATGGAGCGTCAGGTAGCTCAGTGGTTTAGGCAGTCCCCCTGCAAGCGAGAGACCCGAGTTCAATTCCCGGTCTAGCGACTACCGCACTTACGATAATTTTCTCTCTTCGGGACGAAATAAGAAGCAGGTCCCATCGCCTAGTACGCCCTCCTTCTTTCACGGTCGTCATTTGACTCGCGCATATCGAACGTGTTTTTAACGGAGAGAATATAAAGTAAAGGATTCCAAAGAGCCCCGAGTATTCTCTGTAGTTAATAAAGAAATGGAAGACTTCACTCAAACCGAACGAGAACTGTTGGAGCAATCACTGTCTGAATTCGCGAGAGGCTTACGACGCGTGGGTGCAAAAGTTTGACAATGTATCAGATGTTTGGAAGAACAAAGTCGAGCAAAACGACCGCGATTGTCGATTGGCGCCGCGCAATCAGTGGTGGCTCGTATTGCACGACTCGAGGGACTGAAAATTTCTGTGCAAGAACGCTTCATACACGTGGGTGCTGGACACGCATCAAGAGATGCAGAATTGGTATGGAGAGAAATTGATACAGCGTTCGAAAGCCGCATATCAACCGGCGCAGTTATTAACGTGAACCATATCGAACCTCTTCGATTTCTCCAAGATGCGAAGAGTACAGTGCTCGAGCACGTGCGAAGTGCTATGGAAAAGCACGGCAATCTTAAGGTGAACACTGTGTTCAATGGCGAGTTTATCTCAGGCGACAATCATGCATTCAAAAGCATTAACACGAGAAACAGTGAACTCTTTTCTGCTTTAGATTTGGATAAATGGTACGAGCAACGCGTCATCGAGCTACCTTGGCATCTTTGGAAGAATTTCAAGAACGTGATAGTGGGTGGGCACTGCTACGCATACTTGATCTCACAGTCAATGTGAACAAATACAATCCACTGCATGCAGGGTGCAACATTGAGCTGCCTCGCGAAATAAAATTAAAGAAAGCCGTGATAAACGTACGAACTAAAGACAACGCATGTTTTGCATGGTCCGTGGTCGCGGCATTATATCCAGCTGAAAGAAATGGAGACCGGGAATCTTCGTACCCACATTACACCAAAATATTCAATCTTCAGGATATTGAATTTCCAATGACGATTAAACAAATTACCAAGTTTGAACAGCTAAACAACATATCCATCAACGTATACACCATTCAAGATAAAAAGAAGCAAGAAGAAGCATGTACGATCGTTCTGATACGCCCAGTAAGAAGGAAAATCATGTAAATTTGTTATATGTGCAAGATCCACAAGAGTGCAACATGGGACATTTCGTGTGGATCAAGAATTTGTCACATCTTGTGGACATGTAACTGAGTAAGAAAAAATGCAAGAAGTATATATGCGATCGGTAAGGAGATATTCACCATAAATACAATATAACAAATATGAAATAAAAGAATAACTCGTAATATCCATTTCTTTTCAGTTGCTTGCATTATTTTTATTCCAACGAAAAACTGGAGAATCATATCATAGATTGCAACAAGTTGATTGATTGTGCAGTCATCCTGCCAACAGAGGCCAACAAGTGGCTCAGTTTTACTAATTACAGCAGAAGGGAACGGATTCCATTCGTGGTGTACGCTGACCTGGAATGCATTCTAGAGAAAACGCCAAACGAAGAAAAAAAATCGTATGTGTATCAGCATCATAAAGTACATAGTATAGCTTATTATGTACGATGTTCCTACGATGAATCATTATCCGCATATCAATGTCGTCGCGATCCGAATTGCATTTCGTGTTCGTCGAGGAACTTAAACAATTGGCGCATTGTATAAAAATTATTCTGTGTAATAATGTCCCTATGGAAATTTTATTACAAGAACAGTGCGCAGCATTTTATAGTGCAACGCGTTGTCATATATGCGAAAAATTATTCGCAGTGGGGGATATACGCGTACGCGATCATTGTCATTTAACCGGACAATACAGGGATCCCGCACATTCCAATTGTAATTTAAATTATACAGATTCCTATTATATTCCGATAGTTTTTCATAACTTATCAGGTTATGACGCTCATTTTATTATCAAGGAATAGCCACCGCGTTCGAAGGTCACGTCGATGTATACCAATAACGAAAGAAAAATATATTTCATTTACCAAACATATTGAAGATACAACAAGTAAAACATCAGACTGGCGAAATCATATTAAATTGCGGTTCATCGATTCGTACAAATTTCTCAGTACCAGTCTCGATAAATTAGCATCGTTTCTCACTGGAGACAAATTAAAAATTCTTCAATCCGAATTTAAAAACTTATCCGACAAAGATTTTGATTTATTAACGCGAAAAGGTGTCTTTCCGTACGAATATGTGGATTGCAATGACAAGCTGCAGGATCAATGTTTACCACCGCGCGAGTCATTCTACAGTTCGCTGATAGGTGATACAGTATCTGAGAGCGATTATACGCACGCCGTGAACGTATGGGAACGGTTTTCTATTCAAACCTTAGGCGAATATAGCGATTTGTACCTGAAAACTGATGTTTTGTTATTGGCTGATATTTTCGAAAATTTCCGCGATAGTTGTATCAAAAGTTACGGTCTAGATCCCGCGCATTATTACACATTGCCAGGTTCCACGTGGGATGCGATGTTAAAACATACAAAAATTAATTTTGAATTACTCACAGATATTGATATGTTTATCGAACGCGGTATACGTGGCGGTCTGAGTCAGTGTTCCGGTAGATACGCAAAACCAATAACCAATACATGCAATCTTACGATCCATCGAAGCCATCCTCATACCTCATGTACTTTGATATAAATAATTTGTATGGCTGGGCAATGTGTCAACCGTTACCATATGCTGAATTTAAGTGGGTTGATGATACGTCGAATTTTGATGTATCATCAATCCCGCTAAATTCGCTCACAGGTTATATTCTCGAGGTTGATTTGGAGTATCCTCAACACTTGCATGATACACATGCAGATCTACCGTTCTGTCCGACGCGAACGAAGCCCCCGAACAAACGGCAAGAAAAACTCCTTGCGACTTTATATAATAAGCAGTGTTATGTTATTCATTATCGTAATCTGCAGCAGTGCATACGCCATGGTCTTCGTATCGAAAAGATTCATCGCATACTCCAATTCGCACAAACTTCATGGCTACGCAACTATATAGAATTAAATACGCAGTTTCGAACGCATGCAACAAACGATTTTGAGAAAAATTTATACAAATTAATGAACAACGCGATATTTGGCAAAACAATGGAAAATGTTCGCAATCATGTCGATGTAAAACTTTTGACAAAATGGATGGACGATACGGTGCAGAGGCAATGGTCGTAATGCCCAATTTTCATAGTAGGAACATCTTTTCAGAAAATTTGGTTGCAGTTGAATTGCGAAAACTCGAAGTGAAGTTCAACAAACCGATCTATGTGGGTATGTGTATTCTCGACATATTTAAGACCTGCTTGTATGAATTTCACCATGAGTACATGTCACCTCTATATCGTGAGAAATGTAAAGTACTGTATACGGACACAGATAGCTTAATTTACCATGTAATGTCCGACGATGTATATGAGCTAATGAAACGTGACATTGCTAGGTTTGATACGAGCGATTATCCTCAAAATAACATATACGGTATACCGCTTAAGAACAAAAAAGTTCCAGGGCTTATGAAAGACGAAAATAACGGAGCTATAATGACAGAATTCGTCGGGCTCAGAGCAAAAATGTATGCACTGAAAGTAGAAAGTAAAAAGGATACTAAAAGGGCGAAGGGTGTTAAGAGGAATATTATAGCACGAACGATCAATTTTGACGATTACACGCATTGTTTGAGAGAGGAAATTGAAACGAGTCGGCGTCAATCGTACATAAGATCCAAGTTGCATGAGGTATACACGGTATTCGAAATGAAAACTGCTTTCAGTCCATACGATGATAAGCGATTTATTATGTCTGATTCGATAAATACATTACCATGGGGACATTATAGTATACTATTATAACGTTTATTTGTTTTATTAGCTATTTTACAATTAAATATGTCATCAAATGTTCTAATAAAACTGTATTCATTTTTTTACAATACATTATCCTTTTGTATCCATGAATTATGAGAATTGTCGAATCCTAACCATTTTACATATACTTTGTCGCCATGCCTGCACAACACCTTTTCTACTAAGTATACATCTGGATTGGTGACACTATGTAGTTCGTGTTCGTAGAAACCCCTGGCGATAGGTTTCCCGCGCGAGTCTGCGAGTAGGTAAGTTGCAGGATTAGTTGTCTGCACTTTGACGATTTTAAACACTTCGGTTGTCCAATTCGGTGTATAGCCTTTTTCAAAGATAGTTTTGAATTTGCTGACGCGTACCAGATCACCCACTTTGAATTTCGCAGGCGCTGCATCTTTATGTTACTATAGACTGTGTTTAAGAGCTTATTAGCAATCGTAGGAGTCACATCGATAGGACGCATGCCGATAGTTCGATGTTTTCGCGTGTTATATTCAGCGACGAGGCGCGGTAACGAGTCGATCCATTTGTAAGTTCCGTTGAACGTAAACATTTTCCACATGTTGTTCTTTAACGTGCGGTTGAATCGCTCCACAACACATGCCTTCATTATTGAATAAGTCGAATAATGATTGACACCGTGTTTCTTCACAAGTCTCTGCAACTCTGTATTGTAAAACTCCTTTCCCTGATCAGTTTGCAAGTTCTTCGGACATCTTCCATCTTCCATCCGTCTCTTGCTTATGTCGATACTATATGTCGATTCAACTGCAATATTCTACTTTTATATTTTCGACGATTTCTTTATCTCTGAATCTGTCCAGTCTAAAATTCGTTCTGTGTTCTCATGAATGCTATTTATGCTCAGCATGTTTTTCTTCTGGTAGTCGTCCAGTCAATCCTTCAATTTTTTAACATTCTCATCTACATACTGCTTCGTCTCAACGTTACTCTCATGCAGTAGAAGCTTTACAGAATTTTTATTCTCATCTATATATTACTTCTTCTCAACGTTACTCTCATGCAGCAGAAGTTTTACAGACTTTATACTCTCATCCACATAATTTTTGTGCGCAACATCATTGAAGGCTCTCGGCCGCGTTACATGATGTATCGCGTGCCCTGTTGCGTCAAAACCTTTGCCATCGGCGGTTAGACAAAGGGCATTTTCATGTACGTATCGTTTGGTTGCAACATCATTCAAATGATTTCTCACACCTGCAACACATTCTTCCACGTATTGTTTGGTTGCAACGTCACTGTCGGCTTCAGGCTGCGCTATATGTTTTATCTTGCGCGATTTTGAATCAAAAACTTTGGCCGCGTTTAAACAAAGGGCATTTTCATGTATGTAATTTTCAACATGTTCATTCCATTGATGCGCTCGATCAGTTTTCGCACCATTGTTTTCTCGCGACACTCCAAACTTATTCATCGACATTTCGGAACAAGTTGTACCGACTGACTGACTTGTGTCAATGCCACGCTGCTTAATTTATAATGAGACCAGCTTCACGGAGTTCTTCGATAATCGATAAAATTTCGTGCTCGTGCGAGTTGTTGCCAGCTTGGCGCGAAGCGTCAAGCAATCGCAGACGATCCACCAGCTCGTTGGGATCATCCCAATGCACGTAATCGATATTGTTGTCATTTAAGGTCATCATAGCTTGCGATGCGTATAAACCTTTTCCTCCCACTTTATTGCTTGACGCATCTGATACTAGGGGCGCGATTATATGTTTATATTTGTGTCCCTTGTTACTGAGTATAGGATTTTGCGGGAGGTACCCGCGTCTGTGAGTATTTGTCGCCAATAGTATATTTTTGTATTTTTGCATATCAGCTTCGGTGTACACAGAATCGTCGGGGATTCTTTTGAATATTAGCTCGTAAAGACCGGGTGTTCCAATGTATCCTGTTTCGCCTATGATTATATTATCGTCTCTGTCCACATCGATACGTTTATCACCGAGCATCGCTCCATCGTTACTAAGACGTATGCCGTAAACATAATCTATAGTGTTATCTTTTCCACTGCTTAACACAGCTCCCATATATTTTTGACCCAACGGACCAAAATGATCACGTAAAGTTTGTTGTCCTTTGTACGTTCGCAACTGACGTCTAACGGATGTCACTACCGGTTTATCGGGGGTTTCGGAAACATTCTCATCATCATCATCATCATTAGTGAGATTGTCGATCGGTGAAGGTTCATGCGACATTCCATGTAGTTCCTCATGTTGTGAAGCTTCCGTCGATGTAGGAACTATCAGAGGATCGTTTAATAGTTTCCGTTTCGGTGTAGTCAATGCGACTGGTGAAAGTTTTGCCTTATGCTTTATCTTTTTTTCGGGTTTTAATATTACACTCTTTGTTTCTTCGCTTGTACTCATTGATAGTGGCTCAGTTTAACATCAACGTTACTTTCCACATTAGTGCTGCTTCCCGCGATTTGCTTGAGAGGTTCAATAATAGGTTTAAAGTATCTCTCCAATGCAGCATTTTCCACCATTCTACCGGCTTTCAAAGCGCGATATTTCTTGCGGATCGATTCGCTCGTTTTCGCAATCTCTTCCGCTACCTTTTCACGATCCATGATCTTCACGCCACTATTCATCATTGATATGTTTGTCTTGTGAATGTTGAAGATGTTACTACGTTGAGGTTAAAATGACGATTGTGCATCTCACAGCACAGCAAAGTCGTTAAATCCTTTTCTGTATCGTCCGTCGGTCATTGAGCTATCCTTATCAATCACTGTGAAACCATATTTATCCTCCCAACATTTGCAACACAATGTACTGAAATCCTCATATGACATGTCAGTGTTCACATGATCGTTGTACACATGTTTCAAGTTGGTACCATCCTGTTTAAAGAGAATCAGAAGATTTGCATTGTCCCGTATAAGATGCTTGGGTATTTTTGCGTACGTCTGATAGAGATAGAAACAGTCAACGCTCGAATGACGACCCATTGCAAAGTATTCTTTTATCGTATCTTGTTTGTCACATGCAACGTCATCAAAGATAAAAATGGAATTTTTGGGCGCTTCGGTCGTTGCAATCACATCGCTGTTATTGGAGAATGTAAAGTATCCAATTTCATTTATCGATTTCAGCAGATTTTCCAAGTAGCGATATTTAGGTTGTTGCAACGATTTCGAGTACACGTACAAGTTCTCGAAACGTAGACCGTGCGGACTTTCCAACAAGCTGATGAGAATGTTTGTCTTGCCGCAATTCGAGGGACCGCATATGATGCCGCGTATGGTGTTCGGAAGCATGTTTCCATGCCTGCGCGCCTCTTGCTCAAGCATTGATTCCGTTCTATTGTCGAAATTTGTCACGCATATCGACGTTGGTTGCTTCACGAACCGCATGTTTCCCCCGTGAATCGTAAAATAATTTAAATGTGACGCTGATTTAACTATATATATAAGCGCGTCAATCTTGGAAACACTCAGTTTAGAAAATGTTCCTCCTGTTGACAGATACCCATGATATTCGAGAGTTAACCTCCGAACAACTGAAATATATACCGAAGATTGTTCTGTTACGCGAATTTGCAAAGTATATTGACGATTTGCAGGATAGACTCCCGGAACATTTAAGAGTCGATCCAGAGGTTCAGCAGTATCGTCGGTATTTGGAACATTACAATCGTCCGTGGCAGCAAACACATATCGACGGTCCAGCACCGCTGATCAGGGACTGTAGTGAATGTCGTCGACAAAAGTCAAAGTCGGCAGTGGTCTATTGAATCGCGCGATAAATGCGCTTCCTATCGAACTACACATTCCCGGATATCAATTTTGTGGTCCTGGAACTCGCTTGGTAAAACGATTGGCCAGAGGTGACCAAGGCATTAATTCATTGGACGCGGTGTGTCGTGAGCACGATATAGCCTATTCGCGTAGCAACAATCTCACCAATCGGCACGCGGCGGATGAGATTCTCGCTGCGAAAGCGCGGAAACGCATAACTTCGAAAGAATCAACTCTAGGCGAGAAAGCTGCTGCTGCAGTCGTTTGGGTTGCTATGAAAGCCAAAACGAAAATCGGCATGGGCATGGGCACGAAGAAAAAGAAGTCGTCCAAGAAAGAAATCCGAGAACGAGCACTTCCAGTAGCAAAACGGGGTGGTATTTTACCAGTTCTACCATTACTGGGAGTTCTCGGTTCACTAGTTGGTAGAGCGGCGGGTGTCGCAAAAGCGGTGAATGATGGCAAAGCCGCGCAACGCCAGCTGGAAGAATTAAAACGTCATCATCGCGCAATGGAAGGTCGTGCTACGAAAGGTCGCGGAATCTATCTTGCTCCGTACAAACGCGGGAAAGGCGCTGCAGAAAAAAAAAAAACGTCAAAGAAACGCTAAAATTACCCACGGGTGCAATGACTAATGTACAGTTGGAAAGACTAGCGAGGCGTATGCGTATATCTTTCTTTCGAGGTGTTTTCATGCGTGACGCCTTACCATAGATGGAGTACGTCAAAACGAGAGCGGTATTGTAAATTTAGACAACACAGAGGGACCAGGTACTCACTGGGTGGCGTATGCGAAAAGAGGAAATCGCGCAGTATATTTTGACAGTTTTGGTAATCTTCGACCACCCAAGGAATTGATTCGATACCTTGAGAGAGATGTAGTGAAAATTTTGTACAATCGCACATCATATCAACATTACAACCAGAGCATTTGCGGACAATTGTGCTTGCAGTTTCTCCAAACGGTAGAGGATCAATTTAAATGATGATGATGACATTCCACTAACAGCAGTCAGTATTCGTTCGGCAGTTTGCAAACATGTCGCTAACGCTTACGTTGACTGGCAACAGTAGCACCCTTACGGTGAGCTACTTTCCCGCTATAGATTTGAGTGATGGTGATTACGAGCTCGGTTTAACGGATTTCGAAGCATACAATACGATACCAAACGTAAATTCGTCGAATAATAAATTTTACTATGGTGCTAACGATGAAGAAATTACGATTCCTGAAGGATCGTACGAATTGCGCGCCATATACGAATATCTGAAACGTGCAATTTCACATTCTCCAAAAGCAGTGCGTTCCAAAAATAATCCATATAGAGATGACGAGAATGAATATCCTATAATAATTCGTGCCAATAATAATACGATGAGGAGTGAAATAAAATGTGCTTATAGAATAAATTTTAGCAAACCAAACAATATTGGCTCGCTTTTGGGATTCTCATCGAGTCGTATATTAGAACCGCACCGATGGTACGAATCGGACGCCCCGATTAAGATTATCAACGTGAATATCATTCGTATAGAATGCAGCGTTGTCAGTGGTGCGTACAGTAACAGTATGCGTGTACATACGATATATGAATTCTCGCCTAAGGTGCCACCAGGATATAAGATATCGGAAACACCGACACATGTCATTTATCTTCCAATCATCGCACAGAGCATTACAGATTTAACGGTGCGTGTAGTTGATCAAGAAGGACAATCGCTCGATTTTCGAGGAGAAGAGATTACCGTTAGATTGCACGTACGACGGCGACGATAATAAACGTAATCTATGAAATGCTTGAATCAAGTGAACACGGTGAATCAAGTGGGACAGGTGAAACAAGCTGGAAATATACTTTTTACGAGACGCGCAATTAACAGTACAAAATCCCTCATTCGAAAGAAACTCAGCGCGTTGAACGTTGAATTTTTGAAATCTCTGGGATTCATCGTACGAAACGATTGAGAAAGATGATTGACATTTTGAACATTGGAAATGAACCGGTCTTTGACGAGCGCATCGTCAAGATTGAGACACATACGTACAATCCATACGCTAACACAACATTTGGACATAGCGACGAGATACGAATACCCATACAGCAGCAGGATTTATACATATTGCCATGCGAGAGTTATCTCTATGTCGAGGGGAAGATGATGAAACAAGTTGCAGTCGATGGTGCGACTGTAACGTTGGGATATAATTGCATTGCATGTGTTTGATGAGATCCGTTATGAACTGGATGGTGTGGAGATTGATCGTAACAGAAACGTGGGAATAACTTCAACGCTCAAAAACTATGTATCGATATCTTCAGACGAAAATGCTGTCATGAAAAATGCCGCGTGGGATACGACTGACACTATTTCGCCGGACGGGTACTTCAACTTTTGCGTACCACTCAGCGTGTTGCTAGGATTCTGTGAAGACTACAAGCGTATAGTGATTAACGCGCGTCACGAATTGATTCTATTACGATCGCGCAGCGACAACAACAGTCTACTAGGATCTTCAGCGCTGGATTCTAAGATTGAGCTATTCAAGATACAATGGCGAATGCCTCACGTAATCTTGAACGATATCAATAAACTTTCCATGCTGAAAACTTTGGAGGATGGACGATACCTGAGTATGAGTTTTCGCTCATGGGATCTGTATGAATTTCCTCTACTGCAAAGCACGACTAAACACTTGTGGACTGTCAAAACTGCTACTAATTTGGAGAAACCTCGATACGTTATCTTTGCGCTGCAGACTGGCCAGAAGAATGTCATGTCGGAAAATATAACTCGTTTCGATGACTGCAAATTGATCAACGTGAAGCTCTATCTGAATTCAGAGTGTTATCCGTACGACGACATGAATTTGGACTTTACAAAAAATAAATACGCCGTACTTTACGATATGTATAGACGTTTTCGTAAATCATATTATGGATGCGACAATGCTGAGGCATAGTTAACAACTACCGACTTTCTGTGGCTAGGTCCTTTTGTGGTTATCGATTGCTCACGTCAAAATGAGTCCGTCAAGAGTGTCACTGTGGATGTGCGCATAGAATTTGAGTGTAAGGAGAATATACCGGCGAATACTACCGCATATTGTCTCATCCTGCATGATCGTGTAGTTGAATATAGCTCGCTAACCAACATAGTGCGCAAACTTAACTAACATCAGAAAGTATGTACGAGAAAAGAATAATACATACAACAAAGTGCTATAAACAACATTTCTCTCCCGGACGTGTCGAAGAATATTTCACTATGGATGTGCCGACTTTTGTGGATCTACAAGGGTACATGGTTGGAAAGAGATTTATTGTAAAAGAAGCGGCGATACTGAAGAATGGAACTATTCTTTCACACTACATCTTCACGAGTCCGATGCCATGGCATCTGCTCATAAGATCAGACAAATTGAGAACTTACTCGTTAACGGCTAATCATCATGGATTACGATAGGAAGATGGAACCGTCAAACACTGCAGAGCTAAACATTTGATTACTACTGCTGTGGTGGGTGATATGTATGGCGAGCTTGAAGATGTCGCACCTCAACTTGTGTATGTAAAGGGGCATGAGAAGCGGGAATGGTTGTTACACCTTCTGGATGACAATGTGAGAAGCAACGTGATCATTAGAACCGTGAACAACGATTATGATGACATGCCTTCTCTGCAAAAATTGAATAATACTTTTCGATGTGATAATCGTATGAAAAATTGTGCCTTACAGAACGTACTAAACATTTTCAATTGGTGGTCTTGGAGAGAATTGTACGACGCTTAATAAAACATTATTTCAAATGTACAGATGTTTCTTCCAACACGCTTATCCCCTTTCACCTCTTAGGATTTTATATGATAATTGTGTTTGATAAAAATATAGTTCTTTATTTGCGGTATGATGATTATTAGACGTCCGAGAGACGTCCGATAGACGTTCGAGATACGTTCGAGAGACGTCCGATAGACGTTCGAGAGACGTCCGATAGACGTTCGAGAGACGTCCGATAGACGTTCGATAGTAATCACGGGACACAGGTTCGATAGTAATCGCGGGGTCCAGGTTCGACCCTACCTACACCGCCGCCATGTTTATTCTTTTGACGTATGCGTGACGTCATCACACACATACTGTAAGAACCTTCACTAGACGTCTACTAGCAACAGGCAGCAATGGTCTAGGAGGTTCGAGCGTTCGATAGCAAGCCGCGGGGCCCAGGTTCGAGTCTACCTACAGTCCGACGCGTTTTTCTCTCGTGACGTTACGGCCGCCTTCTTGCTCATAGAATCAAAGATTCTGGGATGGAGCAGGAGGGTACCGATAAAGAGGGGGTTATCAATTAAAAGGGGGGATCAATAAAGAAGGGGGATCAATAAAGAGGGGGATCAATTAAAGGGGGATCAATAAAGAGGGGGATCTATTAAGAAGGGGTATCAATTAAGAGTGGGTATCAATTAAGAGGGGGGATCAATTAAGAGGGGGTATCAATTAGGGGGGGTATTAATTAAAAATATTAATTAATAAATAATGTCTTTTGCATAATTAATTAGCAATTTGAGTTAGAATCCCCCTAGTCTATCTACTGCCGTCCCCGATGAAATTCATATATTTCACGCCGTATTTTTCCTGCGATCTTTAAAACATTTCGACTATAGCATCTACCTCCATTTTTCCGGAGGAACCCTCATGATTAGCAAGACATTCTTTTGCGTGTGTGCTAATCCATTCTTCATATTCCTGAGTATCTTTTTTTATCCCAGTACTCGCATTTTTTACAATATGAGCTTTTCGTAACAATATCTATAATTTTTCCAGTGTAATATCCAATTAAAGAGGAAACGCCATATAAGGAAGAGAACCCGCGTTTTTTCCATGTACCATCACCTGGCACAGTCAATTCAGATGTCTCTTGAATATTTCTTGCTTTGCACGTTTCAGCAATTTCTTCTTTAGCGGCTTTTTGGAAAAGTTTTTCTGCAACCATTTTCACACTCGTGTGTATATTCTTTACGATCATATCGTATGTTCCCTGTGCAAGAAATGGTGGCATATCCATAAAGGTCATTCTACAATACGTGTCGTAAGTTGTAAGCCGTAAGAATTGGCGAATCACAATCAATTATTATAAAAATAATCGGCCATAATTGGTCAGTTTTTACGGCTTACAACTTACGACACGTATTGTAGAATGACTTTTAATCCACAAAATTTTTACATCCTTGGAGTCCTAGCCCTAACACTCTCATAACAAAAATAAACCGACGATTTATTTCGTAAGAATGCCCAATAAAAGGACTCGAAGAAATATATTGGGTTTTCACATTCATCACACACCACTGCAATTTTAAAATCGAGACCGCGCGTGCTTGCGGTTTCAAATTTAACATTCCTACAATTTTTGCACTTTACTAGAGCGGAAATAGCAGTAAATATTGATATAAAATTCAAAATTCTGTACTCGACGGTAGCATCTTCTGGCATAATCAGTTCTTTTTGCGCCTTAAATTTTTTTGCTGACGTACTAAAAGATTTTTCATCCGACTTGGCTTTTTGGGTTAAAAACGTTCCTCCTTTTCTTCGGTCTTGATTTTTCGAATTTCGAAATTTTTCAAACTTCTTGCTTCTCTGGAAACTTTATGCGGTTCCATATTTGCTCAGAAAAGACGGAAACATAAATAGAACAAGAACGAAAAATCAAGTACACAGCTCTGCTACTGGCAAGCGTTTCAATATTTCGTATATTCGTCTCTACCGTTACATTAGACGCTACAGAGCTACTTGACATTCGTCCAAATATATTTATTTCACGATTTATAAATAGTTGAGCTATATAATACAAGACTCCTTGGTAAATAAAATAAGTGGGGATTCCCAGATAATCATAATAGAGGGGAAAGGCGGATGTTTCAACGGCTCTTCAAGCACTCGAAGGAACGTGTACATACGAGCAGCCTATATTTCGGCGAATTTTACTCGAATGAACTTGAAATTTTTACAGAATATTCTTGAAATAATATATTTTCAGAAAAAAATATTTTTGAAAAATCGATATTTTTGACCTTACTGACTGTACACAGAGTGAAGAAAAATCCCGGGACCCCTGAAAATTTCGAAAAATATACACTTTATAAAAAAATGTTTCAGACAAAAGTTGTAGCGTAGAAAAGGATCTATTTACTGATCTTAACAATTTGACCTTGGGTGGCGCATCAAGGTCAGGACAAGGTCACCTCGGATTTTTTAAATGGAACCCCTAATTTTTTATTGCATATTCTTATAGCCCTTCTTCAGACCTTTTCAAAGTACTTGGTTTTATCCATTGAATAAGCTGTTCCGAAGTTATCGAGTTTTTCGATCTTCACAGAATTATTCCAACTATCGATATTTTAGGTTTTGGCACTGATTTCCGAGTACACGTGACAAGTTCTGAATCGATAGACCGTGCGGACTTTCAACAAGCTGATGAGGAATGTTTGTCTTGCCGCAATTCGAGGGACCGCATATTGATGCGCGTATTGGTGTTCGGAAGCATGTTTCCATGCCTGCGCGCCTCTTGCTCAAGCATTGATTCCGTCTATTGTCGAAATTTGTCACGCATATCGACGTTGGTTGGTTCACGAAACGCATGTTTCCCCGTGAATCGTAAAATAATTTAAATGTGACGCTGATTTAACTATATATATAAGCGCGTCAATCTTGGAAACACTCAGTTTAGAAAAATGTTCCTCCTGTTGACAGATACCATGATATTCGAGAGTTAACCTCTCGAAAACTGAAATATATACCGAAGATTTCTGTTACGCGGAGATTTGCAAGTATATTGACGATTTGCAGGATAGACTCCGGAACATTTAAGAGTCGATCCAGAGTGTCAGCAGTATCGTCGGTATTTGGAACATTTACAATCGTCCGGGGCAGCAAACACATATCGCGTCCAGCACCGCTGATCAGGGACTGTAGTGAATGTCGTCGGACAAAAGTCAAAGTCGGCATGGTCTATTGAATCGCGCGATAAATGCGCTTCCTATCGAACTACACATTCCCGGATATCAATTTTGTGTCCTGGAACTCGCTTGGTAAAACGATTGGCAGAGGTGACCAAGGCATTAATTCATTGGACGCGGTGTGTCGTGAGCACGATATAGCCTATTCGCGTAGCAACAATCTCACCAAATCGGCACGCGGCGGATGAGATTCTCGCTGCGAAAGGCGGAAACGCATAACTTCAAAGAATCAACTCTAGCGAGAAAGCTGCTGCTGCAGTCGTTTGGGTTCTATGAAAGCCAAAACGAGAAATCGGCATGGGCATGGGCACGAAGAAAAAGAAGTCGTCCAAGAAAGAAATCCGAGAACGAACACTTCCAGTAGCAAAACGGGGTGGTATTACCAGTTCTACCATTACTGGGAGTTCTCTGTTCACTAGTTGGTAGAGCGGCGGTGTCGCAAAACGGTGAATGATGGCAAGCGCGCAACGCCAGCTGGAAGAATTAAAACGTCATCATCGCGCAATGGAAGGTCGTGCTACGAAAGTCGCGGAATCTATCTTGCTCCTACAAAACCGGGGAAAGGCGGCATAAAAAAAAAAAACGTCAAAGGAACGCTAAATTTACCCACGGGTGCAATGACTAATGTACATTGGAAAGACTAGCGAGGCGTATGCGTATATCTTTTCTTTCGAGGTTTGCCATGCCGTGACGCTTACCATGATGGAGTACTCAAAACGAGAGGGTATTGTAATTTAGACAACACAGAGACCAGGTACTCACTGGGTGGCGTATGCGAAAAAGAGGAAATCCCGCAGTATATTTTGACAGTTTTGGTAATCTTCGACCAACCCAAGGAATTATTCGATTTAACCTTGAGAGAGATGTAGTGAAATTTTGTACAATCGCACAATCATATCAAATTACAACCAGAGCATTTTTGCGGGGACAATTGTGCTTGCAGTTTCTCCAAACGGTAAGAATCAATATTAAAATGTGATGATGAATTCCACTACAGCAGTCAGTATTCGTTCGGCAGTTATGCAAACATGTCCTAAACGCTTACGTTGACTGGCAACAGTAGCACCCTTACGGTGAGCTACTTTCCGCTATAGATTTGAGTGATGGTGATTACGAGGCTCGGTTTTAACGGATTTCGAAGCATACAATACGATACCAAACGCGTAAATTCGTCGAATAATAAATTTTACTATGGTGCTAACGATGAAGAAATTACGATTCCTGAAGGATCGTACGATATGCGCGCCATATACGAATATCTGAAACGTGCAATTTCACATTCTCCAAAAGCAGTGCGTTCCAAAATAATCCATATAGAGATGACGAGAATGAATATCCTATAATAATTCGTCAATAATAATACGATGAGGATGGAAATAAAATTGTGCTTATAGAATAATTACAAATACAAACAAATTTGGCTCGCTTTTTGGGATTCTCATCGATCGTATATCTAGAACCGCACCGAGTTACGAATCGGACGCCCCGATTAAGATTATCAACGTGAATATCATTCGTTATAGAATGCAGCGTTGTCAGTGGTGCGTACAGTAACAGTATGCGTGTACATACGTATATATGAAATCTTCGCCTAAGGTGCCACCAGATATAAGAATATCGAAACACCGACACATGTCATTTATCTTCCAACAATTGCCACAGAGCATTACAGATTTAACGGTGCGTGTAGTTGATCAAGAAGGACAATCGCGATTTTCGAGAGAAGAGATTACCGTTAGATTGCACGTAGCGACGGCGACGATAATAAACGTAATCTATGAAATGCTTGAATCAAGTGAACACGGTGAATCAAGTGGGACAGGTGAAACAAGCTGGAAATATACTTTTTACGAGACGCGCAATTAACAGTAAAAATCCCTCATTCGAAAGAAATTCAGCGCGTAACGTTGAATTTTTGAAATCTCTGGGATTCATCGTACGAAACGATTGAGAAAGATGATTGACATTTTGAACATTGGAAATGAACCGGTCTTTGACGAGCCATCTCAAGATTGAGACACATACGTACAATCCATACGCTAACACAACATTTTGGACATAGCGACGAGATACGAAACCCATAGCAGCAGAGTATACATATTGCCATCGATGAGTTATCTCTATGTCGATGGGAAGATGATGAACACACAGTTGCAGTCGATGGTGCGCTACTGTAACGTTGGGATATAATTTGCATTGCATGTTTGATGAGATCCGTTATGAACTGATGGTGTGGAGATTGATCGTAACAGAACGTGGGAATAACTTCAACGCTCAAAAACTATGTATCGATATTTCAGACGAAAATGCTGTCATGAAAAATTGCCGCGTGGGATACGACTGACACTATTTTCGCCGGACGGGTACTTCAACTTTGCGTAACCATCAGCGTGTTGCTAGGATTCTGTGGAAGACTACAAGGCTATAGTGATTAACGCGCGTCACGAATTGATTCTATTACGATCGCGCAGCGACAACAAAGTCTACTGGATCTTCAGCGCTGGATTTCTAAGATTGAGCTATTCAAGATACAATGGCGAATGCCTCACGTAATCTTGAAACGATATCAATAAACTTTCCATGCGTGAAAACTTTGGAGGATGGACGATACCTGAGTATGAGTTTTCGTCATGGGATCTGTATGAATTTCCTACTGCCAAAGCACGAGCTAAACACTTGTGAGCTGTCAAAACTGCTACTAATTTGGAGAAACCTCGATACGTTATCTTTGGCGCTGCAGACTGGCCAGAAGAATGTCATGTCGGAAAATATAACTCGTTTCGATGACTGCAAATTGATCAACGTGAGCTCTATCTGAATTCAGAGTGTTATCCGTACGACGACCATGAATTTGGACTTTACAAAAAATAAATACGCCGTACTTTACGATATGTATAGACCGTTTTTCCGTAAATCATATTATGGATGCGACAATGCTGAGGCATAGTTAACAAACTACCGACTTTCTGTGGGCTAGTCCTTTTGTGTTATCGATTGCTCACGTCAAAATGAGTTCGTCAAGAGTGTCACTGTGTGATTGCGCATAGAATTTGAGTGTAAGGAGAATTAACCGCGAATACTACCGCATATTGTCTCATCCTGCATGATCGTGTTAGTAATATAGCTCGCTAACCACAACATAGTGCGCAAACTTAACTAAACATCAGAAAGTATGTACGAGAAAAGAATAATACATACAACAAAGTGCTATAAACAACATTTCTCTCCGGACGTGTCGAGAATATTTCACTATGGATGTGCCACTTTGTGATCTACAAGGGTACATGGTTTGGAAAGAATTTATTGTAAAGAAGCGGCGATACTGAGAATGGAACTATTCTTTCACACTACATCTTCACGAGTCCAATGCCATGGCATCTGCTCATAAGATCAGACAAATTGAGAACTTATCGTAACGCTAATCATCATGGATACGATAGGAAGATGAACCGTCAAACACTGCAGAGCTAAACATTTGATTACTACTCTGTGGTGGGTGATATGTATGGCGAGCTTGAAGATGTCGCACCTCAAACTGTGTATGTAAAGGGGGCATTGAGAAGCGGAATGGTTGTTACACCTCTCTGGATACAATGAGAAGCAAAGTGATCATTAGAACGTGAACAACGATTATGATGACATGCCTTCTCTGCAAAATTGAATAATACTGTTTTCGATGTGATAATCGTATGAAAAATTGTGCCTGTACAGAACGTACTAAACATTTATCAATTGGGTTTGGTCTTTGGAGAGAATGTGTAAGCGACGCTTAATAAAACATTATTTCAAATGTACAGATGTTTCTTCCACACGCTGTCATCCCTTTTACCTCCTTAGATTTTCTTCACAAGTCTCTGCAACTCTGTATTGTAAAACTCCCTTTCCGCTGATCAGTTGTTGCAAGTTCTTCGGACATCTTCCATCTTCCATCCGTTCTCTGCTTATGTCGATACTATATGTCGATTCAACTGCCAATATTCTACTTTTATATTTTCGACGATTTCTTTATCTCTGAATCTGTCCAGTCTAAAATTCGTTCTGTGTTCTCATGAATGCATTTATGCTCAGTATGTTTTTCTTCTGGTAGTCTTCCAGCCAATCCTTCAATTTTTTAACATTCTCATCTACATACTGCTTCGTCTCAACGTTACTCTCATGCAGTAGAAGCTTTACAGAATTTATATTCTCATCTATATATACTTTCTTCTCAACGTTACTCTCATGCAGCAGAAGTTTTACAGACTTTATACTCTCATCCACATAATTTTTTGTGCGCAACATCATTGAAGGCTCTCGGCCGCGTTACATGATGTATCGCGTGCCCTGTTGCGTCAAAACCTTTGCCATCGGCGGTTAGACAAAGGGCATTTTCATGTACGTATCGTTTGGTTGCAACATCATTCAAATGATTTCTCACACCTGCAACACATTCTCCACGTATTGTTTGGTTGCAACGGTCACTGTCGGCTTCAGGCTGCGCTACATGTTTTTATCTTGCGCGATTTTGCATCAAAAACTTGGCCGCGTTTAAACAAAGGGCATTTTCATGTATGTAATTTTCAACATGTTCATTCCATTGATGCGCTCGATCAGTTTTCGCACCATTGTTTTCTCGCGACACTCCAAACTTATTCATCGACATTTCGGAACAAGTTGTACCGACTGACTGACTTGTGTCAATGCCACGCTGCTTAATTTATAATGAACCAGCTTCACGGAGTTCTTCGATAATCGATAAAATTTCGTGCTCGTGCGAGTTGTTGCCAGCTTGGCGCGAAGCGTCAAGCAATCGCAGACGATCCACCAGCTCGTTGGGATCATCCCAATGCACTAATCGATATTGTTGTCATTTAAGGTCATCATAGCTTGCGATGCGTATAAACCTTTTCCTCCCACTTTATTGCTCGACGCATCTGATACTAGGGGCGCGATTATATGTTTATATTTGTGTCCCTTGTTACCGAGTATAGGATTTTGCGGGAGGTACCCGCGTCTGTGAGTATTTGTCGCCAATAGTATATTTTTGTATTTTTGCATATCAGCTTCGGTGTACACAGAATCGTCGGGGATTCTTTTGAATATTAGCTCGT
Organism: Harpegnathos saltator; assembly: GCF_003227715.2. Taxonomy (NCBI): domain Eukaryota; kingdom Metazoa; phylum Arthropoda; class Insecta; order Hymenoptera; family Formicidae; genus Harpegnathos; species Harpegnathos saltator. Next base: position 298,839 of record NW_020230725.1, on the reverse strand, counting down.
AAAGACCGGGTGTTCCAATGTATCCTGTTTCGCCTATGATTATATTATCGTCTCTGTCCACATCGATACGTTTATCACCGAGCATCGCTCCATCGTTACTAAGACGTATGCCGTAAACATAATCTATAGTATTATCTTTTCCACTGCTTAACACAGCTCCCATATATTTTTGACCCAACGGACCAAAATGATCACGTAAAGTTTGTTGTCCTTTGTACGTGCGCAACTGACGTCTAACGGATGTCACTACCGGTTTATCGGGGGTTTCGGAAACATTCTCATCATCATCATCATCATTAGTGAGATTGTCGATCGGTGAAGGTTCATGCGACATTCCATGTAGTTCCTCATGTTGTGAAGCTTCCGTCGATGTAGGAACTATCAGAGGATCGTTTAATAGTTTCCGTTTCGGTGTAGTCAATGCGACTGGTGAAAGTTTTGCCTTATGCTTTATCTTTTTTTCGGGTTTTAATATTACACTCTTTGTTTCTTCGCTTGTACTCATTGATAGTGGCTCAGTTTAACATCAACGTTACTTTCCACATTAGTGCTGCTTCCCGCGATTTGCTTGAGAGGTTCAATAATAGGTTTAAAGTATCTCTCCAATGCAGCATTTTCCACCATTCTACCGGCTTTCAAAGCGCGATATTTCTTGCGGATCGATTCGCTCGTTTTCGCAATCTCTTCCGCTACCTTTTCACGATCCATGATCTTCACGCCACTATTCATCATTGATATGTTTGTCTTGTGAATGTTGAAGATGTTACTACGTTGAGGTTAAAATGACGATTGTGCATCTCACAGCACAGCAAAGTCGTTAAATCCTTTTCTGTATCGTCCGTCGGTCATTGAGCTATCCTTATCAATCACTGTGAAACCATATTTATCCTCCCAACATTTGCAACACAATGTACTGAAATCCTCATATGACATGTCAGTGTTCACATGATCGTTGTACACATGTTTCAAGTTGGTACCATCCTGTTTAAAGAGAATCAGAAGATTTGCATTGTCCCGTATAAGATGCTTGGGTATTTTTGCGTACGTCTGATAGAGATAGAAACAGTCAACGCTCGAATGACGACCCATTGCAAAGTATTCTTTTATCGTATCTTGTTTGTCACATGCAACGTCATCAAAGATAAAAATGGAATTTTTGGGCGCTTCGGTCGTTGCAATCACATCGCTGTTATTGGAGAATGTAAAGTATCCAATTTCATTTATCGATTTCAGCAGATTTTCCAAGTAGCGATATTTAGGTTGTTGCAACGATTTCGAGTACACGTACAAGTTCTCGAAACGTAGACCGTGCGGACTTTCCAACAAGCTGATGAGAATGTTTGTCTTGCCGCAATTCGAGGGACCGCATATGATGCCGCGTATGGTGTTCGGAAGCATGTTTCCATGCCTGCGCGCCTCTTGCTCAAGCATTGATTCCGTTCTATTGTCGAAATTTGTCACGCATATCGACGTTGGTTGCTTCACGAACCGCATGTTTCCCCCGTGAATCGTAAAATAATTTAAATGTGACGCTGATTTAACTATATATATAAGCGCGTCAATCTTGGAAACACTCAGTTTAGAAAATGTTCCTCCTGTTGACAGATACCCATGATATTCGAGAGTTAACCTCCGAATAACTGAAATATATACCGAAGATTGTTCTGTTACGCGAATTTGCAAAGTATATTGACGATTTGCAGGATAGACTCCCGGAACATTTAAGAGTCGATCCAGAGGTTCAGCAGTATCGTCGGTATTTGGAACATTACAATCGTCCGTGGCAGCAAACACATATCGACGGTCCAGCACCGCTGATCAGGGACTGTAGTGAATGTCGTCGACAAAAGTCAAAGTCGGCAGTGGTCTATTGAATCGCGCGATAAATGCGCTTCCTATCGAACTACACATTCCCGGATATCAATTTTGTGGTCCTGGAACTCGCTTGGTAAAACGATTGGCCAGAGGTGACCAAGGCATTAATTCATTGGACGCGGTGTGTCGTGAGCACGATATAGCCTATTCGCGTAGCAACAATCTCACCAATCGGCACGCGGCGGATGAGATTCTCGCTGCGAAAGCGCGGAAACGCATAACTTCAAAAGAATCAACTCTAGGCGAGAAAGCTGCTGCTGCAGTCGTTTGGGTTGCTATGAAAGCCAAAACGAAAATCGGCATGGGCATGGGCACGAAGAAAAAGAAGTCGTCCAAGAAAGAAATCCGAGAACGAGCACTTCCAGTAGCAAAACGGGGTGGTATTTTACCAGTTCTACCATTACTGGGAGTTCTCGGTTCACTAGTTGGTAGAGCGGCGGGTGTCGCAAAAGCGGTGAATGATGGCAAAGCCGCGCAACGCCAGCTGGAAGAATTAAAACGTCATCATCGCGCAATGGAAGGTCGTGCTACGAAAGGTCGCGGAATCTATCTTGCTCCGTACAAACGCGGGAAAGGCGCTGCAGAAAAAAAAAAAACGTCAAAGAAACGCTAAAATTACCCACGGGTGCAATGACTAATGTACAGTTGGAAAGACTAGCGAGGCGTATGCGTATATCTTTCTTTCGAGGTGTTTTCATGCGTGACGCCTTACCCATGGATGGAGTACGTCAAAACGAGAGCGGTATTGTAAATTTAGACAACACAGAGGGACCAGGTACTCACTGGGTGGCGTATGCGAAAAGAGGAAATCGCGCAGTATATTTTGACAGTTTTGGTAATCTTCGACCACCCAAGGAATTGATTCGATACCTTGAGAGAGATGTAGTGAAAATTTTGTACAATCGCACATCATATCAACATTACAACCAGAGCATTTGCGGACAATTGTGCTTGCAGTTTCTCCAAACGGTAGAGGATCAATTTAAATGATGATGATGACATTCCACTAACAGCAGTCAGTATTCGTTCGGCAGTTTGCAAACATGTCGCTAACGCTTACGTTGACTGGCAACAGTAGCACCCTTACGGTGAGCTACTTTCCCGCTATAGATTTGAGTGATGGTGATTACGAGCTCGGTTTAACGGATTTCGAAGCATACAATACGATACCAAACGTAAATTCGTCGAATAATAAATTTTACTATGGTGCTAACGATGAAGAAATTACGATTCCTGAAGGATCGTACGAATTGCGCGCCATATACGAATATCTGAAACGTGCAATTTCACATTCTCCAAAAGCAGTGCGTTCCAAAAATAATCCATATAGAGATGACGAGAATGAATATCCTATAATAATTCGTGCCAATAATAATACGATGAGGAGTGAAATAAAATGTGCTTATAGAATAAATTTTAGCAAACCAAACAATATTGGCTCGCTTTTGGGATTCTCATCGAGTCGTATATTAGAACCGCACCGATGGTACGAATCGGACGCCCCGATTAAGATTATCAACGTGAATATCATTCGTATAGAATGCAGCGTTGTCAGTGGTGCGTACAGTAACAGTATGCGTGTACATACGATATATGAATTCTCGCCTAAGGTGCCACCAGGATATAAGATATCGGAAACACCGACACATGTCATTTATCTTCCAATCATCGCACAGAGCATTACAGATTTAACGGTGCGTGTAGTTGATCAAGAAGGACAATCGCTCGATTTTCGAGGAGAAGAGATTACCGTTAGATTGCACGTACGACGGCGACGATAATAAACGTAATCTATGAAATGCTTGAATCAAGTGAACACGGTGAATCAAGTGGGACAGGTGAAACAAGCTGGAAATATACTTTTTACGAGACGCGCAATTAACAGTACAAAATCCCTCATTCGAAAGAAACTCAGCGCGTTAAACGTTGAATTTTTGAAATCTCTGGGATTCATCGTACGAAACGATTGAGAAAGATGATTGACATTTTGAACATTGGAAATGAACCGGTCTTTGACGAGCGCATCGTCAAGATTGAGACACATACGTACAATCCATACGCTAACACAACATTTGGACATAGCGACGAGATACGAATACCCATACAGCAGCAGGATTTATACATATTGCCATGCGAGAGTTATCTCTATGTCGAGGGGAAGATGATGAAACAAGTTGCAGTCGATGGTGCGACTGTAACGTTGGGATATAATTGCATTGCATGTGTTTGATGAGATCCGTTATGAACTGGATGGTGTGGAGATTGATCGTAACAGAAACGTGGGAATAACTTCAACGCTCAAAAACTATGTATCGATATCTTCAGACGAAAATGCTGTCATGAAAAATGCCGCGTGGGATACGACTGACACTATTTCGCCGGACGGGTACTTCAACTTTTGCGTACCACTCAGCGTGTTGCTAGGATTCTGTGAAGACTACAAGCGTATAGTGATTAACGCGCGTCACGAATTGATTCTATTACGATCGCGCAGCGACAACAACAGTCTACTAGGATCTTCAGCGCTGGATTCTAAGATTGAGCTATTCAAGATACAATGGCGAATGCCTCACGTAATCTTGAACGATATCAATAAACTTTCCATGCTGAAAACTTTGGAGGATGGACGATACCTGAGTATGAGTTTTCGCTCATGGGATCTGTATGAATTTCCTCTACTGCAAAGCACGACTAAACACTTGTGGACTGTCAAAACTGCTACTAATTTGGAGAAACCTCGATACGTTATCTTTGCGCTGCAGACTGGCCAGAAGAATGTCATGTCGGAAAATATAACTCGTTTCGATGACTGCAAATTGATCAACGTGAAGCTCTATCTGAATTCAGAGTGTTATCCGTACGACGACATGAATTTGGACTTTACAAAAAATAAATACGCCGTACTTTACGATATGTATAGACGTTTTCGTAAATCATATTATGGATGCGACAATGCTGAGGCATAGTTAACAACTACCGACTTTCTGTGGCTAGGTCCTTTTGTGGTTATCGATTGCTCACGTCAAAATGAGTCCGTCAAGAGTGTCACTGTGGATGTGCGCATAGAATTTGAGTGTAAGGAGAATATACCGGCGAATACTACCGCATATTGTCTCATCCTGCATGATCGTGTAGTTGAATATAGCTCGCTAACCAACATAGTGCGCAAACTTAACTAACATCAGAAAGTATGTACGAGAAAAGAATAATACATACAACAAAGTGCTATAAACAACATTTCTCTCCCGGACGTGTCGAAGAATATTTCACTATGGATGTGCCGACTTTTGTGGATCTACAAGGGTACATGGTTGGAAAGAGATTTATTGTAAAAGAAGCGGCGATACTGAAGAATGGAACTATTCTTTCACACTACATCTTCACGAGTCCGATGCCATGGCATCTGCTCATAAGATCAGACAAATTGAGAACTTACTCGTTAACGGCTAATCATCATGGATTACGATAGGAAGATGGAACCGTCAAACACTGCAGAGCTAAACATTTGATTACTACTGCTGTGGTGGGTGATATGTATGGCGAGCTTGAAGATGTCGCACCTCAACTTGTGTATGTAAAGGGGCATGAGAAGCGGGAATGGTTGTTACACCTTCTGGATGACAATGTGAGAAGCAACGTGATCATTAGAACCGTGAACAACGATTATGATGACATGCCTTCTCTGCAAAAATTGAATAATACTTTTCGATGTGATAATCGTATGAAAAATTGTGCCTTACAGAACGTACTAAACATTTTCAATTGGTGGTCTTGGAGAGAATTGTACGACGCTTAATAAAACATTATTTCAAATGTACAGATGTTTCTTCCAACACGCTTATCCCCTTTCACCTCTTAGGATTTTATATGATAATTGTGTTTGATAAAAATATAGTTCTTTATTTGCGGTATGATGATTATTAGACGTCCGAGAGACGTCCGATAGACGTTCGAGATACGTTCGAGAGACGTCCGATAGACGTTCGAGAGACGTCCGATAGACGTTCGAGAGACGTCCGATAGACGTTCGATAGTAATCACGGGACACAGGTTCGATAGTAATCGCGGGGTCCAGGTTCGACCCTACCTACACCGCCGCCATGTTTATTCTTTTGACGTATGCGTGACGTCATCACACACATACTGTAAGAACCTTCACTAGACGTCTACTAGCAACAGGCAGCAATGGTCTAGGAGGTTCGAGCGTTCGATAGCAAGCCGCGGGGCCCAGGTTCGAGTCTACCTACAGTCCGACGCGTTTTTCTCTCGTGACGTTACGGCCGCCTTCTTGCTCATAGAATCAAAGATTCTGGGATGGAGCAGGAGGGTACCGATAAAGAGGGGGTATCAATTAAAAGGGGGGATCAATAAAGAAGGGGGATCAATAAAGAGGGGGATCAATTAAAGGGGGGATCAATAAAGAGGGGGATCTATTAAGAAGGGGTATCAATTAAGAGTGGGTATCAATTAAGAGGGGGGATCAATTAAGAGGGGGTATCAATTAGGGGGGGGTATTAATTAAAAAATATTAATTAATAAATAATGTCTTTTGCATAATTAATTAGCAATTTGAGTTAGAATCCCCCTAGTCTATCTACTGCCGTCCCCGATGAAATTCATATATTTCACGCCGTATTTTTCCTGCGATCTTTAAAACATTTCGACTATAGCATCTACCTCCATTTTTCCGGAGGAACCCTCATGATTAGCAAGACATTCTTTTGCGTGTGTGCTAATCCATTCTTCATATTCCTGAGTATCTTTTTTTATCCCAGTACTCGCATTTTTTACAATATGAGCTTTTCGTAACAATATCTATAATTTTTCCAGTGTAATATCCAATTAAAGAGGAAACGCCATATAAGGAAGAGAACCCGCGTTTTTTCCATGTACCATCACCTGGCACAGTCAATTCAGATGTCTCTTGAATATTTCTTGCTTTGCACGTTTCAGCAATTTCTTCTTTAGCGGCTTTTTGGAAAAGTTTTTCTGCAACCATTTTCACACTCGTGTGTATATTCTTTACGATCATATCGTATGTTCCCTGTGCAAGAAATGGTGGCATATCCATAAAGGTCATTCTACAATACGTGTCGTAAGTTGTAAGCCGTAAGAATTGGCGAATCACAATCAATTATTATAAAAATAATCGGCCATAATTGGTCAGTTTTTACGGCTTACAACTTACGACACGTATTGTAGAATGACTTTTAATCCACAAAATTTTTTACATCCTTGGAGTCCTAGCCCTAACACTCTCATAACAAAAATAAACCGACGATTTATTTCGTAAGAATGCCCAATAAAAGGACTCGAAGAAATATATTGGGTTTCACATTCATCACACACCACTGCAATTTTAAAATCGAGACCGCGCGTGCTTGCGGTTTCAAATTTAACATTCCTACAATTTTTGCACTTTACTAGAGCGGAAATAGCAGTAAATATTGATATAAAATTCAAAATTCTGTACTCGACGGTAGCATCTTCTGGCATAATCAGTTCTTTTTGCGCCTTAAATTTTTTTGCTGACGTACTAAAAGATTTTTCATCCGACTTGGCTTTTTGGGTTAAAAACGTTCCTCCTTTTCTTCGGTCTTGATTTTTCGAATTTCGAAATTTTTCAAACTTCTTGCTTCTCTGGAAACTTTATGCGGTTCCATATTTGCTCAGAAAAGACGGAAAACATAAATAGAACAAGAACGAAAAATCAAGTACACAGCTCTGCTACTGGCAAGCGTTTCAATATTTCGTATATTCGTCTCTACCGTTACATTAGACGCTACAGAGCTACTTGACATTCGTCCAAATATATTTACTTCACGATTTTATAAATAGTTGAGCTATATAATACAAGACTCCTTGGTAAATAAAATAAGTGGGGATTCCCAGATAATCATAATAGAGGGGAAAGGCGGATGTTTCAACGGCTCTTCAAGCACTCGAAGGAACGTGTACATACGAGCAGCCTATATTTCGGCGAATTTTACTCGAATGAACTTGAAATTTTTACAGAATATTCTTGAAATAATATATTTTCAGAAAAAAATATTTTTGAAAAATCGATATTTTTGACCTTACTGACTGTACACAGAGTGAAGAAAAATCCCGGGACCCCTGAAAATTTCGAAAAATATACACTTTATAAAAAAATGTTTCAGACAAAAGTTGTAGCGTAGAAAAGGATCTATTTACTGATCTTAACAATTTGACCTTGGGTGGCGTCATCAAGGTCAGGACAAGGTCACCTCGGATTTTTTAAATGGAACCCCTAATTTTTTATTGCATATTCTTATAGCCCTTCTTCAGACCTTTTCAAAGTACTATGGTTTTATCCAATTTGAATAAGCTGTTCCGAAGTTATCGAGTTTTTTAAAGTAAGATATCTAGCCAATTAAGGCAAGATCGGAGGATGATCCGGCCAATTAAGGCAAGGTCAGAGTTATCGAGCCAACTAAGACAAGATCGGAGGATGATCCAGCCAACTCGTAAAAATAATTGCGCGACTAACTTCCAGGCGTTGGCTCCTATTGGCTTGTCTTAATTTCGTTGATTGATTTATTTCAGTTATTTATTTATTTGAACTATTTTGCTGTTCGATGTTTATTTCTTCCATTTACTTAGTAATTTGCCTTTTGCCTTAGTTGGACGGACAACTCCCGACCTTGCCTTAGTTGGCCGGATCATCCTACGATCTTGCCTTAGTTGGCTGGATCATCCTCCGATCTTGCCTTAGTTGGCCGGATCATCCTCCGATCTTGCCTTAATTGGCTGGATCATCCTACGATCTTGCCTTAGTTGGCTGAATCATCCTCCGATCTTGCCTTAGTTAGCTAGATATCTTACTATAAAAAATTCGATAACTTCGGAACAGCTTATTCAAATCGGATAAAACCATAGTGCTTTGAAAAGGTCTGAAGAAGGGCTATAAGAATATGCAATAAAAAGTTGGAAGTTCCATTTAAAAAATCCGAGGTGACCTTGTCCTGACCTTGATGACGCCAAGGTCAAATTGTTAAGATCGGTAAATAGATCTTTTTCAACGCTACAACTTTTGTCTGAAACATTTTTTTATAAAGTGTATATTTTTCGAAATTTTCAGGGGTCCCAGGGTTTTTCCTTCACCCTGTATGTATAATCCCTTAAGTCCTACGTAGCGGTTCCTGCTTTTTTTTCAAGATGTTATTTTAACATATAATGGATATAATAAATGTTATTTTAATATATGATGATAAATAATTAATCATAAATTTAGTAGGGCGAAAAATTTGTATATTTTCGATAATTTCGAAATATTCGTAAACTGAAGCTTATTTGAAGAAATTAGTACCTATAAATAAAAATTTGTAAATAAAGAAGAATAATACGTGATATGGCTCGACTAACAATTGCGAAGAATAACTCATTTTTAATATAATTCAGTGTAAAACTGCAAAATTTTTAAATGGTGTATTTTAGAAACTACACATATAAAACACCACATACACGCACATGCACCACGCACGCACGCACGTACGCGCGCGCGCGCGCACACTCTCTCTCTCTCTCTCTCATATAGTTATAAAGTAAAGATTATTCAGAGAATTGGACTTTATATATATAAACTCAATGAAATTATACATTGATATACATTGATGTAATCCTTCTTATATGATTATCGTGTTTATTTCTAATTGAGTAAGATTATTAATAATGTTTCCATTAATCTCTCTTTCTCTCTCTCTCTCTCTCTCTCTCTCTTTCTCTTTCGGGGAAATTTTTATTTATTTTTAATTTCGTATGATCTTTTCTAGCTTTACTCTAACGCATTTCTCAATGTCATTATTTTCATATTATATTCTATTTATATTATCGAATAACTGTTACTACCGACATAAATTATTTATCTGTAAATTGGACACTCATATTCATTAAAAGTTACTGTGAATAAAGTGAGAGGTCGTCCCTGATCGTATAAGGAATTCATTTCTTTCTTGCTCGGTTTATTAGCTTTTTGTCGATACTAAAGAATACGCGAGTCACCGCACGAAGGACTCGTGCAGCGACACTTTCGTGAGAGAAGAAAGAAATTCGGTTCGAGGTTAGTATGTCATATAGATTTAGCATTTATTTTGGATTGTTTGAGTCCGTAATTCATCGATCGCTGAACTGATGTATTTAACAGGTGTTATCTATACCCTCGAAACAAAAAAGATATCGTTTCGTATTTGATCGGTGTTCAACATTAACAAGATCAAAATGTTTCAGTAGAATGAAGAAGCAGAATATCGACCAGATTAAGATAAATATATGAAATAATACAATATTTATAATCTAGTCGCAAGAATCGTTAATTTTATTAATATTTAAACATTATCGGTATTGCTTAACATAACAGTCAAATTCTTCAATCATCATTTGCAGCTGTATTGTTGTACAAGGACTCGAAAAATATGACGAGACAAGAACTATTTTGGCGACTCGACACACTCAATTAACATCGAGAGTAATTGAAACGTCTGCCGATTCGTCTTAATTACGCGTGAACAATCCTCGCGCGTCATTAAGGACGGACTCGATTCATTTCTCGATTTCATTACGAAGATGGACAACGGCTGTATATGAATAACTCACGTACTATATTCTCGTGTTTAATAAACGGATATCATTGATCTAAAGATCAAATTCTTGATTGACATGAACTCAAAAATATATCAAAGAAATAAAAAAAAAGAAGAACATAAGCAATATAAATTTGTCTATATTGCAATTCAAAGTAGCGCAATATAACGTTGGCTATACATAGATTGAGACGCATATCTTGGCGATATTTGTCGTTATAATATAAAGTTCGCTGGCTCTCGTATGCACACGGCTTAATCTCTCCGGATCGGATGTTTACACTTTGATAACGTGCGGATGAATGATACCAATCGCGGAGCGTTCGACGCTCTACGGCATCTGCAATACTGTAAATGACTCCGTTAACAGGATTTGGAGCGAAATGCGATCTGGCAAAAACCACGAGAAGGATCAAGTCACGTATAAGCGACTTTGTTGATGTAATACGAAGCGATGCATATGCATGCGAAAATAAGTGATAAGGCGTGGTGAGAGGAAATTTCGTCGTGTCTGACCATGTCAAGCGTTTTACTACTTCGTCATGAACCTGTGTGAAGTTAGTCCATACATTTTAAACTTTGTGTTTTTATCAATCGTGTCGCAAACACCAACTTAATTATTTAAAGAGTATACAAGATAATTAAAAAAGAAATAAAATTTTTATTACCTCTTTTCAATTCTGAAATTTTTTTATTATAATATACTTTGCTTGCTATATTTGTACTGACTTGTGTCACATAAACGCGAAATCGATAACTTCAACAGTACTTAAACAAATAAGATTAAAATTAAATTATTAATATTACTAATAATAATATTAACTTTTGTCCAAATGAACCAAATGTTTTTTTTATAGATTTTTTGCTGACGATATAAAAGTAATTCGATATGGCACAATCCTTAAAATGCGACTTTTGTGTTTTGTAAGATTTGACGAAAATCTTTACTATATGTAAACAGTGTTTTCAGATATTTGACGTTCAGCGCTCACTGCGTGCGAATTAACGACATAAAAATATTTTAGTGGAGCATTTACTATTAATTTAAGCAAGAGGGTATACCAATTTGCAATAAAGCAAAAGTTATTATGGTACTTCAAGTCATACTTCGGTTCAACTCGCCATTGGGGTTATATATATTTATTTTGTTTATATACATTTTATATAACCAATAACAGCTTATAATAAATTAACATAGTAAACCATTTCAAAGATGTCGCTTTAATTGATTGTAAGTGTCACGGTTTCAGCGATTTGAGCTAATACGAGCTCGTACAAACCCAATATAGTCAAAAAAGTTGCGGTGGAAAATCTGAAATATTGGGTTATTCGGAAAGTAATTTCAGTTTTTTCAAGTAGATGGTGTTAGTTACCTTTTTAAGCAGTTAACCTCATTCTAAACCAGAAAATCATTTTACATTTTTACAACGCACATTTCAAGCTTTATTTGAAGAAAAGTTGTTTTGGAATCTATCAAGTTGTTTTTGTTTGGCGTTGCATCAAAAATGGAAAACCAATGTAAGCATTTTCGCCACATTTTGCTTTTTTATTACCGTAAGGCAGAGCTGGACACGATCTGCACATTTCGGGCAAAATTCAGTAGGTGCTGCCTACCGTCCCCGTCGCACCGTTCCACGCTCAACGGCCGGGATGACGATTGCGGTGCACTTAGGCACGTCGCTATATAAGAAATCAGCTGGGGCGTCACATTATCATTAAAACTGTTTCCTCGTTTAATAATCACTTTAAAATATATACAGGGTGTCTCAGAACTTTGGTACACGGGCTCCGTAGGGACATAGAGCTAAGTGAGAGGAACAAAAAAGTCCTCTATCATACCATGTGAAAATCGTAATAGTTTTTTAATTATAACAGCACAAAGTTAGGCGCTTTCCACGCCCAGCGCGGCCTATTGCCGCTCCGCGGCAAGCTGTGTGCGTAAGGGCTGAGCGATAACGCGTCTCGCGCTGACTGTCGCGATGGCATATTGGCGCTTTGACGCCGCGCGACGGTCAGCGCGAGCCGCGTTACCGCTCAGTCCCCACGCACACAGCTTGCCGCGGAGCGTCTATAGGCCGCGCTGAGCGTAGAAAACGCCTAACTTTGCGCTGTTGTAATTAAAAAACTATTACAATTATCACATTATGGCACAGGACTTTTTTGTTCCTCTCACTTAGCTCTATATCCCTACGGAGCCCGTGTGCCAAAGTTCTGAGACACCCTGTATATGTATGTATGTATGTATATACCAGGTATGTAAATATGAAACCGGAATTTTTGTGTAGAAAATACACGTTTATTGTATGAAAATGATAAAAAATGTTTTATTCGAAGTATTGCTCATCGCTAGCTATACATTTTTCCCACCTGTCTGACAATTTGTAGATGCCACGCCAAAAAAACTGTTGCTCTTTTGAGGCAAACTAGTCATCGAGCCATTTTCGTACATTTTCGTAAGAAGTGAAGCGCTGCTCAGCAAATGCGTGTTCCATCGATTTAAATAAGTAATAATCGGACGGAGCCAAACCTGGTGAGTAAGCCGCATGCGAAAGTATTTCCCAACTAAACGCCTCAATCGTTTCCTCGACTAGTTTTGCTATGTATCATGGTGCATTATCATGAAGCAAAATCACTTTATGTTGCCTTTTTTGATATTCTGGTCGTTTTTCACGCAAAGCTTGATTCAAATCGATCATTTGTTGTCGGTAGCGTTCAGTATGAACGGTTTCGCCAGGTTTTAGCAGCTCATATTAGATTACACCCTTCTGATCTCACCAAACACAGAGCATTGTCTTCCGTCCATAGCGATTTGGCCTTGCAGTCGATGTCGATGGTTCGCCTGGAACCATCCATCCATGATCTTTTACGCTTAGGATTCTAAAAATATATCCACTTTTCATCGCCAGTCACAATTCGATGGAGAAATGACTTTCTTTTGTACCTGGCGAGCAGCATTTCACAAGTGGTTTTTCTGCTGTCTTTCATTCAGTTCATGTGGAACTCATTTTCCCATCTTCTGGATCTTTCCCATGGCTTTCAAACGGCTATGGAGACGGCTTCTCGTGTCACATTTAATTGATCCGCGAGTTGTTGTTGCGTTTGAGCGTCATCTTCATCCAACAATGCTTGCAATTCGTTGTCTTCAAACTTTTTCGGTGGTCTTTCACGTTCTTCGTTTCTCACGTAAAAATCGCTGCGTTTGAATTTTTTAAACCACTCAAAGCACTGTGATTTACCAAGAGCCTGCTCACCGTAAGCTTCGACAAGCATTCGATGCGATTCTGCAGCAATTTTCTTGAAATGGTAACAGAAGATCAATGCTGTCCGCAAATCGTAGCTTCCAGGCATAAAATTCAATATGTTCAACGCTATTACAAACTATGCTGTTGTATAAAACTTGTATTGTTGTGAGTTGAAAATCTTTGTCAGATGTCAACAAATGGAAATGGCGCCAATGACGCGGTTTGACGGTTGACAGCTACATTGACAGCTAGGGCCATCTATGGGTAAATTCCGGTTTCATATTTACAGACCTGGTATATATTATATATAAAAAAAATATATATATGTATTAAACACGTAAACATATATATTTTAAAGTGATTATTAAACGAGGAAACAATTTTAATGATAATGGGACGCCCCAGCTGATTATTTATACAGCGACGGGCCTGAGTGCACCGCGGTCACTCCGGTCGCTGAGTGCGGAACGGTGCGAGAAGGACGGTAGGCGTCACCTATTGAATCTCGCCCGAAATGTGCAGATCGTGTCCAGCTCTGGCGTAAGGACAAAATGCGGCGTAGGCAAGAAAAAAATTGTGTGCCGTATATGGAGAAGATGTGTCGATTGAACACCAGTGTCAGAATTGGTTTTCGGAATTTCGTTCTTGATCTCAATTTTGAATTTCGATCTTAAAGATGCACCATGTTCCGGAAGACTAGTTGAGGCTAATGAAGACCAAATAAAGGCCTTAATAGACGCAAATTGTCATTTAACAACACGAGAAATTACTGAGAGATTGAATTTATCGAATTCGACCGTGTATGAGCATTTGAAACAACTTGGTCTCATTTCAAAGTTTGATATTTGGGTCCCTCACGTTCTCAAAGAAAGAGATTTGATTCGTCGCATTACCATTTGGGATTTGCTATATTGAAATGTGAGAAAAAAAATCAATTTCTGAAGTAACTCATAACTGGAGGTGAAAAATGGATTGTGTACAACAATATTAAATGCAAAAAATCATGGAGCAGACGTGATGAACCAGCTCAAAGCATATCGAAAGCTGATATAAAAAAAAGTGACGCTTTCTATTTGGTGGGATTGGAAAAGAATATATTTTTTGACCTGCTACCAAACAACCAAACGATTGATTCGAATGTATATTGTCATCAATTGGACAAATTGAATGATTCCATCAAGTAGAAGAGATTAGAATTGGCGAACAAAAAAGATGTTGTGTCTCGCCATTATTTATGACAACGCCAAACCTCACACAAATTTAATGACTCGCCAGAAGTTGTTAGCGCTTGAATAGGATTTGCTACTGCATCCACCATATTCACCTAATCTGGCATTATCTGATTATCATTTGTTTCAGTCACTGCAAAATTTTTTGGATGGTAAAAATTTCGATTCAAATGAAGGTCAAAAACCACTTAATTTTTTTGCGAATAAGGACCAGAAGTTCTACGAGCGTGGAATCATGTTATTACCTCAAAGATGGAAAAAGATATTAAAACAAAATGGTCAATACTTAACAGAATAAAACTTTTCTTTCTATTAAAAATATTGTCTTTTGTTTTCATGTAAAAAGCCAAAATTACTTTCCGAACAACCTTATATATACTATAACTTTCCTCTTACCGCTTACCACTCTTAGATCTTTCTCTCTCATAGAATACTTCTTCTAAATGCAAATATTCCTATGTCGATGGCGTTATCTTCGCACCCCGCACATAACAATCATCTTACTTCCGAAAGGTTCGCAATCTAATGTGAGGAGTACAGACTTTACATAATGTATAATGCATAACCCATAAGAAAATGAACCAATCAGAATCTTTCATTTCGATCTCTAGGAGATCGAAATGAGAAAAATATGTGTTTGGTTCATTTCTTTATGCATTATATATTATACTGAAGTCTGTGCTCCCTGCTTAAATATTAATAAAAATATAGAATCCCCGAAAAGTACAAGACTAACTTCATATAGCTTTGTTGTTTTTTGAAAAATGTTTTCACGGACATTGTCAGGCACTCAAAGTTCCGCGAGCAGTTGCGATATTTGGTTTTGCGCAGTGCAATGTATTTCTGTCGTCGCAGATTGTCAAACAATATTTCTGTCGCGTTCCCCGCTCTAAAATCTTAAAGATCAAAGGTTACTCCGTGACGGCGACCTACTTTTGCGACTCATATATTCGCCAGTGGCGTATCGACCCTAGACAACGTGATGTGTAAAGCTGGATCGTGAAGCTTGACCCAATTTCGTAGCGTTATACGCTTGCGTGTCATCGAATCAATATGTGTATCCGCATCGGCAGGCGGCAGGGCGTGTTTTTTTACAGATGTATCCAACGAAGCGGTTAGAGAGGAGCAGACTTTTCTACACAAATTATTACTGTTTGCTATTTTTGAGAATATATCTCAAACACACTCGGTATAAGGAAAAAATTTAATACGTAATTAACATGCGTGGAAGTAAATATATTCTATTGGATTAGCAAATAAGTTCGTTCGGTTTTTGTTTCAGTCTAAGTTTCATGCGGATTCGCTTTTCTTTTCTCAGTGCTATCGTGCAAATCGAATACACATTTGAAAGGTTATATTTCACTGTTTATGTTGTGCTGTGTTTGGTTTGGCTAACATCAGTATTGTGTGTGCTGCGTAGTTGTGAACATGGAAATAAATAACGTGCATTATCGTTACATTTTGCTCTATTATTTTAAAAAAGGCAAACGAGCTGCGGATGCTCATAAAAAGATATACTGTATGAATGGAGATGATGCCTTAACAGAACGCGTATGCCAAAAGTGGTATGCCAATTTCCGTTCCGGAGATTTCGACGTCAATGATGCGCTCCGCTCCGGTCGCCCACCCGAGATTAATTCAAGTGACATTAAGGCTATAATCGAAGTAAATCCATCCCAATCGGTACGAGAGATTGCTACGACATTGAATATATCTCACACAAGCGTAGAAAAGCATTTGCGCCAGCTAGGATACGTTTCTCGGGCTTAATGTTTGGGTGGTGCATCAATTAACCGAGGCTAACTTGACCACACGCATATCCATCTGCGATTCGCTACGGAAATGTCAAGAAAACGACCCATTTTTTAAACGAATGGTGACGGGTGATGAAAAATGGGTCGTCTACGATAATGTAAAGTGTAAAAAATCATGGGGGTACAGCAGCGAGCCACCGCAAACAACCTCGAAGGCGGGATTGCATCTGAAGAAAATAATGCTCTCCGTATGGTGGGATTTCAAGGGTGTCATCTATTACGAACTGTTACAGTCAGGCAAAACGATTGAATTAACTGTATACTGTTCGCAATTGACGAAATTGAACCAAACAATCCGCACAAAATGTCCAGAATTGGCAAATCGCAAGGGTGTCGTCTTCCACCACGACAACGCCAGACCTCATACGTCATTGACCATTCGAAACAAATTGCTTCAGCTTGGCTGGGATGTTTTGCCTCATCCTCCGTATTCACCGGATCTTGCCCCTTCCTATTATCATTTATTCCGGTCGCTGCAGAAGTCTATGAACGGGAAAACCTTCAAGGATGAAGAGGCCATTATAAACCACCTGGATTGGTTTTTCGCCGATAAGCCCCAGATGTTTTAAGAACGCGGCATAATGAAGTTGGTGGAAAAATGGCAAGAGGTCACCGATAAAGATGGCCAATATATAATTGATTAAAATTTATTTTGTGTAAAAAAGTTGTCAAAAAATTGTGTTTTATTCTACTCTAAAAAACCGAACGAACTTATTTGCCAACTCAATATATATATATATATATATGTATATATAAAATGAATATTTTTGGAAAGAAAAATAAGAGTCGACAATAAACTTAGGGCTCTTGTTTTGTCATTGAAATCATCTTAATGAATGACGCCAGAGAAAACAAAATAACGTTCAAACTTCTTCTAAAATATGATAACACATACATATACACGCACACATATATATACATTTCTTGATTATTATGAATTAATATATTATTAGATATATAATAATGTTAGATATATGATAATATTAATTTCTAATAATCAAAAAATAGTCATAAAATTAACGTGACACATAATTGATCTTTTAATTACCTAATTTTGTAACGCTACAGCTTTATGATTACTTATCGGTCATTTTGTACGTGTATGGAGTTCAAATTATTTCATAAATCCGTTTATTCGACCATAAGTGTTACTTTATGAACATATTCTTTTATTTGAAACATATTTTACCAGAATTTTGAACATATATTTTCATGTTTTTGACATCATTAATAAAAATGGCTGTGGTGGAAAAACAGAAATCTTAAAAGTTATCAACGAAGATAACAATATTGTTTATATTAAGATTTCTCTTCTTCTCTTTTTATTGTTTTGTTATGCTTATGCTGTATGATATATTTTGATCATGCTTCAATTATTTTGGAGCAACGAAATGATATCTTCCATACAGGTACAAGTTAAATTTAATTAAATTAATTGTTTACTCAATGAGAATATTCAATGAGGATATTCAATGAGAAGCGTACAATCGATATGTACACAAATATCATACAGAATGACCATCACACAAAAGACTTGTACGACGATATTGTCTTTACATCTTCTTCACAGGAAGCTATGCGTCCTCTGACCTTATCGCTTCTCAGATTGGGTCACACTCTTTCTCGCATCATGACGGATGCGCCACAGTGCACCATATAGATCTGTTTTGAAAGTCATAGAGAAAATCGCCAATATAAATTTGCCGTTTCCGAAAAGCTTACTAGGTACGCAACTAAGTTTCCGGGTTCTTTTGGTCAATGAAAAATGGAAAATTTCAAGAGAAATACAAAAAATGGTTTATTCAAAGTATCGTCCCTCGTTAGCTACACATTTTTGCCATCTCTCTGGCAATACATGAATACCGCGACGACGCGTCTTTGGACCGAAACCATTCATCCAACCAATTTTGCACTTCTTCGAAATTGGCCAAGCGAAATTGCCCTGGCAAGCCATGCGCCATCGACCGGAACAAGTGATAATCGGAAGGGACCAGGTCTGGCGAATACGGCGGGTGCGGTAGCAAACCCCATTTCAGCGTTTTGATGATGTTCTGGATGATGGAAGTGCGATGGCACGGAGCGTTGTCGTGCTGCAATATTACTCGTTTGTGTCTCGTGTCCCATTCTGGCCGTTTTTTGAGCAATGCATGGTTCAAATTGATCAGTTGTTGTCGGTAGCGATGCCCATTGACAGTTTCAGCAGCTCATAGTACACGATTCCTTTCTGGTCCCACCAAACGCAGAGCATTGTCTTCTTTCCGAAGCGATTTGGCCATGCCGTCGATGTTGATGCTTCGCCAGGTGAAAGCCACGATTTTTTGCGTTTAGGATTCTCGAAATATATCCACTTCTCATCGCCAGTAACAATTCGATGTAGGAAACTCTTTCTTTCATGCCGCAAAAGCAAAATTTTGGAAGTGGCTCTTCGATTTTCCATCTGTCTCTCAGTCAACTCATGCGGCACCCATTTTCCTTCCTTTTGAATTTTTCCCATGGCATGTAAACGTTTGGAAATACCTTGGCGAGTCATGTTTAATGCCTCTGCAAGTTGATCTTGTGTTTGCGTATCATCTTCATCCAATAACGCTTGCAGATCGGCGTCCTCAATTGTTTTTAGTCTTCCGGAGCGCTCCTTGTCCTCAGTGTCGAAATCGCCACTTCTGAAGCGTTTAAACCAATCTTCACAGGTAGTTTTCGATGGTGCATGTTCGCCGTAGGCCTCCTCAAGCAAACGACGTGCTTCAGCTGCACTTTTTTTCAAGTTAAAGCAGAAAAGCAAAGCTTCCCGCAAATGCTGTTTATTTGGCACAAAACTCGACATCTTCGTTGTTAGAAAAAATATTTTTGCGTTGCGATATGTGTTGGTATTACGACTGGTTATTGTTAACAGATGTCCAAGCTATAAAAAGAAACACAACTTCAGACATGTATGTCGACTACATGTATCGTTAGCGCCATCCATGTGTGAAACCCGGAAACTTTGTTGCGCACCTAGTATATTAATCATGGAATAATTTTCTCTTTTTTTCCATTTTTCCTTTTTTTGTTTTTATTATAAAATATCCTCATGTACATCGAACACTCTTGTTATCGAATATCACATTATGTTATGTGAAAATGTTGCAATATGTAATACTAAATGTAAAGAATAAAGCGATTTTTTACAAATATTTTGTTATATTTGAATTAGTGTACGAAGTTTCAAAAATGCGTCCCATTCGCTAGCTTAGAGATGCTTAAAATTTTAAGTTAGATGCATCATATGTAAGTATTCATAAATCGTAACTAATGATTTATTAAACCATTATTAATAAATTATTATTAACTAACAGTCATAATATATAAATATTTAAATACGGTATGCCTGACTAAAAATTTTAACTCTGCCGGGAAATAGAAACTAAAAATGGAAACATTTATAAAACTTGATATAGAAAAGATGTTGCTCTTATGAACGAAAACTGAACAGTCAGACATGTAAATATTTCTAATTTCAAATTCACTAATTTTTATCGAAAGTGTTCATAAGCTAGAGTTTTAAGGAATAATATAGATGTTTACAGTGTTTATTACGTGTTTAAAACTTATAACATTTATCAGGCCAAGTCTTATATTACGTATATAATATTATCTATCCGGGTGCTATAAAGAATCCTGGCCTGAGACTAAACTATCGAAGGATAAATAGGATTACAAAGTAAAGAATTAAACATTATAAAATAATTGTGCTGCATTGGTTATTAAACGATTAGGTTCCTTGGCGAATCAATTGTTCGGCTGAAAAAGGTGCATGAATTTGCGTTGAATCGATTCGTCGCGACTGGCCTTCAACCCCGCGCCGATATTACAGTGCGTGTCAACGCACCATGGAAGAGTTAGAAAGCGAAACGAGACGAGACGAGTTGGTGCAGCTACCAGTAAGCGAAGGCGAATCACACAGCGAGAGTGATAGCGCATCCTCACGCCGAAGGTGAGGACATTAGAGATAAAAATTATCTTATCGCATGTCAAAGAAACACTTTCGTGTAATTTCACTTCCGATACTTTCCTGACTCCTCTAATCGCATATACGTTTCATACGAGAAGTGTACATCCGCTTTTAATCTGCTTCCGCCATGAATAAACGAAAAATTTATATCGGAACGATATAAATTTTTCGAAGGCACCTATTTATAACGAAATATGAAAACAAAACGAAAATCTTCGAAACCGAACACTTATATTAGGACAATCAAAAAGTTTACTTCAATTTTGGAGTCAATCTCTTTTACATTCAATGGAAACAAATTGTTCATCAATTAATTAATCGTCATCATTATCTAGGATTATTTGTTAACGTGTTTTGATAACGTTTGTATATTTAAATTGCAAAAGATAAACGATTTGTCATTGAAAAAAACAGAAAATCGAGTCAAATTTCCTAATCGACATAATATTTTATTAAGCAACTAACAAGCACTACACTTGAAGTTCTGACACGCTTGCAGTTTTCATAATTATTTAGAAACTTTTGGTACTACCAAATCTACTGACAAAAGCATTAGACAGGTCAGTCGGTCGAACATTTTCATGAATTCATTTCCGAAAGCCTATCTATAGCTATTTTTGTAGATCTCTCTTTCTTTCCTAATTATTTAGGTCACGGACACTTGGGCGAGAGAGAGAGAGAGAGAAGGCCTGTTTCTTCTTTCCGCGCAGTCGACATTTCATCTTCGTTCAGCTTATCGATGTCGGATAAGCGAGAAGGTACACAGATTATTCAATCCTGAGGTTAAATTCCTTCGAATGTACAATAAATAAAATACAAATCTGACATTTTGTACAAAAGAAAAAGAAGTTAATAACGAACAATATAAACTAAAGAGAAAAATTAGAAAGAATTAAAGAAGTTATTAGAAATAATGATGTATGTATTAATATATATATACATAAATTTGTATATATATATACATAAATATGTATATATATACATAAATATATATACATATATATATAATATTAATACACATAATTTAATGTATAATAGTTTAATAAAAGTGGCAAAAGTTATTAAGTAATTATTAAGTGTATTAATTTGTACATGAGTATTATATTAAACCAGAAAAATAGCACGCATATATATGTGTGTATATTTGTGACAAGAGAAATTTATTATTGTTAAGTATATAACCGCAAACACAATAGAAATTTCCTATGTTAGGAAATATAATATTCCTTAATTCACTGCTAAAAAGTGTCTAGTATAAACAACGTTAAGAACAGATTAACAAAGTGTTATCAGTGTTTTCAGTTAAGGAATTACCAAAGATAAAGTGTAAAGTAAAAAGTAAAAGAAGTAAAGTAAGAAGTAAAAGAAAAGTAAAAGAAAGAAAAGGAATGAGAAGAAGTAAGAAACGATCGAAACACATGAGGGTGCAATTTTGTGGTGCCAATTATTCGCGTTTCTTCAGTCGTATCGCGTAAGAGAAAAGGGA
Source organism: Harpegnathos saltator (assembly GCF_003227715.2). Classification (NCBI taxonomy): domain Eukaryota; kingdom Metazoa; phylum Arthropoda; class Insecta; order Hymenoptera; family Formicidae; genus Harpegnathos; species Harpegnathos saltator. Next base: position 276,605 of record NW_020230725.1, on the reverse strand, counting down.
ATGCGGGAGCGTTTAATATACATGCATACATATATATATATACATGTGTGTGTGTGTGTGTGTATGAAGTATGTATGTATATATTTTTTTTCATACCACTGTAGTAAAAGCGTCGAGACGCCTGGCGTCTGCGCATCGTACAGGCCGCGCTATGTATAGACAGCGATACACAGCCGGGGCATCGGTTCCTTCGTGCGAATTATATGTTCATTGCAGGATCGGTCATCGACCAAAGCACAACGTGCTGAGGTGTTTCTCGTCAGTCACTCCCGGGTCACTCGAAAGTCGACGCAAGTGCACTTAAAGATACGAGACTAATACCAGCGGACGAGTGATCGGTTACGTCCCCCTTCTGGTTTCTCTCTTTTTCGGCGAGTGTACGTTCGACGCGGTGCTCCGTTTCGGGGATTACGCCATTCGGTCGATCGAATAGATAAAGCAACACGGTGTGGGTTCTTTCAAGCACTTTTAATCTCCATAATTGGAGGATGTGAATGAGATCTGAATATGGAAACTGCAAAGACGAAGTGAGTCTCATCGGTCGTCAAATTTAGATGTATCTTCAAATAGATATGATGCGTTCAAGTACCGATGCAAATTGATCGCTATAGAATCAACATCGATGTAACAAAGAAAGCTTTGTGTCCTTGATAATATATAAATAATTTAATAATAGAACTGTCCGTGTTAATTTTGTACTTTTCAACGTTTAACGCCAGACTCTTGGCTACTTTAAATTCTTAATTTATACAGGGTGTTTGTTATCTAATATTGGAAACCTATAATAACCAATAGCAATTTTCAAAGTTTTCTTTGAACAAAAGTGAGAGTTTCAGATTCGAAATTATTTTAATAATATTAAATTGCGCAACTTGTCTTCTGATTATTTCGCTGATTGAAAATGCAAATAAATGTTTCATTTTTCCCGTAAACTGAAATTAAAATGTTTTATCTGACTTTTAAACCAAATGTAATATTTGAGGCTAAAAAATGTGTATTTATAGTGTATTTAAGTGTATTTATAGTAATGCGTATACATAAAGTGCTACCGTTCTTTAATGATTTTTTTCGGCGAAACGCCAAATTTGAGGCCAAGAAGTGTATATATTTATGGCAATGAATATATATAAAATGCCATATTATTTTTTTAACAATTGTTCTTCGACAAAACGCAAGGTCTTATGGTCAAGATTTCGACTGGTTGAATTTCGCCATTTTGCGACACAAAACAAGATCCTGTATTGTGCAACGAAATTTTTGACCGTAAACTCAGAAAACAAGAAGCGTGCTGAGAGAGAAAAGTCGGTAGAGATTATAAATTTCGGTATACATGAAACGGCAGCGCTGAAGTACGGCGACATAACGGTGCGAGTAAACATTTGTTTTCCACGCGATTATCTTCGCGGACTGGCGACCGCGAAAAGAGACGTGAATTGTTTAGTCACTGTTAATTATCCTTAAGTAATCCCACGTTAATCGTCCATCGTATTATCATTGTTGTCTCAGCGCGTCACCATTGAATTAATAAGGCAGTCGAGAGAAGTTGACGATCAAATAGACAAAGCGGGAAAAGAATATCCTTTTAATAAATGTGGAGTTTAGTTGCTCGTCTGACAAAGGCAATGTAATATACATTTTCGAGCTAGAAGTGATTGCGAGCTAACGAATCATCATCGATATAAGTTTGCAAAATTTCTGCACACTCTATATACGGTACTTAAAAGCTTTTGTATGTGTGTATGTATGTATAAAAGAATTAAGTAACCCATGCGTTCAAAATATATGGATCATTCGATAAGTCATCGATTATTAATTGTACGTGTCTTCTTTCGCATGATAACGTACATTATCTGGACTTTCCTTTTCGATTCACGCGACATTCCTTTCTTCCCTCTGGTTTATCAGTTTTATCGATCCTCCTACTTGATACTTCGTGGAAAATCGCATGCAAATAACGCACGATTCCTGATGTTAGAAAGAAAGGCAAAATATCGATTATCTTGCATTCTCAGGAAAGAGCGCAATTGATGCTAGTTTTCGAATCCCAAGGAGACTACCGGTGTTATTGTATCCAGGCAGACTTTTTTCGAATTCGGATTAATCCAATTAACGATTAATTAACAAAATTGTCAACAGCAATTTCTAAGCATATACATAGATATAATGTTGTCTTACGATAACTAAAAATATAATAATTCTGCACATATAGCGTGTTAACAGAATAGAGCACTTGATTAATAGCAATGTTAAATGCGGGTCATAAGGGAAGTACACGATAATTTTTTATTCGTTTTAACAACAAACTGTTCTTCAGTTTCCATGTTAACAATTCTACAGGTAAAGTTGATTACTGATTAGCTTAATCAGAAATTATAGAAAATCACCCTCACAATCTATAAAAGATAAGCAAAACTATAACTCACGAACGTCGTTTGAGAGACAAAAACCTCGAAAAAGATCGATTTTCTTACAAGTTACGGATACAAGTTACGAACACACATCTTTCTCGCATTAGATTCTTCAGCATGTATCTCAAGATTGTCGTGGAAATTGGACTTCTCGAGTTAACACTCCGTGATACCACGATAAAATTGTGAATGATCGTTCCTGTTAGGTATAAATGCGCTTCGCTGTGTGCTCGATGAAACCTGCGCAGTGCACCTTTGAAAATCCTTTGAAAATGATAAAATCGTTATTACGCTTTCCGATATCGCGGGGTAGATTTGTCCAACAAAGCATAAACTCTCGTTCCCTCCTCCGTGTGAGGGCAAATTACCAGCACAGAATATAGACATATTTAGCACCAACTGTACACGAACTCGGAGTATTGATCACGCGGTCGACGCGACGTTCTCAAGCGGCCATCTTTAGAGGGAAGAAGAAATCGTGCGAAAATTTTCTGCATTCCTCCCATCAATGAACTGTGTTTCCTAAATTTCTTGCAATGAAATTTCCTTTGAAAAGTAGAGTGATTACGGTCATTTAAATGCACGTAACTCTTGACTTGTATAAAGTGAATTCTGCACGCCGAATCGTCGAGAGAATATTTTCATTCGAAATTGAAAAGTGAATTTGATAAACTCACAATTCTTAAATATTTAATGTATGTCACACGAACATATTCCCTTCAATCAGTTCAAATATTTATATATTCACTCTTATGAAGTTAGAATTTACTCTAAGCATCTGACAAAGAAATATATCTCTCCCTTTGATCTTGATGAACTTGAAATATGTTGTAATCCAGACAAAAATAAGGGACACGATTTTTTTTATATAATGCTCAAAGCTAAGAGCTCAATCATTTAAAGGGTGATACACCCTTTTGAAAAAAATCGATATATTTTCCTTCGAAGCATGTACCATCAAAAGTATGAGACAAAAAGATTTTCCGAATAAAAATTTAATAGTTTGAAGAATACTTTATAACGACGTTTTTATTTTTTTTAATATCAAAATTTTAAACACACCTCTACCACTTAACAATTTTCTTTTATAACTCAAAAACTTTATTTCTGCCAAATGAAAGAATATTTTATACCGAACCTAACCATGTATATTAATGCTACTTTTCGACATACGGACTTTTCGGAAAATAGGTAGGAATACCTCAATATATTCGTAATGCTGTACATAGCTGCCTGCTTCATTCGATACATATACACAACATGTTCTCTTCGAACTTTTTCATAGTAAGAGACGATTAATATTGATATGCAGATTAAGTAATCTTAAAACATTTCAATGTACAGGCTGTCCGGAATCTTTTGGAAAGGAAAATTTGTGAAGATTAATCAGATCAAACTAAAAAGAAAAATCAAGTACCATTTTGTAAAAATGACAATATATATTAAGTTATTAATGACTGAAAATGACATTTAGAAGTTCTTAATTGATAACTTAAAAATTTGCGTACTTATTTGCAAAATAGTAAAGGACCTTTTGTTCAAAATAACTTAAAATCTATAATTATATGACTAAGTATATGACTAATTATATGACTAATTTATAAATATATTATATTATATGTGGTCATTTTCAATCATTAGTAATTTAATAACTTTTGCAAAATGGCACATGACTTTTCTTCTCAGTTTGGTCTAATTAATCTTCATAATTTTTCGTTTCCAAAAGATCTTGATACCCTATATAATAACAATAATAATAATATTAATTATTTTATACATAACAATAATCATATTTCCGCACTTTGTCTTTATGAAAAAGTATATACTATGGTATATGCTTTCTGAAAGTGAAATTTTATTCATAAGAAATTTATGTGCTTATTTTTGTGGTATGTGGCGTAACTACTACAATGGAATAATACACGGATTTGCAAGGTTATTAGTCATATAGTCAAGTTTATTAACACGTTATAAATTCGAACAAATATTCAGCGCATGCAATAATACTATCAGACAGTATTATCCTCCTACAATTTAATATTTGCAGGTACAAGATCTTGTATAACAAAGTATACATAGGATACCATAGCATATCATAAGATGTAAAGTGTATAATAATAGAATTTTAATAACCGTTATTATTTTATATATATATTTATTTATTATTACATTATTTATTTTGTATATATTATTTATACATATTTATATATATTATTTATATATTATTTTGTTTATTTATGGTGTATACATAAGTGATGATCATAAAAGAAATGTTGAATACAAAGCGATTTCTTACATCAAGCGCAAGCAATTAAAATAATTGACAAATATGCTTTTATGTTTATATTATTGATAAATATATTTATGTTTACATCATTAATGCTACATGAATACATATTTTATTTGCAAAATATTAATAGTTATGTTATGCATATTTCTTATTTATTTCTAAGCATTAAATATATTCTTTGAAATACAGAGATCTATAACAACTGATCCTGATAATTGTAACAACTGACCTCATATATGAAGTTAGTTGTTATAAATGCTGTCACCTTACATTTTTCATTGATTCAACAAAATTAATAGAAATATTTAATAAAAAAGAATCACAAAAGGTAAATTTTATGTCGTATAAGCATGTAGCTATTAAAAAATTCTCATGCCGCTTATATTCCATTTGTTACTTATGTTTAAAAATTAATTAAAAAAAACTGTATCAACTAGCTCCGGTCTCCCCTATATATACTTTATTAAACAATATTTTATACTTGCCAATTTATAGGAGGATAATAATGTCTGACAGTGCTACTGCATGCGCAGAATATTTTTCTAGATTTACAATGTGTTAATGAACATGACCAATCTAGCAATTTCGAGTATCGCTTCCATCGTAGTAATTACGTCAAACACTACAAAAATAAGCACAAACTTCTTATAAATAACATTTTTAGAAAGCGTGTATATATCTTTTCATAAAGACAAGTGTGGGAATATATAACTATTGTTATGTATCAAATAATTGGTATTATTATTATTGTTATTATATATTAAAATGTTTCAGAATTACTTATTCATTATTACTTATATTAATATTAATCTTCGCTTACTATGAGAAAGTTCAAAGAGAACGTATATATGTGTCGAATGGAATAGGCAGCTATGTACAGCATTACGGATACATGAGGTATTCCTACCTATTTTCCGAAAAGTCCGTATATCGGAAAGTAGCATTAATATATAGGGGGTCCCATTTTAATGTCCCACACCAAATAACTCTTCAGTATTGAAGTTTCAAGGAAAATGATCTCAATAAAAGTTGTAGGGATTTAAGTGAACTACCTTCTGATGACCTTGATTTTGACCTTGACCTCTATTTTCAAAGTCATTTGGAGGTCAACTTGCGTTTTTTAAATGGGAATTCTTACTTTTTATTACACTGTTTTTTTCTATTAGTTAATTCGAATAACTTTTATCTAAAATATTTTTTTATTTGTCCAATAGTTTTTGAGATATTTGAGGAAAACTTGATAACTTTTCAATATTTAACTTACGATATCTCGCTAACTATTTGTCGGAAGAAAAAATGGTACTGGACTTTCTTGCTTTATTTAGTCTCAAGAATATACAACATATTACAATAACTTACTGATTTTTGGAAATTTTAAAAACGTCAAATTAACAAAAATTAGGGCGCTATTGTAACAATATATTCTTGAGACTAAATAAAGCCAGAAAGTCTAGTACCACTTTTTCTTCCGACAAATAATTAGCAAGATATCGTAAGTTAAATATTGAAAAAGTTATCAAGTTTTCCTCAAATATTTCAAAAAATATTAGACAAATAAAAAATGTTTTAGACAAAACTTGTTCAAATTAACTGGAAAGAAAACAGTGTAATAAAAAATGAGGGTTCCCATTTAAAAATGCAAGTTGACCTTCAAATGACCTTGAAAATAGAAGTCAAGGTCAAAGTCGAGGTCATCACAAGGTAGCTTACTTAAATCCCTATAACTTTTATTCAGATCATTTTCCTTGAAACTTCAATGCTGAAGATTTGGGGTGGGGGGACATTAAAATGGAACATTCTGTATAGTTAGATTCGATATAAAATACTTTTTCATTTGGCAGAAATACAATTTTTGGGTTATAAAAGAAAATTGTTAAGTGGTAGAGGTGTGTTTAAAAGTTTGACATTAAAAAAAATGAAAACGTATGATGTACTTTTCAAGCCATTAAATTTTTATTCGAAAAACTGTTTTTCTATTTCTTATATTTTTGATGGTACATGATCAAAAAAATATTGATTTCTTTTAAAAGGGTGTTTCATCCCTTAAAGAGCCGATTGAACACGTATAAAATATATCGTTTTCCATATTTTAGTCTGGATTACAATATATTTCAAGCTTATCAAGGTCAAAAGAGAATATTGCCACGTGTTTCCTTGTGAGTGAAACATTTTTTTATGAGAAAATGAAACATTAATTTTTGCAATTTTAAATAATAATATTTTTATTTGAGTTAAAACATTGCTATTTTTCACCCATTTTAAGTGAGATCCTATTTTACAGAATGTGCTGCCGAAATTTTCTTTTGCTCGTCATCAACCAAATTCTCTACAATCTAAATTCTTTTTAATTGTTTTTCTCAATCCGATCCGTAGAAATATTTATTTACTTCGCGACAATATTGTATGGTTTATATTTATTTCAATATACAGGATGGTCCATTTTAATCGACAATCGGAAATATTTCGTCAAATAAGCCAGATAGCGAAAAATATTTCAAACAAAAGTTGTAGGTTCAGAGGAGGACATTTGACGGTGATCTTGGCTTGACCTTGGATTGTCGTTTGAAGGTCATGTAAAGGTCAACTTTAAAGTCCTAAATAGAACCCCCCAACTTTTTATTGCATATTATTGTAGTCCTTGTCAAGACGTTTTCAAAACACTACTTAATTTTGTCTTTTGTGTAAGCCATTCCCAAGATATGGAGCTTCAAAGTTAACATACCGCCGGCATTCGCATTACCCGATGTACACCGCGGAGAGGTTGCTCGGTCGGATTTATACATTATAGTTTACTTTCCTTCGAGAATCACCTCGATGCCACTTTCCCTCATCGATAGATAGGTCGGGATGGTCCAATTTGGTGGCCACCAAAATCACCCGACCTTACTCCTCCAGATTTTTATCTGTGGGGATTTTTGAAAGACACAGTGTTTCGTCAATCGCCAACGACGCGGCAGGATATAATGGATCGCATCAGAAATGTGTGTTGAGCGATTTCAGCAAACGTTCTTTTGAAACTTGTCGAAAGTTTCGAAAAGCAAGTTGGAGTGTGCCGAGTTGTCTATGGCGGCGTTTTCAAACATCTATGATGAATGAGTCCCCTCTCCCCCCCCCTATATACAAAATCGACCCTTTTTAGAACCTCTATGATGTACAGTCTGTAAAGTAAGAGCGTGTACGAGTTAATGTGTAGAAAAATTTATTTTTAATTATTTTTAAGTACATGGATTTGTTGTACTCCATGAGAAGAAAAATGCTATACTATTAATAATGAATCCAGTCACCACCGGCATTGATAATTGCCTGGCATCTCCGAGGCATACTTTCCACTAAGTTGACTGCGTATTCGTTCGGTAAAGACCTCCAAATGAGACGAATTTGTCGTGTCAGCTGCTTCAAAGTGCACACTCTTTTTTCTCGAAGCTTGTGCTTGAGATATGCCCACACATTTTCAATGGGATTTGCATCTGGCGACTGCGATGGCCAATCAAGTGTGACGATGCCAGACTGTTCTTTCCACTCGGTGCAAAGCTTGCTCCGGTGTTTTGGGTCGTTGTCTTCCTGTAAGATCCAGCCCTCGTTTTTCTTTATGAAGCATCATTCAGCAGTCGGCAACAAACACTTCTCATAAATTTTAAGCATTTTCGGAGCATTTAAATTGTATATAAACAGATATAATGCTCCAAAACCCTGTTTCGAAAAGCAGCCGCAAAGATGAACTTTTACAGGGTGTTTAACAGTCCGTTGTATTAATTATTGATCAAGGTTGACCAGGAACGTCGGATGGCAGTATATCCCCAAACAGAAGCTTCGTCCGTAAAGATCACGTTGCTCCAATCTCGGTCCAAATTCTCCTTTGCCCAAGCGAGTCTTTTCGTCACATGTTTTTCGCCTAACAGTGGTTTCTTCATTATGCTTCGATATTTGAGGTTATGCGCAAGGAGATGGGTTCGAATAGTTGTATGTGATATTTCTATACCCTTCTGTTTTAATTTTGCTGCTCCTTGTCGCAATGTTAAGATTCCGCTTAAACAAATTCACAATTTTTTTTTCCATATTCGGCGTCACTTTGCCTATCGAGCCACGTTCTGGCAAGTCATCGACATTTTTGATCTTCTTATATTGCTGAACCCACTTAGCGACGAACGATTTTGACTTTCCCATGTATTTAGCAGCCACTGCATATGACATTTTTGGTCCTTTAGGGTGGGAACAAAGGAACACAGCCTCGTAGCACGATGCGTATGCGGCACTCATGGCGGTTAACGTGTTTCTCAGGTTAGAGTTCGACACCAACTGAATCTTTTGTGACAAAGCATTCACGACAAAGATTTCATCTATCGGCTCACAAAAAAATTAAGACGAAGTTTGAAGCCAACTGCCATTTATGCCGTAATTTACTCTCTTACTTTACAGACTGTACAAATCCGACCGAGCAACCTCCTCGCAGTGTACATCGGGTGTTTCAAACATTTATATAAAAAATGCTTTATTTTCTAAATAATTAATTATTGTCAAGATATAATAGGGAAAAACTGACCCCGGTTTCATGTTCAGCGAGCCAAAATACATAAGAATAGGGTGGTCTGGTCTCTGGGATCGACCACTTTTTTTTTGTGTGCCTGTGTAATTGTTCATGACCGGCAATATTAATTTTTCGGCCCATATTTATTAGAACTTTCTTCCTCCATTTTATGAGCTCTATTTGCCTTTAAAGTCCTGAACTCTTTTTTTAAACACCCGATATACTTATCATGATTTTCTCATAGAATCGGCTAGAATAAAACGCGATATGAACTTAATGTTGAAATAAATTCGCAAAGAGTTAAAGTACGAAAAATATCCATAAAAGATCAACTAATCATGAACTGTGACATAAAAGGATGTTCTTTATATTACACACGATCGATCGAGTATCTTATGTATGCGCGATATGCCACTATGTGAGCCTGTGGATAGACTTTTACAGCGTGAAAAATGTCGGGCGCGTGGAAAACACGCTCAGTTCTGGAAAACGGACCCGAGTAACCCGACACGCAGTCGCACGCGCACGCAACGTGAGGAGAACAGAGTGTTTTCTCATAGCGTCACGCACGATCGCGCCGTCAAAAGTATGAGTCAGATTATGAAAATGTATCGAGCGCGGCGATATTTGTGTGAATGCTTGAAGCACGAACTACGCGCATCGGGTAAATCCGCTCAGGCAGGAGTCGCGCGGTTGACTTCGCGATTACGACCGTGTAATTACACGCTCACGTATAATTACCTCCTCGCTCCTACGCAGCCGTTCTGGTACAGATGAATGAATCTCCGACGAACGGAATATCAATCTTCCTAGAAGCGATCCATAATGCATCTTCGCGCTTCGCTGGAGACCGATCGATTCGTATGCACGTCGCGCGATCTATCGATTACGCACCGTTCCGAAAGTGTTTGTACAAGTGACAAACCTGCGTTCGCCTGCATGCAACTGACGAAGTAAGAGTAAAAACCATCAACCTTAAGTCCGCAGCATGCATAGAAAATAAGCAGTAAGATGCAAGTAATGTGCCAATTGACTAGTCGATAATTTTTGGACTGTAAGGACTGTAAGGAAAATAATCTTCTATGATTAGTCAATAAACTTACTGCTTGCGTTTTTCTTTACGCTACAAATCTTACGGGATTTAGCATACACAACAAACTTTGCTATTTAACAATTCCTTGTCGATGAATTTTATGTAAAAAATCAGCGAAAATAAAAATATAGCTACATAGAAATGTTTGAAATATTTTATTATAAATTTATATACAAACTGATAAAAAATCGAGAAAATCATATGTCGTAAAATGAATATTTTTTATTATACCCTGAATATCTAAAATATGTCTTTCTATTAGATGACTAAAAATAGTTGGTAATATCATTCTTCTTTAATTATCTCTGAATCACTTCAGGGCTTATTTATGATCACGTAAAATTGGTCAAAACTGACGTTTTGTTTGACAGCGCTTCATCGATGATATTAGGTGTACAACTTTGCTTCCGCCGTTTTTTCCGAAATTCGAGGCTTTATTATAAAAAACTGGTTATATATTTTGATTCAACATTGACATATGATTCAAAGTATTGTCCATCGCTGGCTACTGTATTCTCCCATCTTTCGGGCAGCGTACGAATCCCACGTTGAAAAAACTGGTCATCTTTTGAAGCGATCCACGAATTGATCCAATTTCTTACTTCTTCATAAGACCGGAAGTGCTGGTCAACCAGGCTGTGTGCCATTAATCGAAACAAGTGATAGTCAGAGGGAGCAACGTCTGGAGAATACGGCGGGTGGGGCAGGACTTCCCATTTCAACGTTTCCAAGTATGTCTTGACCACTTTCGCAACATGGGGTCGAGCATTGTCATGCTGCAAAATCACTTTATCGTGTCTCTCGTTGTATTGCGGCCGTTTGTCTTTCAATGCTCGGCTCAAACGCATTAATTGCGTTCGATAACGATCGCCTGTGATTGTTTCAGTCGGTTTTAACAGCTCATAATACACTACGTCGAGCTGGTCCCACCAAATACAGAGCATGACCTTAGAGCCGTGAATATTCGGTTTGGCCGTCGACGTGGAAGCATGGCCGGGATATGCCCATGATTTTCTGCACTTGGGGTTATCGTAATGAACCTATTTTTCGTCCCCAGTCACAATGCGATGCAGAAATCCCTTCCGTCTTTGCCTTTCAAGCAACTGTTCACAAGCAAACAAACGCCGTTCAACATCTCTCGGTTTCAACTCGTACGGCATCCAATTTCCTTGCTTCTGAATCATTCCCATGTCTTTGAGGCGTTTTGAAATTGCTTGTTGAGTCACTCCCAATGATGCCAATTCTTCTTGACTTTGACACGAGTCTTTATAAAGTAATGCCTCCAATTCTGCATCTTCGAAATCCTTTTCTCTTCCACCGCTATACCGGTCTTCGACGTGAAAATCACCGTTCTTGAAGCGTTGAAACCACTCACGACGTTCTTTCACTAATAGCGGCCTCATCATAAGTATTTGAGAGCATTCGATAAGCCTCAGTCGCAGATTTCTTCATATTGAAGCAGAAAATTAAAACCTCTCACAAATGATGAGAATTTGGCTCGTAAACTGACATTTTCAATCGAGAATACGGCGATAATAACTTTATTATATATAATAAGAATAACTTTATGATGCAGACACAAATCGACTAATGTTTCTATGGGGTTGTGTTGACAGATGCCCAAGTTTATTGCATGACATCTATGATCTATTTATTTCGACCACTACTTACCGCTAAAGCCATCTATAGGAAAACGGCGGAAGCAAAGTTATACAACTAATACGTACATATGTAAAAGTCTGTTTTTCAACTGAACTAAAGGGTGTTCCAAAATTCACGCAAGAAGTAATTTTGATAGAAAACAGGTTTATAATTAAAAATTGTAAATTTTTTATTGATTCATAAAGTATACAGTATAGGGTTATGTATGGAATAGCATATCGGGTAAATGGCCTCCACGGCTTTGCTGGTATATATGCACTCTTTTGTTGAAATTTCCCATGACCGTTTTGCATAAATGTGGCTGAATTTCGTTGATACAGCGCTCAATTTCCTCCTTCAAGGCGTGGGTGGTCGTGGGCTTGTTGGCATAAACCTTAAACTTCAAAAAACCTCAAAGAAAAAAATCTAACAGCGTTAAATCGCATGATCTGGGCGGCCAAATCTTATCACCAAAACGGGAAATTACACGACCAGGAAATTACTCATGCAGTAATTGAATTGTTTTTTGGGCTATATGGCATGTGCCACCGTCTTATTGAAATCACATGTCGTCCACATCCATATCTTGCAATTTAGGCACAAAAAATTGGATTATCCTGTCGCGATAGCGAGCACCATTAACTGTTATTACCGTACAAATGGTGCAAAATTCAAATCTTGCGTGAATTTCGGGATACCCTTTAGTACTAGTACGGGAGAGGGAGGGATGGGATTTTGATTTTCCCTTTCAACATAAGGTTATATACACTTACTTCACTCTAATAGTAAAAACTGCCATCTATTAAGTGATCGGAAAAGTTCGTGCAATTTTTATTTGTGTTCGATACAATGAGTTGTCGAATTTTGCTAAGATCTGTCGAACGCGCGTGTTTATGGGTATTATCATACAGCATAGATCTGCCTGAGTTAATTGGTGAACTTTATCGTATGATCTTTTGGTTTGTGATTATTCACCCTTTTAAAATGTTTGTTGAATCGAATGTAACTAGAGCATGTTTGCTTGATGAATTTAAACTCGGGTGAAAAGTTGCAGGAGCATGCAATGAGATACGCGTAATATTTAGAGATGTGCTAAAAGAAGTGATTTAAACAATTTTTTTCTAACGATGAATCATTTGAAATTGCATCTTGTTCAGAAAATTCTTGTGTTATTGACAACGAAGAGTTATTAATTATTTATTTATATATCAATTATAACATTTTTTCTGAAAATTTCTGTCTTTATTTAATTTTTAATGTATAAAACCGCAAAAATTTTTTAGTTTACCTAATAGTTCAATTAAAAAAAAATAGACCTTTTGAATACACACGTACACACACACACATATATATATATATAGTATTTTAAATAAAAAATAAATAAAGTTATTTAAATAAAAAAAATTTACAATAGATATGTATACATCATGTACGTATTATAAATTTTCTTTATTTCAATACTTCGTTAAAAGAAATATTTATAATTCACCAAATATTAGAAAATATTAATATATCTCACTTTATCTTTCTTCATCAATGCTTAGTTCGGAATATTAATAGAAAATGAAACTCTCTCGCTTATTGCGAACTAAATGTATATTACCCGTAAAATGTTATCAGTGAAGGAAAAGTTGCGATATTTTGACCTCGATGAATTTTAAAACACGTCTAACGTCCAATAGAAAAAGTTGGTTTTTCTAGTAATTCTCATAAAAGCGATGTAAGCTTTTTTTTCCGTTGTCCATGTATGTATGTATGTACACCTGCATACATTTTCCGTCGTTGCTTTATCGCGGAGGGAAGAAAAGTGAAGAAATTAACGATGTCGGGCAAGCGCGCGCAACTTCGACAACTTGCTGTAACGACAATAACAGCGGCTTGCAACGTGCGTCATCATCTCAGCGCCTCATTCGATATCAGTAAAGACTCGACATGGTTGTGCACGTCTAATTCGCCGGATTCGTCGCGACGTTATATATATAGCTCTGTTCGGTAATGTGTGTATTCCACAGACAAGTGCGTGCGTGAGTAATTAGTTTACATACGGCGGATATTGCGTGCCCGTGGACATAAACGTGAGACATACGAGCCGTTGCGTTGGCCACTCGATCGATTCGTCCGTACAATAAACGATAGAATTCCGATTACTCAGAAATCCAGCGCGGAAACACTCGGTTGATCCGTTTGTGACGTACATAAACATCGACACCCGGTCTTCGCACGTCGCCTTGAGACTAATAACAAATAATATTGCAAACGTTACAGGTCGATGAACATGTAAATAAGCGTCGAAGATACACGTGCAAAATGTTTTTACCTAGTTAGTTTAGCTAGGATCTTCTTACACTAAATAGTGTTAACATGCAATGTAGTCAGGATATTAGTATTTTATAATCATGTAAATTCATTCCTAGACATTAATATAAAGTAAGTATTGTAATTTTTGTTTTGATATACTATTCTCTTTTTTTTGAATAATTAATAGATAATAAAATAATGTATATAGTTATAAAATTTCAATAACCTAGTTAAATGTTGAGAATATTTTTTGGTTAAATATCTTAGCACACGATATAAATAATAGATAGTAATATATAAATAATTAGAATACTAAAATTTTCTAAGGGTCTTGACATACGTAAGAACGTAAGCAGCAAAATTGCAGTAATCAAATTGGTTAATTACAATCTAAAATTTCAATATGATGGTCACGTGTTTCCGAGAATTCTCGATCGATTGGTTAATTTGTTTAAACTTTAGTACATATATTGCTTACTTTTTTTATGTAGGAAGAATGTTAGAATTCTAGTTAATGGCAATATTCTAATTTATGACAATTGTATCTGTTTTCCTTGATAAACTAACGTATATAGTTTTACATTCGCCATAAACATGTTACTCTAAAGCTTACATATTATTCGTTAGAACAAGTTTCGAATACAATTAAAAGCTATAATATATAAATGCTGGAATATTATAATTACCATCTTTTATTACATCTTTATATATTGTTGAACATTGTTGAAACGGTTCACTTAAAACATATAACTATATGCAAAGATATAATAAGTTGGGTTAGATTAAGTTTTTTGGGGAGGGGATGCACCTATATATACTGTTTAATATATACTGTTAAAAATATATACTGTTATATATACTGTCATATATACTGTTTAACTCATATATACTGTTTATTTTTTAATGTACATTATGTTGGAAAAATAGGGCTTATCTATGAAATTTATTTTGTTAATAACTTTTAAACAAACAATGAACGACCTCTTGGTCTATGGCTATAACCTTTTATTACTCAGGAGAGTCAGTATTGTAATATATGTCAACATTGGAAATGCCTCTCCTAAACGGGAGTTTCACTGTCTATTCGTTAGATATGTGCAGTTATTCTTTAATTTTTTCAAAACTAAACTATCAATAAGACAATAAAATTAAACTGTTATCTCACGCTCAATAATGACTCAGGCATTTCTGAAAAAAAATATCATAAATGAATTATAATATTCCCGTAAATTAGAAAAATATAACAAAATCCCACATATTTAAACTTTTCATCAAAATCAATTTTGTATACTTAGTTTGAGATATATGTCACATATTTATAAATTTATTTTTATGATGAGGTTACTTGATCGCTAACTGGAAAATTCATTTTACCATTGCTCCATCTTTACCATCTCTGTTTAAATGTTCATATTTATTTCTAAACATTAATATAAAGCTATCACATTGACATTGAAATTATTGCTTTGACGCTTCCTACTTTTTTGAATAATTAATAAATAATAAATAAATAATGCATATGGTTAAAACTACAGTTAAAAATCAATAGTGCGTATGATTAAAAAATTCTAACCTAGTTACATCGTGCGTTAAGACTTTTTTGCCAGTTAGTGTATATTGAAATATATATTGAAGTTTCGATTTGATTTTTTCGATATAGCGATTGACACTTTTTCACAGAATTTTCATTAACTTTATTTCCGCGAGTATATATGTTATGAATAATATATATAAATAATATATAAATAATTAATTTGTTTCAATGCACGATGCAGGATGCAACACTATGAGCATATAAGTTCGCAATGACAAATTCGATACTTCGCAGTTTTGCGAAGTATTTCGAAACATTAGAACTTACTGGCGGAACAAACACCGTGCTCATATTTTTTGCATGTTTGTTTTACAGTAGACGATGGTAGATTACACCGACAGCTGCCTATCTTTCTATGTACACGGTAATTATTCGCGACCTCGCGAAATTATCTTTGTAGATAAAGCCATGCTAATTATCATCGGCTATCGAGCGCGATGCTTTGACAAAATCATCGGGTGAAACGCGAGAGTCTTACCCTTCGTCCTCCCTCCGTAAATTTACATGTATGACGTCGCCGCGGCTGTATTGCGCTTTTCGATTGCAATCGGCGACCGTGTTCCTAACTGTACGAATGTCTCTTAATCGCGCATGACTCATTATCCGACGAATTATCAAAGTAACACACATTTATCAATGTACACATATAACACGTGCAAATATTGCAAGAATTATGTTAGTTAATATCGGTTTAACTTTAGATGTATGTTTAAATCAATAATTTAAAAAATGGACGATAAAAGTGAGTGAAAAAAAAATATTATTAATCAGTCGAGAACGCAGTCTTAGACTAAATATACTGATGAGAAGAAGAACAAATATTTAAAGAATAAATAATATATTTATTCGACGGCTATTAATAATATACCTAAATATAAATTCTTCAATTTAAATATAGTAAAGAATCGTTTTCATAAGATGCACTGCAGTTTTAAGAACATATATATTTGACATTCTCATTCACAATAACTTTTTTTTTTCAATATGAAAATATATATTATATGTAACACATTAGTAATAAATTTAATATTTATTATATTTATTATATAAATTAGTAATAAATAAATATATTATTAGCTTCCACATCGAGTAAATATTTTCTACTTTGTAGATATTTATCTTCTTATATAGTTATAATATAAGAAATACTGTAAAGAAATACTGTTATTAGTTTCCAAATCGACAAATCAGAAACTAAATTCTAATTAAAAAAAAATCATGTCAACACACAAATCGATATTAATATGAAGCGCGATTATACACAATTAATTGCTACTGCAAAATTTACTCGACAATTTTTTATAAATTGTGGAAACATATCCTGCTCACTTCGGTCTTCCACTTCCATTGTTATCTCAATTCGTCCTTCTGTCCCTCTTCCTGTCGCTCGCTCACCGCGTCTGTCATTCCGTTTCCTGTACTGCCTGCGAACGATATAAGAACAAGAGAGAGAAAATCCTCAATAGATTCGCTACTCTCAGCTATCGTTGCCTCATGCTGACGTTTTTCTAGTTTAAATACGAGTTTTCTTCGTTCGAAGGTAGTGGGAGAGCGAGAGCGCGTGGAGCAGGATGATGAGTCACGTGGTTTTATTATTTCGCAGACCGGATGTATGTGCCGGCGATGCTTTTGAAGCAACAAAAGCCCGACGTCTTATCCTCGAGCAGTTCACTCGTCGATCGTCAGTCGATCTGGATCGATCGGTGAAGGCAGTTCGCGGGTAACGCGCCGATCTCTCCCCGCCCTAGAAACTTCACATCGAGACTCGTCACACGTCTCGATGTATTGCGCGAAAAATTGACGGGCTGGATAACAAGGGCGCGCGTGCGCACGCGGCTGGTCGCCGTGAATTGGTTGCATGTAGAGCTAGTAAGGGTGTGTCTGCAATCAGTCGGAAGACGTTGTCATATATAGCACGTATGTCATATATATCAATCACAACCTCATAACTGATAGCCGACACATGAAAATCAAGATTATATGCATGCGTACGACATACAACACGTCTCCCAACTAATTGTAGACGCACCATTAACCGATAAAGATGTCTACGTCTGCATCTTCAACATCCATGACCTCCTCGGGAAATGCACAACACGAAGCATGAACGCACGCGCGACAATGTTGATCGATAATGCAGGTTACGAGATAATGAGGAAAGGTTACATGTCAGGTAAGGCGGGGCAAGTGGCGTTGAGTTAACTACACCATCGCGATACGGTGAAAATTAATCCCCCCTTCTTGAATAACGAGTAGCTGGCGGACTACTGACTTTTGAAAAAAATTCGATAAAATTTTTAACAGCTAACCTACAAAAGTGATGTATTACTTGCAACGTTGTCACCGATACAATGTACTCTTTTTCACCGATGACGTTAATTTGTTATTATTTACAGTGAAGACAATACAATTGAATCTGTTGGATAATACGATACTGAGAGTATAATATCGTTATTTTTATCGTTACTTTATAGACGCATGTCCATAATGCATGTGTATCGAATGGTCACAAATAAATTCTAAGAGATCTTCGAAATTGCAAAAGTAACAGAAATTGACGATTTTTTACTTCTTGAGTAATGGTAACGGTACAACTAGTTATTTTCTTTCAACGAATAACGATAACGAATTACCTTTTTCAAGTTAAGGGAGCCTAGGAGCGTATAGGAAAACACAAATAGTACAAACAATGATAATATTAACAATATTAAACAATAACAATATTAACCAGTTGCAATCGATTATTTCCTGATCGTGAAGAGAATAATCGATTGTGACTAGTCAATTTTCTTCCTGTTTAAGTTTTTCTGTGTGTTCTCGGTTTAATAGGTAACAGGTAATGAATTATTTTTCAAAACTGCAGGCCACTCATCGACGGTTCACATTTTTGAGAGTCGGATTGAAAGTATTTTTCATCACGGAAGTCGAACTTTCCTTTTATTTCTTTTTCTTTTCTTTCGTTCCGCGTACACTCAGAGATCCATCGCTGAAAGTACGTCGCGTCTTTATCTGCAGCTGACCCCCTTCGAGTGTCACTTTCAAATCGTACGAGTTCATCTAGGTCTTTTACGGACGTCTCTATTGACACTCGATACTTCCGTCGTCGATTCTTTGTTGAACGGGTTCACTTAAGGAAACCTCTTTTCGACCTCGATACATCGTACATACAGTTGTTAAAAACTCCGACACGTTATTCATACAAACAGATAGTAATATACGGGGTGTTTCAGACCACCTGGGTCACCCGATTTTTTCGTAAATGCGACATTTTAGAGAAAAATGTTTCAGACAAAAGTTATAGGGCTTCAAAGGATCTTTTACTGATCTTTTACTGATCTACGAAGGCTTGATCTTTTACTGATGTTATGAATTTTACCTTGGAATGATCTTGAAAAGCTCAGTCAAGATCAACATAAAAAATCTTGAGCAGAAACCCCAATTTTTTATTATACTGTCTTTTTCCACCAATTAATTTGAACTTTTGTCTAAAACATTTTTTTATTTGTCTAATACTTTTTTAGATATTTAAGGAAAACTTGATAACTTTTTCAATATTTAACTTACGATATCTCGCTAATTATTTGTCGGAAGAAAATGTGGTACTAGACTTTTTTGCTCTATTACCACTATATCACTTTTTCTTCTGACAAATAGTTACCGAGATATTGTAAGTTAAAAATGGAAAAGGTATAAAGTTTCCTTAAATATTAAAAAAAAATATTAGGCAAATAAATAAATGTTTTAGACAAAAATTGTTCAAATTAATTGGTGGAAAAAGATGGTGTAATAAAAAATTGGGGTTTCCATTTAAGATTTTTGTTGATCTTGATTGGGCTTTTCAAGGTCAACCCAAGGTCAAATTCATAGCGTCAGTAAATAGATCCTTTGAAGCCCTATAACTTTTGTCTAAAACATTTTTCTCTAAAATGTCGCGTTTACGAAAAAATCGGATGACCCAAGTGGTCTGAAATACCCCGTATTTTCTCTCTCCTATTCGCCGTCGCGTCATTTCTGAATTCAGCGTTCACCTCGTCGATGCGATGTCGCGTCAAAGTTTCTGCCCGTGGCTATCCATTGACAAATATTACTCGCATTGTGAGGGCTGCAACTGGCACACGTGGCGATTCAATTTGCATGTTTTCCCATTGTCGTCGTTCACCATCAGACTATGGTCGTCTTCCCGCCGCTTCCTCAGGATGCGTCGATCGATCATGTCGGGACGCGCGCAATGAGATCGAATTATTAATAGACGTTTACATACGCGCGACTGAACATGATCGTAACTACCGACTTTTACGACCGACTCTTCTAATTGTTGCGTGCCAGTGGTGTGAGAAAGGGAGACAGTGAGAGGGAAAAGGAGGAAGAGAAGGAGAGAGAGAGAGAGAGAGAGAGAGAGGGAGAGGGGGAGAGGAGAGAAAGAAGGAAAGATAAAGAGAAGGAGAGAAAACGAACTTTTAGGGCGATGACGATTATTTGTTGTGGCACGAAGGTTGCTGTAGTCGTTTTGCGGACGTTGCAATATAAGAATTTTACGTCGTACGGTATTTAAGAGCAGTGCGACTCTTAACCATGATTGATTTTCTCATCGAAATATCGCGAAACTTTATAGTTTTCTGCGGAAAAATGTTATGTACATTAATAAGAAATTGAAGTTCAATAGAATGTTCTTTGGTTACTTCAGTAGAAATAAGCAAAGTTGGAAACTAATGCGTTATTTGTAACTTGCCATTTACTGTTGCAAGCTATTCCTTTTTTCCACTGATGATTTAATAGTGATGGCAACGTTATTTTTTGTTTTTAATAATAGCGGTAATAACAATTAAATTTTTGAGTAACAAATATAATCCTTACTTTCATCGTTACTCTGCATATGTTGAAATATACAGGGTATTTCATGTCCTTAAATTGAGCCAATGTGTTCTATGGATAAAAATAAGAAATAAGAAATATGTCGTATTAACAAAAACGACCGATATTTTGAAATAGAACATTAATAAAATTATAATATTACAATAATGATAATTAATAATAAGAGCAGATTTTCCACTCGTGACATGTATCATTCCTTTGTTGTCACTTTTTAATAAATAAAGCTTTAATTAATAAAGCTTCTGCGGACATATGTATATATATATATACAGAATGTATAAAAAGTATCGGGACGGTGAAATATCTCGAAAACTAAACATTTTACAGAAAAAAATGTTTCAGACAAAAGTTGTATGGTTTCAAGGAAGACATAAAACAACTATATCATTTTGTTTACGGATGGCGCCAATTTCTAGATATTCATTGATCATTACTTTTTTTTAATGGAAATCCCAATTTTTTATTAATTTGATGAATTTGAAATTTCCAAAGATCGATAAGTTAACAAAAGTCAAGGCGTTATTGTAACAATATATTTTTAGGACCAAATAGAGTAAAAAAGTCTAATATTATTTCTTCTTCCGACAAATAGTTAGTGAGATATCGTAAGTTGAATATTGAAAAAGTTATTAAATTCCTTAAATATCCCAAAAAATATTAAATATTAAATATCTCAAAAATTAAATATCTCAAAAATATTAAATACCTCAAAAAATATTAGACAAATAAAAAAATGTTTCAGACAAAAGTTGTTAGAATTAATTGGTTGAAAAAGATGATATAATAAAAAATTGGGGTTTCCATTTAAGAAAAGTAATGATTAGTAGATATTTCGAAAGTGGCACCATTTGTAAACAAAATGATATAGTTGTTTTTGAAACCATACAACTTTTGTCTGAAACCTTTCTTAGTATATCATTTTTTTTCAAGATTTTTGCCTGGTTCATTTAAAATAGGACATCATGTACACATATATATTTTTTCTTATTTTTATTTATAGGATGCACTATGATAAAACATTAACGAGATATATTTTAGTAAATATATCTCGTTAAATTTCCCTCAATCCTAGAAATAGGCAAAATCTTTTGTACAGGTGGATATGCAAACTCGACCAATGGCGGGTAGGAGAATTTTATGTAACAAAGGTCGCCTTTGAATTTCTGTCGGTAAGCGACTTCATTGTTTATAGAACATCGTGTACAGATAACAAAAAGAACGTGTATGGCTGAAAGCCGAATTCTTTTTTCTTTTTTTCTTTTTAAAATCGATTCAATAAGCAGATGATTATCCACTCAAGGTCTCGAAAGTGTATTCAATCTCTACCAATTCGACTCACCGTTTTTTCGTTCGCATTTCATTTAATCTTTCCCTGATTCCTTCGTGTCGTTTGCACGTGTCGGCATTTCGATCGTATTTATCGTCGGAACTACTGGAGCTTGACAAGCGAAAGGTGACAAAAAGAAGGGTCAGAGATTTAAAACATTCTTGATACGTAGATTAGAGAACGTTAAATATATACATAAAAGTATTTCAATACATTTTGTAACATGACTACTGCGGCTTGACAAACAAGAAGAAGCAGGATGAAAAGAAGTTGGAGCAAAAATGGGGGGTTGACGCGTATAGAAATGGTAATTACTTTGGTAAGTAACGGCTACATGCGGGCGAGTTCAAGCAGAAGGGAACAACTTCGACATCCATTCGATTGAGTTAATCGGCGAACTTTAATGATCACACTTGTAACTCTGTAATAAGCGGGTAATATTACTGCTGAAGTATTATTAGCTTTTTGCTTTGAAAATCTTCTAGCCTATCAATCTGCGCTCATTTCGTATTGAAACGCTTCCACTTTAAAGTAATATTCCGTTATCGTAATAAAGTCACGAATAACGATGAACACTTGTATCTTTGATCTTAATATGTAATTCTTTGGAAAAATTAATTCCTCTTTCTTCTCATTCTCTTCAATTTAATAAACTCATGTATCAGTTATAAAATGCTACCAAAGAGCTTTTTAAAAATAAGATGTAACACGTTTCTTGTACTATCTTTATAGTTACATGTTACGTTTTTCTTAAAAACAGCTTGGTAACGACGTTATTGTTTTTCGTTGATAATAACAATAATGCAATTATATATTTTGGATAAAAATGACAAATATATTTATTAATTTTATTGTTACTTTGCACGTGTAAAATATACGCACATGGCCAGCATGGTAATGAATTGTAAGAGAAAAATTTTCAGAATTTAATAACAGAAAATAACGAAATTAACGACTCGTCACTTCGTGAATAATAATAATGATAACGGGTTTTGATTTAAAATAAATAACAGGAATAATATTTTATAAATTTCTTGGAGTAAGATTTCAAATTAATGAAAATTTATTTAAAATGATAACGACTGCAATAGTGGCAGTGACAAGTGATTGACACTCGAAATTGTAAAAATGGATGTTTTAATCAAGTTTTAAATCTCAAAGTTCATATGAATAAATATTTTAATTGATTAAAATGAATTTATTCTTGTAACAGTCGATTACATCAAATTCACGTTTTCGCTGCCACAGTTGATTTGATAATTCGCTTTACAGACTGCATTGTATTAATTTTATATAACTGTGTAAAGCAAACTTAATTTGTTTATGTAAAACTAGAAATGAAAATGATCGATGTTACATATGTGCATATAAGGTTAATAGCCAATATGTTAAATAATCTTTCCAAATTTTTTGAAGTTGATCTCACTAAAAACGAATGAAAAGTAGCGTTATTTTCATTCAAATGCGATATTGGAAAAATATTGCTATTCAAAGTCACAAGAGTGAATATTATATGAATATTATACTGAAGCTTATGATGGAACTCTATATAAGCGAAAATTTTATTTGATTAGAATAAGTATGTTCTTGCGATCGTGGAGTACATTAGATTCATTCTTTAATTTTGAGTGAAAATATTATTTTGATGATCCAGAATGGAAAATTTATTCTATATAAGTTAAGCAGCATTTGAAGATATTCAGTGATCATTCTGTTCCTTTAGTAAAATTTTACAATCTAAGAAACTTGGAGAGTAAAATTTCACTACAAGAAAGATAGAGAGTAGTAAATTATTTTTTTCAATAATGTAACGAGCAACAAATAGCAAATTTTTAATAAGCAACTTTCCCAACATTACTTTTTTTTATTTTATTCATTATTTTTTTCCAACATTATTTTTTTTTTCATTCATGTTTATCATCAATAAACATGAAGAAAACTTATCAAAAGAAAATTTACATCTTATCGAAAATTTTAATTCAACATCCGAGTTATATTGTGTTGTATTATATACAGAGTGTCAGGGATCTTTTCGAGACGAAAAATTGTGAATATTAATCAGATCAAACTAAGAAGAAAAGTTATATACTATTTTGCAAAAATCGCTATTAAAATAGTTATTAAGCTATTAATGATTGAAAAAGACCACAACGATAGATATGAATATATTGAACTTTGAATCCTGAATCTTGGACCTGTTGCTAGGTACAGTAGCCATCGTATAATTGTAAATTAGGTCATTCTGAACAAAAAAGTCTTTTACCATTTTGCAAATAAATACACAAATTTTTAAATTACCAATTAAAAGAGCTTTTATATGGTGGTCATTTTTAATCATTAATAACTTATAAATATTGCGATTTTTGTAAAATGGTATATGGATTTTCTCTTTAGTTTGATCTGATTAATCTTCATGCATAATGTTTTATTTCTAAAAGATCCCTATATATGCTTTCGTTTCTTTTATTTCTTCTTTAGACATCAGGAAACTATCTAACGTATTAAATATTATTTCAAGAGAAAATATAATAAAAATAGTATAGCATAAAAAATATACTTCCCGTTTTTTTTACAAAAAAGCTATTTATTTCTTTATTAAGAATCTCGGCGCATGCGAATCTTGAAGCGTTGACCTCGCGCGGTTTTGAATTAAAAATAGTATCCGGAATTTTTACGCATCTCGTTTTTCCCATAGCGTCAATGCATCTCGCTGAAATGCGGGCGCGTCTGGAATAAAGGCATTAATTTCAATTGGATTAAAAGGCCAAGCGGGTATTCGTTTAAGTTAATTACTAATGTAGCCCTCGGTTTGCGTTAACTGTGCAATTGTACTTGCGCTAAATTCTATCAGCTTTTCTTTCCTTCTCTCTCTCTCTCTCTCATTTGGGAGACTCGGAATAAACTTTCTATATTTTTATGATAAACAGCTCTCCCCTGCATAGTTCATGACAACATATTAATTTTTTCATTATAACGTATTCATGCTTTTATTCTTCTCTGTTCTTTTTCCGATAGGACCTTTTTCCTTTATCTTTTCTGGATTCGTGT
The DNA here is from genome assembly GCF_003227715.2 of Harpegnathos saltator. Classification (NCBI taxonomy): domain Eukaryota; kingdom Metazoa; phylum Arthropoda; class Insecta; order Hymenoptera; family Formicidae; genus Harpegnathos; species Harpegnathos saltator. The sequence continues at coordinate 251,509 of NW_020230725.1, read as the reverse complement.
TTTTATCGAGAAAAAAGATTACTTTAGTAAAAATTTAAATATTTGTACTCGGTCTGTGATCCGTGAGTAATGGAAATAGAACATATCAAAGTTTGGCATAAATTTTAGCTCTTAGATAAAACACTCGCGATAACGTTTATGATTTTGAAAAAGCGTCGATTTTGTGTCTCGTCGGTCTGAAAAACCAACATGCGGGTTAAAGAACGTTAAGGATTTCGCCCCACTCCGTTAAGCTCTTCTCTGACATTCAATGCTCGAGTGTGGGCTTCTATGGCTCTAATTTTAGTAAAATCGTGATTCACTAAACGTTCGCGGATTCAGCGAGTGCTCTTGTACTATGATGAAGCGCAGACCCGCCCATGCACTACAGTGTAGTACGATTTGTTGTTAAATCATCCACGTTTGTAAAATTAATTGCATCATGATACTGAAAGACACAATAATATTCCGGGGTCATAAACAATATATTTCAATTGATTCTGGACGAGATCTTCTGTCATTAATGTACAATAACCACAGAACTGTTCAACAATGGGAACTTCAGCAGTGTTTGCTGAATCTCTGAACTTCAACGTGTATATTATTCAGCACCAGCATCATTGTCAGTATAGTTATACGCATCTTACGTATGATTGATCAAGAGGTGCGATAGCGTGCCAAGTACGTCTCTAATCTGAGTACATCCTCGTGAGATATTGTTTACGAGTACCCGTGATGCCTGTTTCAATGAGCCACTCCTCAGCTATAAACACACACGAGCACATTAAAATTCTCACAACAGCGCGATGGTTAATAATAGGGCATACACCGATGCCCCACTTTTACCATAAATTACTTCCAGAACACTGTCACAAAATGTGTTTTGTATTGTAAAAATATGTATCTTATCGGCGGATTTATGAAATATTTAATAATATTTGCAATACAGTTTAACATACATATAAATATGTAAAACCCGTATTAACGATCATGATTCGAAATTTGGCACATGATTCAAATCAGATATCCAAACCTGAATTTAGAGTTAGATCCGAGTATTTGCTTGAATCAATATACACATTTGCCACTGAAAATTTCGTATCTAACTTTAAGCTCAAATTAAAGCTTTCCGACAAGTTTCAAGTAGCAATTATTAATATGGGTCCGAGTGATCTCTATTTTGTATCATTACGTTTTCTTTTTTTTTCGAAATATAACTGACGGTAACTTTGAAAGTAATTTCCTGCGATTGCGCGATATTCTAACAGCCGCTACTAATCCACGATTGACGAAGACAGGCGTTTAACGTACGAAGATGCACTAGTGCACTTTATATTTTTGCACCGTGAGCTGTAAACGGCCTTGAGATCTCAACTTTTCAAACGGGCTCATTCACGACCGTGTTGAATATCATTAGTGCCTTCCTGTATCTTACGTGGACGAGAAGACCAACCAATTGTGATCGGTTAACACGCGACAATTATTCATTCGAACCACGACGTTCCTGTCGTCCGACGATTAGCACCTTTCCATTTCCTGAACGACCGCAATATGTATCCGCGTTCCTCGCAACGACGGAATTGTCCTGCTGAAAGCGGGAAGAAACGGAAGATAAAAGAGTACGTTTGTTCTCGCGATTGTGACGTTGTCGCACAGAACAATATTTCGAACACGGTTTTACCACAAAGGATTCTGTTCGCATATATTCTATTTAATTATCAGATAATGCAAGGGACATAAAAATGTTATTCTAGATATTTAATTTCTAATAATCATTTCTTCTTAATAATCAATTTCTTAATAAATCAAAAGTCAAAATTTTGTCCAAGAAAAGTGAATTTAGTAACGCAATTTATACAATAGGAGAAAAACATTGATTCCGGTATATATAAGTCACTTTTGGTGCTAAACATACTTTTATATTTTTCCGATAAATAATAATAATAATAAAAATAAGTAATATATATATTTCCTAGCTATAATCGTTTTAATAATTAATTATATACTTTTATCAAATACTTTTTTCTCAGTATAATAAAATTTCGTAACACAATTTATACAAGAGAAAGAAATGATAATTTCATCACAAATTATGATCATCTTTAGCATTTATATTTAGCATTTTATATTATCGTTCAAAAGCAAGATAATAAGACAAGAAGATAACAATATACACTGCTGAATAAAATTATTATTAGTATATAAAGTTGTTATTAATAATATTATAGCAGTATTATCAAAATTTGTCTTCTGATTATAAATATTTCATTATATGATTAATAAATTGTGCGATTAATAAATTTAGCAACTATTACAAATATAACAAATCTTTTTATCAGTATAGTAAATATCAAGTTGCCTTCACACGATTATAAAGGAGAACACTGTATTTTACAACCATCAAAATATATTAAGAAAATATTTACCCTTGAAATTATCATAATCATGACGTATTTGTATATATGATGGTATCAGTATTTCACTAACAGTATCGATTTCATCGCTTTTAACTTTCAATAATGTACATAAATGTTGGCCGATTCGGTACTCATTTGTTCACAGAACTTACCACCGAGCTATGTGTGATCGAGCGATGTTGCCATGAATAATGGTATTCATCGATACTGTCGATTCGAGTTCAGGGCACACAAAATATACTCGGTTCCTATATCCTATAATTCTACCATACAAATTCGTAGTATCGATAAAGTCCCTCACATGAATTGTGAGCATTCCTGCACGTCTCTTCCAGCCGACGATGTTTATAAACAATTGTCGACGCAGCGGATAAAATGAAGCACACACGCATTTACATTACGCGATCCCTCCGAGAGGATCTGAGTCATTCGTAATGGAAGCACGAGACCGATTGATCTGTCAGTCGAGCACGACTTCTCGCTCTGTAAGGGTTGTTTCTCGAGTTCTTCGCTGTTCTTATCCTATCGTCGTTTCCGTTTAATGATAAGTGAAGAAAGTGTCTTGCAGTGTGAAGGTAAACGTAATCATATATCGTTACAATTATTTTCGCGGTCTCACGAAGTAATGAAATTGTGAAAAACAAAGTTATTGCATCTTAACGGAAATTATTCCAATATATGCTTTCCAATTATTCATTGCATACTTAGCATCTTAACAAAAATTATTCCGACAATCATTGGAAAAGTAATATTAGAAGAAAAAAAATTCGTCAAATATAGTGTATCTCAAAACAGCTGTAATATAGTGTACAGAACATTAGAGATTGCATCGAAATTGAATTGGAAAATAATGCGTTGTATCATTATTGAATATACATTTTGTTATATTTCTGCACATTTGAAAACGCGGATATATTTATGGAAAGTGTAAGGAAAACCGGTTTGTTGGCCCATAAAATGTTGGATTTTCGGCGTTGTTTGGATTAAGGGTTCAATTGTTATAAATATATTACTTTTATTGAATAAGCTTAATTTACTACAAATTTATCTTTCTTTCTTTCTCTTTCTCATTTTTTATCTAAATAGATAAATGTCAATTAAAAGTAAGGTTGAGAATAAATATACACACGATATTATAAATACGAAAATATTGTGATGTATTTTGTTTTATTAACGTCTTATTTATATACTAGTGAATTTAACAGAGATGCGACGATAATAAAAAGAGATATATTTAAATATATACATCGGATTTTATTGTAAATTATATAAATTTTCCACGACGGTTGTATTCTTGAAACTAAACATAATGTTTATATATACAGTTAGTATTAGTATTTAATTAGTATTAGTATTAGTACTATATTATATTATAATAATTTTTCATTAAAATCTTAAAAATATAGAAGTTTAGAAGAATTCAAAGTAGGAATTGCAATTAAGATGCTAACTTTAAGAAAGTCGTATAAAAGTAGCAATTTTAATTGCAACTATCTTAGCTTCTATGATAAATTTTTTCTTCTAATTGTATAGATATATAGACAGTATTCCCATTAATATACAGTTAAAATTTGAAAAAGATTTTTAAAAGGACAGTTTTATATACGAGAAATTCATTATCTTAATTCTTCAATACGATTAAACTTGTTAAAAAAAAGGAGAGCGCGGGTTTTTTTTAATCAAGTTGTCTGTCAAGTTTCGAATTGAGAGTTATGGTCAATGGTTACAGTTACTATCAAACATCTCTGGCTGTTTTGTCAATACAGCTGCATCGCTGATCGTCGTTCATGTTAGTATCGATATCCTTGGCGTTGCGATACGTATCGTAGGCCACGAAAGAAACTTAGCGATTGCAAATGTCTTAAAATTTTATATCTTAAGTTCGGAATACAGCGGATGTAATAATCTTTTGTTCAAAGTCTAAAACTATAACGTAATCTCCGACAAAAGGTATTTCCCATGTTGCCAGAAGTTGTAATAATGCTTTAAGCATTATTTAGCATTATTTCTAGCAAAATTTAAGAATTATAACATCTCATAGTGCGATAAACGTTCTTTTAGAAATTGCCTTACATTTTTTGGCTTAAAGCAAAAGATTAGAAGCTTGCTATATCGATTATGTTTCGCGCCTTACATATAGAAAAATATACACTGAGTTCCAATAAATTTCATTATTTAAATTAAAACAAAAAGTTTAAATTAAAACAACAGTTTAGTTTGCTTTTTTCCTGTATAAAATATAAATAATATTCTTAAGAATTTTATAATATTTTATAATACTTCATAATGTTCTTAAAAAGAAAATAAATTTGTGTCTTTTGAGTAAATGATAATAAGTTTTCTTAAAATTCGTGATAAGTATATTCTAACACATTTAGTATATTTTTAACATATTTATCACAAATTTTATAAAAAGACATTATCATTTATTCAAGAGGAAAAGAAGGATTTATATCATAAAATTTATATAGGAATTCCATATAGGAAAAAACAACCTGAATTTTTATTTTAATTTAATTTCCTCGTCTTAATTTATCAATTCTTGTTTTAATTTAATAAATTGAATAGCTTTAAAGGATTATTATCAAAACAATGTTCTTTGTTGAAGAGAACTAATATCTAAAAGAAAAGAATAAACTGAAAACAGCCACTTTCTTTAACGCAAGAATATTTTTTCTATGCATCTTTGATTTAACGTCATCACAAGCCTTCTATAAGTTTCGCCTGTACAATGCAAATCTCTCGCTAAATATATAATATATTTTTCCTATTACATCGTAATCTGATTTATTATAGATACATGTTTCTATATATAATTACGAGTTTATCGGAGGTTCTACAGTGATAAATTCATTGATTCCGGAAGTTCCCTAGATATGCCACGTACTATAGTTTTATCGTCCACGTGCAAAAGTTGTTGAGTTTTCATTGCACATGGGATTTTCCTGTAATAACTGCACGAAAAGAAATCACACTGATACATTATTAGCATGATATGCAACTTTTCATGGCAAATCAGCGAGTTAGTAAGTTACTATCGTATCACATGATACTTCAGACGAAGATAGCTTTCCGGTAATATGTTGTAATATACAGGATATCTTGTAATTCGTGTCTGTTACTTATATAGCATTATTTTTATCAAATTCCTTATTTTTCCTCGCTGTAATGTCAAAGAATCAATAATTTCCAAGATGCAAACGATCGAAAAAACGGGGTTTTCTAAGAGCGAAATTCTAAACGACCAATTATTTTCTTTGATCAATTTCAAATGGAAGTTGCTACACAATAATATAATAACTCTGAATTGCAGCTTTCGTAGATTTTTCCCAACATTTCACGAACAATAATATTTTATGCTTGATGTGCAATGCTATTTTTTTTCTTTTTTAATTCCATTTCGCTCCAAAACACTCAAATACATTGCATTATTTATCGCCACCATTAAAAAATTAGTATCAGCAATGATGTTCTATCTTCCGCAAACACCGCCAAACCCATGTGTGAATTAAATACCGCGTTGCTTGCAAAGTCGATATGGTTAAGTCGATCGGCAATTGATGCTAACGATAAATGACACAATCGATAAAACACGTAAAAATAAAAGTTGTTGAAGTGCTGCGAGATAACGGATTGTGAATCACAGGAAAAGGATTCACATAAAAAAGATGGCAAGAAAGGTAAAGAGAGAAGGGAGAGGGAGGAAAGAGAGAAAGAAAGGGGGGCAGAGAGAGAGAGAGAGAGAGAGAGAGAGAGTTTACGTCATCGATTTGCAAGCTTGTCTCAGAAAATAAACAAGGTGCAAGCACGATGTAATATTTTTCGATCTATAAATAAGATTATAGTTACATTTTATCTTATCTAAAAGGTTGCAGTGTTTCGCAATCAGAATAAGCTTTTGATTTCACGATGATCCCTAAATAATCGACTTTTCTGATGCGAATTGATCGTCGGACCGAGAAGATCGTCGGATCTCTTCGTTTCCGGCGATTGGTCGCTCTATTTGAAATGATGCATCTCAAATGAAATTTCCACCTGATATAGGCGGCAGTTCACAATGTATACACACCCGACCTGAGAAGCGGCGTGAAAGATTTCAAGGAGAACCGCGAAGCAGAATATACTTCAAAATCGTGATCCAGCGGCTAATCGCGTCTCCTAAGAATCTCCAAGCAGACATGTCTCGAGTTCCTCTTATGGCGCCTAATAGCACACAAGAAGTCGCGGATCGTCGGAACATGGTGATGTTAGAGGTATCGTCTGTTTCTATTAATTCATAATATGATACTTTTTTTTTCTTTCAGTATGTAGTTTCAGTACGTTTCAGCAGTAGTAAATTGTGCATTGTTAATTATATTATTAATAAAAAATTGTTAACAATTTGTATAAAACTTTTTTTGTATGTTAAAAATTTGTATAAAATTTACATAGAACTAATTAATTAATTATTAATCGAAAAATACGGTAGTGCTGCGTAAATATGTAAGTAAATATTAGGAGGTTGAATTATATAGTTCTAGTCCTTAGCAATAGATGGCTTTAGTAACAAGTTAATGGTTAGTACGAATGTTGAAATCTGGCAACATTGATTTGACATTTCTTTATGACATGTGACAGTTTGTGCGCTATTGTTACTGATAGTTTCATTGTTTATACGTGTCTAAAATGAATCGTACAAAATTATCTTTTCGACATTCATTACTTCTTTGTTTTATTTGAAAAAATCGGCAACTGGAACTTATGAAAAAATGTTTGTTACAACATCTGGTGATTAAGCTCCATCATATTCCAATTGTAAATTTTGGTTTCAACGATTCAAAAGTGGTGATTTCGATTTGAGTGATAAAGAACGTATTGGTCAACTAAAAAAATTCGAAGATTCTGAATTGCAAGCATTATTGAATGAAAACACCGCTAAAACGGAAAAACAATTGGTTAAACAACTCAACAAATAAATCAATTTCTAAACGCTTACACGTCATGGGAGAAATTCAAAAGGGAGGCAAATGGGTTCCACATGAATTGAGTGAAAGTGCCATTGCAAATTGCCGTTTGAATATCGTCATGTTTTTGCTTGCCAGACAGAGAAAAGAGTTTTTTGTGACGAATTGTAACTGGAGATAAAAAGTAAATTTATTCTGATAATCCAAAATAAAAAAAATCATGAGTTGATCCAGGACAATCATCAACATCGACACCAAAACGGAACATTCACGATCACAAAGCAATGCTCTGTATTTGGTGGGATATGGAAAGTATGGTGTATTAAGAGCTTCTAAAACCAAATAAAATAGTTACTAGGTAGTATTAGTTAACAGGTAGAGCAATACCAGCAGCAATTGAACAAATCGAATGATGAATTGATTCAAAAAAGGCCAGCGATAGCCAGCAATAGATACAAATGATTCTTTTGCACGATAATACTCATTCACATTTGCTTCAATCATTAAACAAACATTGTTAGAGCTCGAATAAGAAATCCTTCCGTATCCAGCATACTGTCCAGACCTAGCACCATCTAATTACTATCTATTCTGATCGATGCAACACGCTTTGGCAGATACACATTTCAATAATGTTGTCAATTATGAAGATGTGCAAAAATGAGTGTTTGATTGGATTGTTTCGAAAGATAGATCGTTCTATTGTCGTGGAATCGCTATGTTACCAGAAAGATGGGAAATAGTCGCAACTAAAAAATATTTTGATTGATGTAAATATTTTGATTGATGTAAATTTAACCATTTCTTTAAAATAAAGATAAAAAAATTTACAAAATAAGACCAGAATTGATTTAATTTTCTTATATATAAAGAACGACCGTTAAAAATAACTATGTTCATTTATGTCATCACGATGAACGTCGCGGCACTACTTATTAGCTTTATCTCGAGATTTTGCATTATTAATCTTTCAATTGAGATACCTCAGAAACTAAAGCCGGAATAAAAAAAGTAACAATACTCTTCTTATATAATATGAATGCAAGCTTCGATTGCGATCGGTCTTATTAAAATTGGTACGTTCAATTCTAAGATCTCAAAGTCTTATACGCGCGAAAAGGACAGTTCCTCCTGATTCAGATTTCAGTATCATACATACGAAACGAGTTTATTCTTCAGGTCGCATTCGTAGCGCATAGGTATATACAAATATATTTGGATGTATGAGAATATAAATTAACGTAGGTACGCACACATTTTCTTGCACATCCTTTAGCGATTTTACAATTGTTGCTTTATGCACATTTTTTTAGTATGTGTATATATATATATATATATATATATATATGAATGTAGATACGGACGCATTTTTTGCATATCTTTCAGCGGTTTTTATCGCCACAATTGCTTTTGTCGTCATTGTCGACGTCATCGTAGTTTTCATCGTCACTGTCCACGTCGCTGTTGCAGTCGTCGTCGTTGTCATCATCATCATCGCCAATGTCGTCGTCGCCGTTGCTATTGTCATCGTATTGTGATTACTGTTGTCATTGATGTCATTGTAGTAGTGTCGTTGTCATTGCTGACGTCATCATCATTATCAAGGCCGTAGTCGCCTCCATTGCCGTCATTGTTGTCATTGTTGTTGTTGTTTTAGTCATTACTGCTGTCACTGTGTCGTCATCATCGCCGTTGTCGTAGTCGTAGCCGCTATTATTGCAATCGCCATCGTCATCGTACAATATACAGGATACATAAAAAGTACCGAGACTGCAAAATATCTTGAAAACTAAGTATTTTAGAAAAAAATGGATTAGACAGAAGTTGTATGGTTTCAAGGGAGACATAAAATAGCTATGTCATTTTGTTTACAGATGACGCTACTCTCGAGATATTCACTGATCATTACTTTTCTTAAATGGAAACTCTAATTTTTTATTATGTCATCTTTTTCTACCAATTAATTTGAATAACTTTTGTCTGAAACCTTTTTTATTTGCCAAATATTTTTTGAGATATTTAGGAAAAACGATAATTTTTTCAATACTTAACTTACGATATCTCTTTGTTTGTCGGAAGAAAAAGTGATACTAAACTTTTTTACTCTATTTAGTCTCAAGAATATATTATTACAATAACGCCCTGACTTTTGTTAATTTGATGATTTTGAAATCTCGAAAGATCGATAAGTTAACAAAAGTTAAGGCACTATTGTAACAATATTCTTGAGACCAAATAGAGTAAAAATGTCTAGTATCACTTTTTCGTCCGACAAATAGTTAGGAAGATATTGTAAGTTAAATATTGAAAGAGTTATCAAGTTTTCCTTAAATATCTCAAAAAATATTAGGCAAATAAAAAAAGTTTTAGACAAAAGTTGTTCAAATTAATTGGTAGAAAAAGATGATATAATAAAAAATTTAGATTTCTATTTAAGTAAAATAATGATTAGTGAATAACTCGAAAATGACGTTATCTGTAAACAAAATGATATAGTTGTTCTATGTACCCCTTGAGACCGTACACCTTTCATCTGAAATATTTTTTTCTAAAATGCTTAGTTCTCGGGATGTTTCGCAGTCCTGGTACTTTTTATACACTGTATATTGAATATTTGTATATATTTTTATTATGTTGTAAAAAAGAATACAAATTTAAAATTAATTATTGATATTTCTTTCTATGTAAATATATTCTGTTATACTATACTTGTACACGAGTACTGCGAGTACTGCCTGAAGAATCCAAACTCAGGATATGAAACATTCTACAAAAAAGCAATGATCTGATTTCATACTTAAGATTGTCTATTTAAGATGTCTTTTATATAAACTTATTTTCAGCGAAAGACATTCTATGGATCGGTTCATTAGCTATAGAGCATTTGAAAATGATTTAAGACATTAATAAATATTCAGTGAAAAAGTAATATCAAAACAATAGCGGACAAACGACGTTGTTTTGATGTTAGAACTTCGACATTAGCTCGAAGCGACTTCGATTTGACATAGTTTGGACATTGTTTGATGAGTCATTTTTCGCTGATTGAATATGAATATCGCATGTTCTCGGTTATGACATTTTAATTTAAATACATAAATAATATATAATACATTAACACATAATATTAATATATAAAAATACACATAATAATGTTTTACCAGAGTGTTAAGGTAAATTCTGTTTATGTAGATCTTTAAAGATATCCGTATACCTGTATATTTTATCTTCCATTATTATTCCATTCCCGGAAAACTTGTAGCAAGTTGTCAGAGGATACGTAAAGATTAGTAAGGTTGTAACAATAAAAATATTATCCTTGTAAATACTATATTTTTTAGTCAATATCATTTTTCTGTCGAGTTTTATCAAAATCTATATAAATATACCATATCAGCATATTCACTATACGAATACGTATGAAGAATGATTATATTAGTTTATTCCATAATAGCATTCAATGAACTAGCAATTATTTGGTACGAATAAAAGGAGCTTTTACAGTGCAAACACAAACCTATTAACCCCTTGCCGCATAATGACGAATGAGATTCATGATATGGAATCATGGGCCAAACATGAAAATTACGAGTTAGACTCGTGGTACGGATTACGGATCAAATATGAAAATCACGAGTCAAGATTTCATTGTCCCAGTTCGCGAGTAACTTTGTTTCTTATTACGGCACTGCGCGATGCCAAATTAAATCGTATGGCAAGGGATTAAGAACTTTCAATCTTCAAAACAAAAAGGAGACATTTTAACACTATTTATTCTTATAGTTCTCTAATTTAAGATGTGGATATCTGTTGAACGAAATATTTGTAAGCATACTTCTAAAGGAAATCTGTAAGCATATAGTACTTCCAGAGGAAATTTTTTTTCGTTATGAAGTCCCAAATTCATAATTTCAAGTTTGGCTATTTAATACGCGGATACCCTTATAACGTTCATCACTTATTGTTTTTCTATGAAAAGTTGCATTGATAATTTATACATCCTTTCTTCTATGTGTCTTTACTGTAAGAATACTTTTAATATTTAAATTTACAATTTTAAGCATTTTTCATATTATAATAGCCTTGAACATTTTTATAACAAGGATAATTTTGATGTTTGCACATTAAAATATGTTCTTGTCGAAGTCGATGAAGCTATACAAGACTTTAAAGACTTTAAAGACGTTGATAACAAATTTGAAGTTGATAACATCCCAGCAGACACAATGTAACATGTACTATATTTGTTAGTTGTAATTTCTTATTCAATAATGTAACTCTACGCGTTTATAACTGTTACATTGTTGAGTAGAAAATTACAATTAACAGTTATGTTATATGCTACATTATATTTTCTGAGATCAATGAAATGATAACGTAATTAAATATTCAAGAATAAATCTTTGATAAAATTATTGCTGATATAACATCTGAAAATAGAATTCTGAGTCATTGTGTAAGTGGTGAGGATGTCCTTCATAAGAAATATGTTTAATCTTATAGAGCAATTTAGGCTTAGGCAGTTAAAAATAGAATCTAAATAGAGACAATGTTTCTCCTAACTATATTGTATCATTTTAAACTATAAATTTATTAACAAAAGTAATCTATAATAATTAATACTCCTGATAATATAATTTCGTGTAATATATTTTAAAACAAAAGGTAACACATAAGCTTACATCACAATCACTTCGCATTGATATCTGGTTTCTTATCTTTTATTATTTTTCTACATAAATCAAAATAATTATTACAAATGTAATCGGTGCAAAGTATGAGTGCCAACTAAAATCGGCTTTAGTATGGATAGCTTGCTGCGTGAATATCGATTAAAGCGTTAGGAAAGAAAGGGTTAATAAAGATTCGTGTGTGTATGCATGTGTACGTGCGCGTACTGAGTTAGAAGATTCATTAGAAAGTGAATGGATACATTAGTAATTGCGCTAACAGGTAGCTTTTGATATTGACGGACTTACTATTTATAGATTATTTAAATTACCTGTCGAGTATAACTGTCGAGTATACTGCTAAATATAAGCAATTTTCTAATATAAATCTTAAAATTACACGAAACAAATTGGAAAATGTTATTTTAATAATTATCAGTAAAGTTTCAATAATTTCTAATATTACTTTAATGTACATACATTTTTGGCCAATAAAAATATTTAATATTAGGGATTTTGGTAAAGGATAACTCGGTAAAAATACATGTTTTTTTTAAGATTAAAACTTATCCTCCCGCGTACGAGGAATTATTTTTTATTATTAGGAGCGCAAAAAAGTTCTGAGCCGTAGATTTTATACTACTGAAACCACAATTTAAATTGCATTAATTTTCCCACCCTCTTGCGGTTTTAAAGCAGTGACATTTGGTCTTTCGAAACATCGTGCGATTTGGCGTTTGATGCACATAACCTTAAAATCAGCAGTGTTCACGATGGCAATAACAAAAGAGCACATTCGATTTTCCATCCACTTCGCGTTTCATCTGAAGAAAAATGCTGCTGAAGCCACTGAAGTGATCTGTGTTGCATATGGAGAGAACGCTATAAGTTATGCTACGTGTAAAAGGTGGTATCAAAAATTTCGCCAAGGAGATTTCAGTCTTGAAGATGAACCGCGTGCTGGACGCCCTCAAAAGATTGAAACGGACGAACTGCAAGCATTGTTGGATATAAACTCTGCACAAACTGAAAAGGAGCTTGCAGAGCAACTTGGTGTTACGCGACAAACCATTTCCACACGTTTACATGCAATGGGAAAAGTTCAAAAGGAAGGCAGATGGGTTCCGCATGCACTGTCCGAAGACAACAAAAATCGACGGCGTGACACGGCACTCACTTTGCTTTCAAGGTTCCGGAAAAAGGATTTTCTGCACCAAATCATTACAGGTGATGAAAAGTGGATACTTTATGATAATCCGAAGCGTAAAAAATCATGGGTTGACCCTGGTCAACCTTCGACATCGACGCCAAAGACCAATATCCATGCCAAGAAGGTTTTGTTTTGCATATGGTGGGATTGGAAAGGTGTATTGTATTACGAGTTGTTACAGCCGGGTGAAACAGTAACGGCAGATCGCTATCAGCAACAATTGAGCAATTTGAGCGATGCGTTTGAAGAAAAGAGGCCATTTACTGGCAAAGGACGTCGTAAAGTGACACTGCTTCATGACAATGCCTGACCACATGTTGCGAAAGTGACTCAGGACCATATCTTTGCGTTAAGCTAGGAACTTCTCCCACACGCGGCGTATAGCCCAGACATGGCGCCTTCCGATTACTACCTATTCCGGTCTCTGCAGCATTTCTTGGCTGATACACATTTTGTGACACTTGAAGAGACACGAAAATGCATTGATGACTTTATCGCCTCGAAGCCGGTAAGCTTCTACCATCAGGGAATTCGCAAGCTGCCCGAAAGATGGCAAAAGGTCATCGATGCAAACGGGGAATATTTCGTTGATTAATATAGTTTTGTTTGTTTTTAAATAAATTTTGAATTTTGCAAAAAAAGGCTCAGAACTTTTTTGCGCTCCTAATAAATTATTGAAGACAAAAGTTGAGAAATATATTGAAATATAACGAACATTGTGAATTTGTGATTCTTATTTAATTCTACCATAAACTGCAGATTAACATGCGACAAAACAAGGTAATGATATTTATTATAGATATATATTATTAAGAATTCGAATAGGAAACAGAATTAAAAATTCTAAACTTAAATATTAAATTTAAATATTAAAGTTGTTTCTATAAAAAATATATGTAGAGGAAGATATATATAAAATTATCAGTGCAACTTTTCATTGTGAAAAAAGTATAAGGGGTAGGCATTATACAAATATAGTACGTCCCCAAAATGGATATTCAAATTATTAAAAAGTGGATAAGTATAGTTAGCTTCGAAATGCTAAGAATGCATGTACACAGTCTGTCCCAGATCCAATGAGACTGGTCTAAAAAAAACAAAGCGTTTATTATTTTGATTTTTTATTCTTATTTATTCAAAATAGTCTCCTTCTGAGTCAATACAGCGCTGGAAATGTTCAACAAATTTTTCGAAACATTTTTTATACTCATCGGCTGGAATGGCCTTTAGTATGGCGGTCGAAGTCTTTTGGATGACCGGGATGGTATCGAAACGATTTCCTTTCATCGCCAATTTCAGTTTGGGAAATAGCCAGAAGTCGCACGGAGCCAAATCAGGTGAATACGGTGGATGATCGATAACAATGATGCCTTTTTTGGTCAAGAATTCACGTACCATGATGGCTTTGTGCGATGGTGCATTATCGTGCAACAAAAACCAACTGCCTGGCTCTCGATATTCCGGTCGAACTCGTCGAATTCTAGGCCACAATCGTTGTAGGACTCCCAGATAATATCTAGGCAGACACACAGCGGTCGTTTCGAAGAATTTCTTTGACTTTCTCGATGTTTTCTTCATTGCGAGTGGTTTTTGGCGGCGATGCTCGGTCATCGTCTGCAAGGTCTTCACGACCGTCACGGAATCGGCCAAACCAACGGAAAACCTGTGCACGGGACATGCATTCATCCCCGTACACATTTTTTAGCGTTTCGTACGTTTCTGCACCACTTTTACCCAATTTAAAAGTTGGTTCTTCGACCGACGTATACAAAGTGACTTTACATAAAATGTCAAACCACAGTGAAATATCAACCGAATTCGCTCAAATTTTGAGGTTAAGTAGATGAAGGGTAGAACATTCATCTACCATCATTCACTCATAGATATCGCTGCACTAAGAACTTTGATGAAACCAGTCTCATCGTATCTGGGACAGACTGTGTACATTGATGTCTTGAATGTGCTTCTGGCACATTATATATCCATGAATTCAATTTTTTAACATACAAATACTACTACTATATCCATGAATTCCATTTTTTAACATACAAATACTACTACTATATCCATGAATTCCATTTTTTAACATACAAATTTTACTTTTAAATTAATAACTGTATGCTGAAATATCTAGATAAGAAATTGAGGAATTAATTAATTTTTTTTATCTCACTCCTTTTTGTTAAAATTTTTACTAGCTTTATACTAAATATTATATAATTTCAAACAATATTTGTTCATATGTACATTAAGAAAAATGTTTATTTAATTAGAAAAGTTTATTTTTTTTGGTTTATTAAATGTATTTTTTAAACACTTTTTGTTTCTTTTTGTTGCACATATGTATAAATGTGTTTTAGAGATATGATTATCAAGAATATATTAAAACAAAGGGTGTATTTTTTTCTTAAATTAGATATATGTTAAATATGTATAATTATTTGTTATATAATTATATATTTTTAAATATAACTTTTATTTATAACTATTAATATAATTATATCTTAATATTATTATTGTAATTATATTAACATAATTATATATTAAATATTTTATAAAATCACGTGTCTATTGACGTCTATAAATATAATTATAATACAGTTACTATTGTACGGGACGTACGCGACATGAATAGGAAGTTACCAAAAAATTGATAATATGGAAAATGTTAATTGCGATAAATTTATGGTACGTAGGCTGGGTTACCTGGCGATTCGTGGACGTACTGCGTCGAGACAGAACGGTTAGCTAGAAGATCGGAATGGTTTCGAGCGATGCTTACCGGTCCGCTTGCACCACCAGTAACGGACTCACCACCATTGTTACGATTGCAACATGTCGACAAACGGGCGTTCGATCATTTCCTCAGGTAAATCTTCTGGCAGATTTCGCCTTATTTTTATCCAAATATTATTTCGACAAAAGCAGAAAGAAAACAGAAATTTTTCTCGAAAATATGATCTCCCTTTCTTTCTTAAAAATCTTGCACTCAAAAAGTGTGAAGTGCAAAAACGTAAAATTCCGAAATATATAACAAAATATTAATTTAAAATTAATTCGAAATATATAACAAAAAATTAATTTAAAATTAATTTAAGTTTCGAGAGATTTTAGCGTCGTTAATAAAACCTAACGACAAAAATGTACGTAACATAAGTTTTTACATGTAAAATTTATAAAACTTACCTTTTTAAACAAAAAGATAAAAAAAGGCGCCAAGTATAAGCGCCAACAACACGTATTGTGTTATTTTTAGAAATTTTAAATTCAAATTATCTTTTTTTTACGGTATATATATGTATATAACGTAAGTTTTTACAAGTAAAACTTATATAAAACTTACCTTTTTAAACAAAAGTAAAAAAAGGCGCCAAGTACAACACGTATTGTGTTATTTTTAGAAATTTCAAATTCAAATTATTTTTTAAGGTATATATGTGTACATAACATAACTTTTACAAGTAAAACTTATAACTATATTGCTCAAAAGAATTATGGCATAGATAATTTATTGCCGAAAATTGGCCAACTTTGACTGGCGATTACTTCGCGAAAAATTATTGTAGACTAATGATTTTTTGTTCAAAATGAAGTTTGAAGTCTCTGCTTTAAGAATGTATCTCCATTTTTTGCAAGCGATGCACCCCTATCCCTGTAACCCCTGACATCTGAGGGTATGTTTAGTATACGGAAAATTGCAAAATTTGACGGAATGTATGGACGTGGACAATTTTTTTTTCGGGGACGCCGTTTGCATCGTCATTAAGTTCAAATCTTCCCCTTCAATTTGAAAAAAATGGAGACACTACAATTTTTTTTCGCAAAGTTACAGCCCTTCAAAAATATCGTTGTTTTTGGCCTTCGAACCAAGTGTACACGCATGTGGGTGTGTGTGTCCCTGACAGAAGAGATAAAGACCCCGTGATTCGTCACTTCCACAGTAATTATTGACGAAATGTCAATGATATCTAATTTGACTTTTATATACGTACATCTTCGATATAGTTTTTGGTGCAGCCGCGCCAAAATTTTTTGTATTAAATATTTTTTATTGCATTGTTATAATAATTAATTCGTTATAATAATAAGTAAAATAACCATATAACTCAGTGTTCTAATAAATAATGATAAATTTTACTTTTAAAAATTTATATTATGGACATTTTTTGTAGTTCGGTTTTTCTTAAAGAATAATAACCTTTAAACACATATTTTTTTTTAATATTGGACACTATTAATAAACGAGTTAAATTTTTATAACACGATATAATTTTCACATGTAAAAACTTATGTTATGTACATATATATCTTAAAAGAAAAATAATTTGATAAGTTTTACTTGTAAAAACTTATGTTATGTACATAATATACAGGGTGGGACAAAAGTCTGGATACACCCTCATAAATTTTGAACGAATCTAGATAGAAAGTTAAAATTTGGAGAAGTTGTATAGGATCATGAAAGCTATCTTTTGTGCAGGATGGCATCCAACCCCCACCTTCTTAGGGCACGAGGATGGGGGTGACTTAAAAATCTTAAATGGCATGAAAGGTAAACTGAGAGCTCATTTTAAAGGTGTTTTAAAGACGAAAAAGATGTTTTCGAGAAAGTTCGCTACGACTCTCCAATCGAAAGTTATGATCATAAAACAAAAATTTGCATTTCCTTGTTTATTGCGTTACCGTTGTTTGCACTACCCAGGGTCTACGACGAGGACGTGATAGTTATCAGACCCCGTGTGTGTGTATGTGTGTAACGGAGATCAGGACTCTAGGGTTCGTCACTCCCCCAGTATTTTGTGATTCCAAACCTTCTCCGTTTCACGCACGCGTGTGTTTGTGTGTGTGTGTGTATGCGTTTGTTGTTTGTTTGTTTGTGTGTGTGTATGTGTGTGCGCGCGCGCGCGCGGGTGTGGGTGGGTGAATATGTGTTTACAGTAAGTGTTCGAACTGTCGACCTTCTACAGTTTGACAGTGGGCCAGACGATTGTAAAAACTGGTACAAAACTGTAACGTTTTGTAATATTTCGGGAGTAGTTAATGCCACCTCGTCGATAATTCGTAGTCGCAAGTCGTTGAGATTTTGAAGTTTAATTCTGTACACTCGGTTTTTAAATAACCGCAGAAGAAAAGTCCAAGGGAGATAGGTTAGCAGGATCTGGGTGGCCACTCGATTGCGCCCCATCCATCTTTCCATCTTTCAGGAAAAGTGTTGTTTAAAATATTCTGCACTTGTAATCCAAAATGTGGAGGAGCACTGTCCTGCTGAAACCAAACTGAATCAAAATCTGGACCGAAAATGTTGCGAAGAGTTGGTACAATATCGTCTCGGAGCAGCCTCA
Organism: Harpegnathos saltator; assembly: GCF_003227715.2. Classification (NCBI taxonomy): domain Eukaryota; kingdom Metazoa; phylum Arthropoda; class Insecta; order Hymenoptera; family Formicidae; genus Harpegnathos; species Harpegnathos saltator. The sequence goes on along the minus strand of NW_020230725.1, from coordinate 232,948 downwards.
TAACTTTATGCTGTCAGATTGCCATCAATGAAAAATGATCCTATTATGTGCTGTCCAACTATTCCCGCCCAAACATTTAGTTTTTGTGGATATTGGTTTTTGGATTCTCTCATCTAATGCGGATTAGAATCATTCCAATATCGACTGTTGTATTTATTTACTGAACCGTCTAACATAAATGTAGCCTCGTCTGAGGAAACAATCTTGTTTTAAAATTCCGGTTGATCATCAATTTTTTCTATCATTATGTCACAAAATTCGAGTCGGCGATTAAAATCATGTGCGACTAATTCTTGAACAAGATTTATTTTGTATGGGTGAAATGTGGAATTTTTGAGAACACGCAGAACAGATTTATAGCTACAGTCATGAGCCTGGGCAGCTTTTCGTGTAGAGGTATGGGGATCTTCTACAAATGATTGTAATATTTCTATCGAGATGTCTTCATTTGTAGCAATCTCCGACCTACTCGATCTTTGCCGATCCTTGACGCATCCTGTATTTTGAAAACGATTAGATGTTTTCTGTATAGTGGCTGCAGAAATCCCTTGCCTCCCTTGCCGAAACTCAGCATTAAATAAATCTTGAACCTCTCGAAATGACCGGATCACCGTACTCTCGCATCATCAAAAGAGTAATACGTTCTTTTTCTGTAAGCGCCATTTCAATGCACTCAGTTAGCCTATCCAAGACGCTCGTTTGCTTGTCAGATTATCAACGATAGTGTGCAGTATTTATTGAGTATCACAGCGGGGAAATACTTTTCCGTCACAAGATTCAAAACCGATCGTACAATTTATTTCACAACTCTTGTTTGTCGAGATTTGTTTCAGTCAACCTTTTAAAGATTTAATTGTGAAAAGTCAGAAAATAACATGGCAATTTATTTTATATGATACGGCCACGTTATTTTCTTAAAATATTCTTTTACTAAATAAAATACTCTCTTAACAATTAAATCTTTAAAAGGTTGACTGAAACAAATCTCGACGAACAAGAGTTGTGAAATAAATTGTACGATCGGTTTTGAATCTTGTGATGGAAAAGTATTTCCCCGCTGTGATACTCAGTAAATACTGCACACTATCGTTGATAATCTGACAATGAAACGAGCGTCTTGGATAGGCAATTTAATGCTGAGTTTCGGCAAGGGAGGCAAGGGATTTCTGCAGCCACTATACAGAAAACATCTAATCGTTTTCAAAATACAGGATGCGTCAAGGATCGGCAAAGATCGGGTAGGTCCGAGATCGCTACAATCGTCTGGCCCACTGTCAAACTGTAGAGGTCGACAGATCGAACACTTACTATAAACACATATTCACCCACCCACACCCGCGCGCGCGCGCGCGCACCCACACACACACGCACGCACGCACGCACACACACACAAACACACGTGTGCGTGAAACGGAGAAGGTTTGGGGTCATAAAATATTGGGGGAGTGACGAACCCTAGAGTCCTGATCTCCGTTACACACATACACACACACGGGGTCTGATAACTATCACGTCCTCGTCGTAGACCCTGGGTAGTGCAAACAACGGTAACGCAATAAACAAGGAAATGCAAATTTTTGTTTTATGATCATAACTTTCGATTAGAGAGTCGTAGCGAACTTTCTCAAAAAACATTTTTTTCGTCTTTAAAACACCTTTAAAATGAGCTGTTAGTTGACCTTTCATGCCATTTAAGATTTTTAAATCATCCCCGCTCTCTTGCCCCATGGAGGTGAGGGGTGGATGCCATCCTGCACAAAAAATAGTTTTCATGATCTATATATTTTTTTTATTGATTTTTATTGATTTTTCGATGACACGGCCCATCATATCGTCTGCTCAGCATCAGCTGACCGGCAATCAAATGACGGGCGATACAACATACAGTGCTTAACATTCTCACATTATTATTTTTAGACATTCCCTCTCTTACTCTCCCCCTCACCTTCTCATCTTCTCCTCTCTCTCTCTCTCTCTCACTCTCTCTCTCTCTCTCTCTTTCTCTCTCTCTCTCTCTCTCTCTCTCTCGCACATTTTCTCCTATACTGTATTCTACGTAGCATATCTCTCGCTTACTCGCTGATATTCGCTGCTGTCTGCTTCTTCAGCGCTCTCGTAGCGCCCCTGTGGTGCGATTCTTTAACTCATTATTAGAGTTAACGACAGTTTCGTTATTGCGCAGCTTTTCTACAGTATATAAAAGCTGCGCAATGGTAACGAAAATGTCGTTATCTCTAATAACGAGTTACAGAATCGCACCACTGGTGTCGGAAAAGCGAGATGCACGCATATCCCCACTCCTGTGCGTCCGACGTTTTTTATTTACTTTCTTACTGAATCGAAATTTTCCTTGATTTGGACTTTATCTTAAAATAGCTCCACTTAGAGACAACGTACACAAAAATCACCAAAACATTTTGCTTCCTATTTTTTAAGGCCGAATCGATTGGGACTAAAAAAACCTCGATCGGTTCAGCCATTGCTGAGATATGAATATCTCACCTCGTTTGAACTTGCAGTTTCGCGTAATATAGGCATAGTGTGCCTTTTGATAATGAGACGATCATCCACGAGCTTGGAAAAAAAGAAAAACGAAAAGATATTATTATGCAGTTTTCGAAATTGCAGATACCTTCACGACGAACCGGTTATTTTCATATCAGTGTCGACTGCCAGAGTTACGCTTGACGCTGCACATCAATATCTGTGTTCTGAATTAGTGAGGCTTGCTGCAACATATTTAGTGCAAAAATTAGAAAAGTCAACCGTGCTCGAGATCTATCAGGGGCTCAGACTCTATGCAAGCGATTCGACACCCACCTCCGACAGATCGCTATACTCTCCGTCAGCACCACAGCCACCCGGAGACGAGGCCGATGAAATAGGTATATTTTTGTTTTCTCTGCTTCAGATACACTGCATTTAACATTTACAAGGATATTTTTACGTATTTATAAATAAACAATCACATAAATAAAGATTTTATTTTATCTGTTGAAATTTCTTCTGCCTTCTTCATATTTTTCTTTTTTCTCTTATTTTCTGTTCATCCATCGGTGATAATTATATTATTTGTCATATATATTAAAAAGTTATCCGTTAATTATTATTATTATTATTATTTACTTTAAATTACAATAATGATATGTAGCTTGTATATTTCATTTTCAAATATGACGACATAAAAATCAAAAACAAAGATCGAAGCGGTTCTATTGCGAGTTTTCTATCAAAATGATTACTTTGTCTCATTTTTAACCTGTGTCTGATTCGACCGTTTAATTTACCAAATCTAACGATCCATTCTTGTTTACATTACAGCGGCCATATGTACCGATCTTTTGCTCAAGTGCCTGTTTGTAATCGACTCGGATCCAGCAGCGGTGCTGCGTCAAGAACGTTTCGAAGAGCTTAGTGTTCAAGAAGTGGCCCAAATAGCACGCCGCGATACTTTAGACCTCAGCAGTGAGTGCATTCTCTTTTCGGCGTTAGACAGGTGGGCCGCGGCTGAGTGTCGAAGACAGGGTCTCGAGCCCGTACCGTTCAACAAGAGGGCTGTGCTCTCGGACGAAATTTGCTTCAGCGTGCGGTATCTTCTTATGAACGATCAGGAATTTGTCCGCGGTCCCATGGCGAGCGGTATCCTAACTAACGAAGAGTGCGTGTACATTGTTTCCAGGATATTAAGGCATCCCGAGAATTCGGTGGATAGTAATGTAAGTACATGTAATGTGTACATTGAGGCAAAGTTAATTCAAATAGTCAAACTTACAAACACAAAGTTTTTGCACAGTGCCTGTTTGTAAGTATGGATATCCTTAGATATCCATCCTTTGAATAGAGCTTTTAAAAATAACTTAGAGCTTGAAAAAAAATGTAATATCACTCAGAAATGAAATGATAGTTACAGATGTTCGAAGTGTCTATCTCTTTGATGAGGACATCTTTCCATCCTTGGTCTCATGCTATCGACGGCTCTCCTCCGAAATTAATTATTCATATTTATGTTTGATTTGTAATCCGTATTACGAGTCTGACTTATGTGTTATATTATGTGTTATATATTATATTATGTTTATATCATGTTTAGTCCGAACGACGATATATGAAATGGCGGATTCAAGAAGCTTGCTATTCTCTGAATTCTGCAGAAGTTTTATAAAAGTCCTAAGAGCCATCGACAGTGTCAAACAAAAGATAGAAAGATGTCTTCGTCAAAGTAATGGACATTTTGAACATTTGTAACTATCCTTTCATTTCGGAGTAATTTATATTTTTTTTTCAAGCAAAAATTATTTCTTTTTAAAAGCTCTATCTAACGATATACTGTCCGGTGCTGCTGTTTAAAATTTTCAAGTTGCCTTCGGTTTACGGTATTTCCGAAAGTTTTCCAAAAGTGAAAGTATCATTAGAAACTTCAGATAGGCTTTCGTGGTAAACATATTTATTCAACTTCCTAGCAGACCCCTTTTCAAAATAAAATAAGTAGATGGGTGGTCTGAAACACTCCATATAATACTATATAATTTATATATATTATTAAATTTTTATATACAAATTTTATATAATTATATATAATATTATTTGATTGGATATGGATTTGCTATAGTATTCTGATCGAATCTGTTGGCAATCTGACAGCACCTACTGCTAACATTTTGCTTATTGGGTAATGTATGTTGTCGGGAGGCTAAAGTGACTTCTTTTATTTGTAGTTACGGAGTACCTCAGCTGTTCATCCATCTATGTTATCTGATACGCCTAGAGCCGGCAGGTACAAATGTGACTATAATATGTTGAAGCCGGGCAAGAAGGAAAGACAGGATAATCGGAAAAATAGACGGAAGGAATGCGCCAGTCAAGGGCAAAGAACATGCGCTAGGATAGGAAACTGCTTCATACAAGTCCTCTCTTGCGTATTTGATTAATTGATTCATTCGTGAATATTTATATAGGCGATTGGAAATTTTTCAGAGATTATTTCTCACCCACCGACAAATATCCCATCGTTCTTTCATTATTGTATCTTTTCGGTTACAACTTTGGTGCGTGAAATAAGAATATAAAGTGATATAAATAAAAAAAAAAACGTTGCGAGCAACACGAAGGTTCAAAAGAAATAACATAATATTTTCAAGGAATTATGTTATTTTATAATTAAATTTTCGAAACTCAATATCCTAGCTATTCGTTACGGTTATCTTGATTTGTGACATCAACGCGACAGAAGTTATGACAGAAATGCGGAAATACACGTTCAAAATTTTTACAAAATATATTGAAATAAAAAGATATATTCACATAAAATGTGACACAATATACAGGGTGTTCCGTAAGTCAAGGTAAATCGCTCGGGAGATGAATGGGGATCCAAAAACAAGAAAAGTTGATATGAATAATAAGTTCAGAAATGCGTTGTTCTCGAGTTTTATCGCCAATCTTACATTGAAGTTTAAAATTGTTTTATTTTTGAATTTTTTTGTCAAAATTGAAACAGAAGATAGTTTTTATGAGTTTTGTAACGTAATTAAAGTCAAAATAAGTTGCAGGTTGCTTCAGCACTATCGAGCACTACCAAGATGTAGCCCGCTTAGCATCCCTTGGCAGAGATCAGAACTCTACAATTTGTCGCTCCTATAGTATTTAGAAATGACTGGCTGTACTGTGGTAATGCTGGATAGTGCCAAAGCAATCCGCAACTTTTTTTTTACTTTAATGATATTGTAAAACTCATGAAAACCATTTCCTGTTTCAATTTTGACAAAAAAATTCAAAAGTAAAACAATTTCAAATTTCAACATAAGAACAGTAAGAACTTGAGAACAACGTATTTCCGGATCTATGTTCATATCATCAACTTTCTTTCTTGTTTTTGGGTTCCCATTCATCTCTCGAACGATTCACCTCGACTTATGGAACACCTTGTATAGAGCAGATCTGTAAAACAGTCCGAACATTTTTATTTTATTTAATAAATAACTATAAAATTAATATGAAAAAAATAGGTTAGAAAAATAGATTATATATCATTAATTTTACGATAATTTATTGATTGCTAAAGAAAAAAGTATTGAAGCTTCCTACAGATCTGCTCAATTCCTTGCAAATATTATTGTATGCATATATTATGCGTAGAGTGTCTGACAATGACATACAAAGCTTTTGTGTAAGTGTAGATTAAATGTTCAGGTCAAACTGAATAAAAAATTTCTCTACCAAGTTGCTAGCAACTGCATAGGATTTTGAGTAATTATTTAAAGAAGATTAGTGAATGAATTTGTACAATATGTTCTCAAATAAGATGTGATGGCAACGTTCGCCGTCGTATGCTTATAGATTATGTACTAATTTTTTTTAATTAGTTACAGAATTTTTTTCTTTGTAAAAGGATACAGGATTTTTATTCACTTTAATATAATCTACAAGCATACGACGGCAAACATTGCCAGCACATTTCATTTAACGCATCATGCAAGTTCTATTACTAATTTTCTTTAATTAATAATTCAAAATTTTACGTAGTTGCTGCATGGTACAGGATTTTTTATTTAGCTTGATTTAATCTACATGAGAACATTATATGTTATCGTCAGACATTCTATATATTTTTTTTAATTTAATATATTTTGGATGAATTTTTAATTTTCTCGATTCTGACGTCATCGATCAATTAGCCCGTAACGATTAGCTAAGAGCCTTCAAGTTCGGTGTAATTTTATGTAACTAAAGCAAAGTTCATACATTTCAGACCTGGACACACTTGATTCACTTTCAGACTTGGACTTTCTTGATACTGAAAACTTTATATGATTCATTAATGAAAAACACTTAAACAATGTATTTTTTATGAATGTTGTAACAATGTCTTATTAGTAGGTGTGATGTGAAATAGCGTAAACGATATTCTATCACTACTAGAATATTGTTACGAATATTATTACACGATTACATCGTAGTAGAGTTCCACACACGATAGATATTTAGATATTTTTAAAGGCAATTGAAGATGAAATTTGTGAGAAATGTTTTGTAATAGTTTTAAAAGATGGATTTAGATTACACACTCCTCCTTTGTAGGGTGAACTTTTTTATTAATTTAGATGTTATTTTAAGAAAGCAATTACACAAATGTTGGCTCTTTGGAATTGTTCTACATGTGAAAATTTTAAACTGTTATACAACTTCCATTAATATTATATAAAAAAAGACTTTGTATCGTTTGTACATGTTCCATTACTTTTTAAGAAATATTTTATCTTCTTGCTCACTTACAGTTTCGCGCAAGTTTACCCCGACTTTATCATAGTTTACGGGGTAACAAGTTTCAATCCGTGTATGTTTTATGAGAAAAAAAGCTTTCACAATATACATTTTATGAGATTTTTCGAAATTTTAGGTTGGCAGTAAACTATGAAGTGCTTTTAATTTATAATCGATGGAAATTATTTGTTTGTCCAAAAATAATAACATACTTTTCTATAACTGCCTTTTCTGAAAATTTCCTTTTTAAGCTCGGCATATTGTACGAGAAAAAAAATCGGTGGACATGCATTGTCTTGAAAAGATACATGGAAATTTAAAAAATAAAACAATTTCCTGGAAAGTTATAATATAAAATCCTCGAATATCAAGGCAATCTGAAATTAAAACTATCTCACGTACCGTAGGATATATTAGTATTTAATTATTTGAATACACCAAAACAATGTAATATATATATATTGAAGTTTTTCAATAATTTCGATTTTAAGCGACATTTGTTTAAATGACGCAGCATGTACAAATTTCAATATAACTTTATAGTATATCTTCATACTTCTAATATTTTGGGAGATTAATTTGATATTCAATTTCTGGAATTGTGATTTTCCGGGACATTTAGGTCACGTCATTAAATACTTCAATACTTTAGTCATTTTTAAGAGATTATAAATAAATTAAAATATTTTCATAAATTAGAAACATATAATACTTCAAATCTCAGATATTGAAATTTTTTCCAACAAAATCAAATTTATATACTTAGATTAATGGGTATATTATTAATTTATCTTTGACATTGAAATTGTTAATTGTAACTTGATTACTAATTGGAATTCACCTTATCCTACCCTTTGCATTTCGATACTTTTTGGGATTATGTATATCCACCATAAAATTTATGTTAATTTATAAACATATACGTTATCATAATATTTTCGTTATGTTCATAATTGCTGTTCAGAGTATATGACATTTATATTGTTTGTAATAATAAGTAATACATAAAATCATGGTTAGTCTGTGTGAGAATGCATAAAAGACGTTTAAAAGTATAAAATAATACTACGTTATGACAAAAAGATCAAGAGGTGCCAAACCTTTGTCTATTTTGGTATCTCCACACAAATTTATGAAGAAATATATATTTATATAGTAGAATATCGGATCCTTCCAATGCCTTTTTAACTCATCAGGCTTATATGATTAACATATCTGTAAACTTTGTTTATCGCAAGTCCTCACGTTTTTTGATATTAAGATATCTATTTATCTGAATAAATAAGGACATGAAACTTTAAATATATTAAACCGGAACAAAGTTTCAAAAAATTGAGTATATTGTTAAATATATGCTAAAAATGTAAAATTCTTAAAAGGAATAATTGTTTTATTTTAACAAACTTTATGTACATTTTTATACTTTATGTATAACTTTATATAAAACATCACTTTATGATACGCGTATCATTGTTATTTATCTTGTTAGTCATCATTATAGTATACATGATGAATTTTGCACTTTTAGCATACGCTTTATTTATAATAAAGTTATAGACTGATTATGTGACCGTGCTTATATTTAAAACTTCTGTGATCGCGCGTTAAAGATAAAGAATAAAAATCAACTAGAATTCAAACGGTTTCAACTGCGTTTCTATTTACATTCTTGACTAAGTAAGTTACATATGCTGATATTATTTTATAATTTGTACCGTGAGCTTATAATAGCCATATAAGTAAACTAACGCTAATTCAAGACTTATATAGAAAGTGAATGGTAGAAAAATTGTTAGCACTAGTTATGCATAGATTTATGTTTCTAAATAGCTCAGAGTTACCACTTTTAATTCATTATTAGTTATAAAAATATACTTGGCACCACGTTGAGGAAATATAAAGTATACATCGTGAAAAGCAGATAATCTCCGTGTCATAGTTATAATTTAATATTTAATTATAAATATGTCGCCTAAATAGAAAATTGTCCGTAGTTCAAGTAATGTAAATAAAGTGCATACAAATAACTACACGGTATAGTTACTTATATAAAAAATGTTGTCATACACTAATGAAATACTAACATAATAAATGCATTATGTGTATCTCACAGTAATTACAAATACGATGAATTTAAACAATTATTCCTGTGTAGCTCTATCTAGTAATTTGTCGGCCAATTCACGGAACTGTTCCGACGCTTCACAATGTTCCAATAATAATGGACTGAACTTCTCTTCGCCATAGAAAGCACCCGCTATTGCACCAGTCATACTAGCAACTGTGTCTGTATCACCGCCTAGAGTAATCTATAAAATAGATAAACAACATATATTAAACAATATCAATAGTACTTTTGTTTCTTTTCATGCAAGATTTATAATTTATGCGATATTATGTAGAGTTTCCAATTGAACTTATAACTTACAGCATATTGAATAGCTCTTCTGAGAGGATTGTCTGTTTTTATACCTTTGATAGGTCTTTGTGCCCTTAGGAAACAAAAGATTGCGGTAGGAACAGAGTACAAAGCATTGAGACCAACTCCCAAGGTCTGAACTACTTTTTCGTCATGGGGACAATCACTATCCTCAGAAATCAATTCCTTTATTGTGCACAATTGATCCTTATAGAGCCCCTCGTCTAATTCTAAACTGTTGAAAAGATACATTTATATATTGTTGCTGATATATTCATTCAAATGCAATAATATCAGAATGTCACACGTACTAATCTTCTGTTTGATCAACTTCAATTTTATCCATTTTGTCAATGAGATTGTCAACAAAACTAGAAACATTTAATTCTTCATTGGGATTTAAGTTTATACTTTGTTGAACTGCTAAAGCCTATGAAATCAATAAATTTATGAGATAAACATCTAGTCATGAGAAATACAAGTATTCTTTTATTAATGAACATCAATTTGAAATTACTTGTAAAATAGCACCGTTTATTCCCCACTTATGCGTATGTGTAATTTCGGTTTCCTTCTTAACATAATCTATGAGTTTGTTATGGTCGTTGTAACAAAATAAAGACAGAGGAGCAACTCTCATTGCTCCACCATTACCAAATGAACCTAAACCATTATATTGCTCTTTTGCTGGACTAATTGTATCTGTTAATTTGTTAGCTTGTAATTTCTGAAATACCTATGTGTGACCAGAAAATTACCATTTTTTGTTATTATGAGTTATAACTATTAGACAAATTATAGTTACAACAGTAGAGTGAATCTCACAATATGTATACATGTTTTGCATTTGTAGAAAAATTTGTATTTAATAATATATTGAGAAAAAATTTAAATATATATAACAATGTATACTTATGGTTTAGCTATATTGTATTATTTCTTTACAGTACACAACTGAATTAAAACGATTATGTAGAATACTAACAGTTACAACACTGATACCGTAACCACGAGAGGGATCTTGATAATAACTTTTCACAAATCGTCTTGCTACATCAACAATATCCAGAGATTTTCTGTCAACCAATGACTCAGCTAAAGATTGTGTCATTGCTGAGTCAACTGTAAACTGCATAACCGGCGCTATATAGTTAAAAAAGTTATCCATGTCAGAAATGAGACTTATTGAACGAACAAAGATACAAGACACACATATGTAGACTTCTATACACTCATAGGTAGTAAGACACTGTAAACTGTAACCGCGAATAATATTCAAATTCGTTATTTAAAACCCGTGAAATTACGTGCAAAAGAAAAAAGAGAAAAAACAGAAGCAAATTGTTAACCTCCAAACCTTTAAATTCCGTTCTCTCCAATTTGTCAAAAGACTGTTGTAAGACAGTTTTCATGTCGGGTGTCAAAGTCTCCTCGCCTTCGTACGGACTTCCAACGCAATCGCCGACCAAAACACCCAGCATTGAGCCGCGAAATTTACTTCTCAATAAAGCCAACTCCATTTTTATTATTCTCATATGAAGATGTAACCTATAAATGCTTTGCAGGCACCATCTTCGGTTTCGTCCGTTCGGAGTTGAAAATAAATCACAACGCTTATTGCCGCACGTTTCTACCACAGTATAGTGTTATTGATAAGTAGATATATACTGCACGTTCAATTGCCACCGATCTTACATAGACGAAATAATTTCGCGCTCGACGAGATATATCTCACGTGATTCTACGACTTCGCATACGGTTTTAGGTTGTGTTTGACAGGAATCTTGAAAAACCAGCTTCTTTGATAAAGGATCTGTTCTTTATAGCTGCACTACTGAACTAGTGCAATAAGTTAAAATGAGACAACTATATTTTTTCTCATTCTAATTTATTGCACTAGTTCAGTAGTGCAGCTATAAAGAACAGACCCAAAGACATAAACTACATTTACACAGCAAGTAAATTCTTTGATCCGATTGGTATATTTTTTTAGATCTAAAAATATATTCTAATCGGATTTGAAACTGCACTAACTATGGTAGTTACTAGTCCGGATTAACCTTGCCGTGTAAACGTAGTTGGTGGCTATAATTAAATCAGTAATGAAGTCTCTTACGTTAAATTTAAGTGTCCTTGTTTGCCGAACAATTTTGACATCGATGATATATTACTAAAGATCGATTATTCTATGGAAATTTAAAACATGATTGCTAATGTTTGCAAAGTTACTCTGCAATGTAGATTGCAACTTTACGATTCCTTATGACATGTTTCATTATGACATTGTATATATGTACTTTCATAATATGCTGCGTTTTCCCGAGATTATCAGCTGTTTGAATTTGCGTGCGCATGTGCTGCATCGACCTCAACGATACTTTGAGAGTCACGGGGTCTGTTCTTTATAGCTGCACTGTTGAACTAGTGCAATAAGTTTGAGTGAGAAAAGATATAGTTGTCTCATTTTAACTTATTGCACTAGTTCAGCAGTGCAGCTATAAAGAACAGACCCATTATTGCAGTTGCATGCAGTTACATTCCAGGTTTGTTTTTTATTGCTGAACTGGCTGCACTAACTTGCACTTATTTTCTTCTTCTCTCCCTTTCACTAACTACTAGATGTATATTTATTTCTTTTTATGTTCCTTGAATGTACAGTAGTTCAGCGATAAAAAACAGACCTATGGATCGCGGCAAGGCAGCTCGCAATTGAAAATTCGCTCCATCTTTTCGGCATTCCGGGGGGTCAAGGATAAGTTTTGCTTGCGAATTGTCGTTGTGAATACCGAGAGTATGTTCTGTGCATTTAAGGTGACAAGGTATCGCTGAACAATGATCGCAAAAATGACATTTCGCGGTCAGGAAAACCGAGTAGTATTATACATTCGTCGAACTTTCAATTAGTTCGCATTTGAAATTTTCGGCAAGTCGAAATTTTGATGTTGATAGTATATATTATTTATTAAAAATTAGCGCGCATATTATCACCAAAATTGCTAAGAGTAAATTTGGTACATTTATTATCAGAAAATATACGTCAAAGATGAATATGAGATATCAAGAAAGAAATATTAAGAGTGTTTATTATTATGGTAAAATAATTGATCGTAACTTACATCGAGTATGCTTCGAAATTTGCGAGTTTCGAGAATTTCAATACCGCCATATTATTATTCAAGAAAAAAATCTCTTCGTTGTCGTCGGACGTGCCGAAAAGCATTTTCATACATTTGCCACAGTAAAATATGAAATACACTTAAATAAATCGTCAAACGTGCGAAAACTCTTGGAAATAAGCTTGGGAATAATCGAGAGTGCTAAATGAAGTTTTACGCATTTATCGCATTATTCGATGTTCAAATTCGATGTTCGCAGAATAAGAACTTTACACGCAAATTTGGAATACGAAGCAAGCTCCAGGTGCTTTTTCTTGCAGCAAAATATTATTAAATAGCTATGGAAAGTGAATATTATGTGGAACAGGATCATGAGAAATGTATCGGAGAAGAGATAGTACACGTTCCTTACATTGTAGCAGCATAAGATGGCATAAGATATTTTGAAGTCGTCCTGGATGTGTTTTGAACGTCCTGAGGCACTCCTCTTTAGATATTTCGAATAATATGTAATAAGGATGATGCTGGAATATTTCATGCTACTGAGGAGTCCAAGGCTCATATTATTTTTGGGTCGCTATGCTTTCAACTCGCTGAAGCAAAAGTGAATAAATAAGTTTTTCCCGTTTTATTTTTATTATAAAATCTTCATAATAAAATTTTCTCTGCATAAAGCTAACTCAGAGTATCGTAAAACAATGCTGTATTCTCGATTGATCTGGGTGACAGTCTGCTCCATTAGAAACATGGTCAAGGATTTCATTCGTTTTCGAAACAGGCTTATTGCCAGAAAGATACGAAATTACAAATTGGATTAGAGAGTGTCAACAATTTGATCGCTTCGTCATAAGTAATTTGCGTGATCGCTGTTTTTACGCCGATAGAGTGCGCATACTTATGGCTGCTTAATGGGCGATTAATTGATTCCACGTTAAAGTCGCGGCTGAACTTAAAGAGGAAGCGACAGTTAGTCGGGTCGCTTGCCCTCGACGCAATCTCCTCTGAATTAATGCATCTGCAAGATTAACTTTTCGAACAGCAGATTCGTCACAACGGATAACGCAATTTATTCCCGTTACTGTGCTTATCCACGCAACGGTTTCATAAACTTCGATTAATGAGGCTCTTTGCGTCCCTTTAGCGGAATTACCACTTACCAAAATTGTACAGCTTTTGTCATTTTCGCGCAATTATATTGTACTCGTGCAATGGAATAATGTTGATTCGTGCATGGCAATTTATACTTTGTCATAAATTCCAACAAATCGCTCGTACTTATCTTCCTCCTTTCTCGTTCGCCTTTCTTTTTAACCTACTACCTCCTCTCATCCGTCACTGGAACGAAGAACATCATCGCTGTGTACAACAATACCTGCCTGCTTAATCATTGATCGCACCATGAGCACATGTGCACAGAAATCCCGTGAGCAAGTGCTTTACGCAACACGCGAGGGTGCCCCTCGCCCTCATCTCCCTAGCCACAAGCTCACGCAGTACCTTCAAGCGGCTTAAGGGTAGTTCGCCGGCGCGCCAAAGTGATCGGCGGTTCAGCGCACCGCCGCCGTCTTGCGATTGGTCGAAGCGCGCGGCCAATCAGCGGCGGCGTTTAGGTGCGCTCTACCCGGGCAATCAGTGTACTGCCGGTCGCGCACTAGCTTGGGTGATTTTGATCTCGATGTCGCATCGGGCTCGCGTCGGTTGCCGTGCTTGCAACCCTTAACGCGAAGCAGCCAGTGTCTCGCGAGAGTTCGGGACACATTGTTCGCGTTCGCTCGTTCGCTCGCTCGTTCTCCCTTTCGTATTCTTACTTTTCTCCAGTCTTTCGGCGGACACGATGATCGTCTGGGCTCGTTGATGTTAAGGGCGGGCGCGACGATACGAAGCATCGTGCGAGATCATGTTATGGAGAACGGCGGCAAGTTGACATCCTCGCGTCTCGTCGCCGCCGCGCTGTCTCCCTGCACGACGGTAAAAGGGTCATCAACCGCATCGCCGAGTGGCCCGTGTGATCCACCTGCTCGAATCGATAGCCAACGTCGTCGCCGTCGCCGCCGCCGCCGCCGCCGCTAATGCAGCTGCCACCGCTGCCGCGTGCGAGCCGCTGCTTCTTGCTCTCGGGACCGTCGCCGCGATCTTGTCGCGCGGACCAAGCAGCAGACTCGCGATAGGATCCTCGCACCTACGTACGACATACGTTTCACTCCTTTCCCTTGCCTGCTCGCATCTCCCTATCTGCTGCTGCTTGGCGCTCCGAAGTGAAGCTTTCTATGATAAGGAGAATCGCGCTTATGAGTCCATCACGACGATCGCCCTTTATCGTGGATCGCAGTGCTGTATTGCGAGCGTGTCTCCCTCGTTAACAGGTGACTTTTCGATTTCTTATTGGGAACACGGTTGTTAGTGATAGTGGTAGTAGCAGTAGTAGTAGTAATGGGAGGAAGGTAGTACTTGTGTACGTGCGTCATGAGGAAAGCACTCAATAACGGAGGCGTTTGCAATCACGTTTCTCGCTACATTATTGCGAAACGAGAGATTCTTTTCGGAGTGATGTTCCGTTCTGTAGTACTTAAATGTCTAAACAGCAGTCTCACTTTTCTTGATATGCGATAATATATATCCCATATAGCACAGAAAGTTATAGCAATATTGCTGCAACGTTGCAACAGTGTTGCAATACTGCAGCAACATTGTAACAATATTGCTGCAACTTTTGTGCTATATGGGATTACGCGTGGTTTTGGATACTTCACTGAGACGAGAATCATTTGCTTAATTAGAAAATAGAGTAACATAGTTAATAGGATGTGTTGCGAAAAAATATGGTGAAATTGTGACACGGAAAATTCAGAGAGAAAAAAAAGGAATGAGAGAGAAAGGAAGAGAAAGCGTAAATGATGAAAACATTATTTTTGACACGGGGATAGATTTAATGTTCTCAACATTTTTCTGAAATATTGATTTAAATAATTGAACGTCGTGTAATATTTTTCTCGTGCCATTAACGACTTGACGGATCTGACAAAGAGAGCTTTTATTTATATATTATGCAATATGTACTCTTTCTCTCTCTCTCTCTCTCTCTCTCTCTCTCTCTCTCTCTCTTTCTCTCGATGACCTTACGCAATAATCGTGATATAAATATTTTGACATTAATCTTTAACATTTTCCATATATCCGCACCTGGTCAGCGTTGGTAGAGGCAAGTTTGCGCATGGAAAATTTGCCCCGCCAATTCCCCTCGGGGTGATTTTATCAGTGCTGTCCTTTGCTGAGTTTTGCCGTTGGTTGACCTCTTTTGACCTTGTTAATATGTGCGATATACTGACTGCGCGTTGTTTTATGTTTCTTGAACATATAATATACATCGTCAATGTGACGACGCATTTAGACGTCGAATAATTCAAAACTATCAAGATGAATACGCCAATCAGAGTGCGCTTTAAAGGTCGTGTGCAATAATTCGAAAGTAGTTAAATATTCTTTTCACAGTCGTACACGTTGCTTCGTTCTTTTATGACTCTAGCAGCCGCTAGTATTAACTGCAGTTCCTACAATTGCGACAAAACTGCTTTCACTTATAGATGTTGGCAACACTAATTTTCTGAAATTTAAGTCGGATTCCCATTGCGTTTTTGTTCAATGTAAAACTGACAACTGTCGAATTACGACAAAACAAGTTATTCCTCTTAAGCATATATATTTCTTTTTATTGTTTGAAATAAATATTTGTTATAACTACACAATATATGTTCAATATATTAGGTTGGTCGGAAAGTAATTTCGGTTTTTTGCATGAAAATGAAAGACGATATTTCTAATAGAAAGAAAAGTTTTATTCTATTAAGTATTGACCATTTTGTTCTAACTCCTTTTACTATCTTTGAGGTAATAACATGATTCCACGCTCGTACAACTTTTGGTCTTTATTGGCAAAAAACTGAATTAAGTGGTTTTTGATACCTTCATTGAATCGAAATTTTTACCATTCAAAGAATTTTGCGGTGATCGAAACAAATGATAATCGGATGGTGCCAGATCAGGTGAATATGGTGGATGCGGCAGCAAATTCCATCCAAGCGTTAACAGCTTCTGGCGAGTCATTAAACTTATGTGAGGTCTGGCGTTATAATGAAACACAACATTTATTCTATTCGCCAATTCTGGTCTCTTCTGCTTGATGGAATCATTCAATTTGTCCAATTGATGACAATACACATTCGAATCAATCGTTTGGTTGTTCGGTAGTAACTCAAAAAGAACCATTCCTTTCCAGTCCCACTAAACAGAGAGCATCGCCTTCTTTTGATGGATATCAGCTTTCGATGTACTTTGAGCCGGTTCATCACGTCTGCTCCATGATCTTTTGCGTTTAATATTGTTGTACACAATCCATTTTTCATCTCCAGTTATGAGTCGCTTCAGAAATGGATCGTTTTCTTTACGTTTCAACAGTAAATCGCAGATAGTAATGCGACGAATCAAATCTCTTTCTTTGAGAATGTGTGGAACCCAAATATCGAGCTTTGAAACAAAATCAAATTGTTTCAAATGTTCATGCACGATCGAATTCGATAAATTCAATCTCTCAGCAATTTCTCGTGTTGTTAAATGATAATTTACGTTCACCAATGCCTTTATTTCATCTTCATCAGCCTTCTAGAACGTGATGCATCTTTCAGGTCGAAATTTCCAGAATAAAGTTTCGAAAACCAATTCTGACACTGGCGTTCAGTCAACACATCTTCTCCATACACGGCACACAATTTTTTTCTTGCTTACGCTGTATTTTTGCCTTTATGGTAATAAAAAAAGTAAAATGTGACGATAATGCTCACGTTAGTTTTCGATTTTTGATGCGACACCAAGCAAAAACAACTTGATAGATTCCAAAACAACTTGTTTTCAAATGAAGCTTGAAATGTGCGTTGTAAAAATGTAAAATGATTTTTTGGTTTAGAATGAGGTTAACTGTTTAAAAAGGCGACTAATACCATCTGTTTAAAGAAAAACCGAAATTACTTTCCGGACAATCCAATATTGTCTCAAATATATCAAATTTTACTTCTCTCTTGTTATTTAAATTGTGTATTTGAAACTTGCGCCAATTCGCCACGTGGATTAGGTCAACCAATCAAAAAATCATCATCTCGAAGTCGCGATTCTTATTGTAGTAACTCTAATGCGATTCTTATAATCTGCAATTTGCTCGCTTTACACTTACGCCCCTGGTTATTAGTAAATTTCGGAGATAAACGTGCCCCGCATCAATTCTCAAAGTTTTGGCATAGTAACCTTCCGGGAAATCTGAGTCATTGATTTTTACCGCCTGCGATATTTGGTTGTCTTTGCCGGGCTATTTTTGCGTTCTTCGCGAAGCTGACCCCGAAATCTAGATCTAAAACGCATAGCTTCAACAGGAGAAAAAGGGAGGGAAGGAGATAGAGCACGCCCGTCTTACTAATAGTGATTAATAGCGCTTATGCACGCTACTGTCAAACGAGAACGGGTTGATCTTAGGATCACGAAGAACTCCGAGTACTGTGAACGTATATATCAGATACCCCTCCCGCCTCTCCCCCGCCACGTGTGTGAGAGTTCATCTTTATTCTCAATATCTCCCGTTTTCGCGGGACTCATGCCAAGTGTGGAAATCAGGCGATACAGATGTAAATACAAACAACATAATTGATTAGTTATCCTATTGTGTATCGCCATTAGAGTTTCCAATCCCGGGATACCGGCTAAATTTTTGTTCCCGAAAATACTCGGGATTCAACATCACAAATCCCGGGATTTCGGGATTTCAAAATTTAATGCTTAGTATCTATATAATACTTACGTTTTACAAAAATTTTACTTTTATAATTATTACTTATTACTGATGTTTTAGAGCATTTACTAGAGAAGTGTGTATTTATATTTTAAATTTAATTCCATGTATTATTTTTATTTGTTTTAAATATTAAGGGAGTTTTCTATTTTAAATTTCGCGGATAAACTGGCACAACACAGACTTGAATCCGGGATCCTCGATCAGATATTTTTTAACAAAATTTATGTTTTATTATTTTTAAAGTTACTTTTTCAATGTGAAAAAGAAGAAATCATTATTTTTATTTTTATTACAAAAACTTTAATTTTTAATTGTAACGGTTTTTGTACAATCATTAATGTAAGTTGTTTTCATTTTTACTGAAATTTTACTTTTTGTTTGTCATAATGTTCATAAAAGTCTATGAACGTTCTATAAATAAAATAATTCTATTATTTGTAAATATTCCTTGTTTCTTTCTTTACATATATATAATCCCGGGACTAGTCCCGGGATCCCGGGATGGAATCTAAAAAATCCCGAAATCCCGGGATCCTAAATTGTATCCGGGATTGGAAACTCTAATCGCCATCAACTTGCGCGATTATTCGTTTGTAACATTTCCAGAACTTTGCATAAACGCGAGATAGCTTCTTTGCTATGAACGGAAATAATTTCAATTCCGCGCGAGCAATCGAGCTCGGCAAGAACCATCGTAATCGCTTATTTCACTGCGGCAGTTGAATGGATTTTGAAAAAAGAAAAAAAGAAGAAAAAAACGGGGCTCGGCAGGGTGGACTGTCGCTCCGAAAAAGAATCTCTTCGCACGCGCGAGTTTTCATTGAAGTCGCGAATGCTAATTAACCGACGTGTCGTCGCTTCGGTGAAAATCCGTATGTGCTTTCGCATTCGCTGCGCGAGCACGCACGCACACTCCGACGTTCGGCTTAGTACAGAGGCGGAATTAATTACCCGACGGCCGGAGCGCATATCGAAATAATCAATAACGCGTAGCATGTAATTAGAACGTTAAAAATACCGCGCTTTACATTACACACCCCGTTATTAATCGAACGCGCGCGCGAGCGAGCTAGCTGCTAGCGTTTGTGCCGCTCTCGCCGGTGTGTACGCCGTGTATTGTGTGGCTCTCGTATGAGCGAGGGGTTCACGCGGCGCGAACATTTTGTGTGCAGTGTTCGCTCGAGTTTCTCGACGCTGCCGTGCGTCGTCGTCTCGGCCACGAGAGAGCGCGAGATCAACGGGGGAAGGTAATAAAATAGTAAGGAAACGGCTGTGTTGCGGCGTTTCGCGTCGCTTCGTCTGACTGGTGTAGCGTCCCGTCGCGTCGGTTGGACAGAGAAAATCTGAGGAAGACATCGGAATGAGAGCGACGTGCATGATGAAAATGACGCCGGGAAACACGTCGGCTATGGTGTGACTTCGCGGACACCGTGTATAAAAAGAACACGGGAAGCCGAGAAAGTGCGACGAGGGGGAGGCGGAGGCTGAGTGAGAATAAGAGAGAGAGGAGAGAGGAGGGAGCGTCGCGTCGTTGTAGCTTTTTGACAATTTAGCGGCGGCGGGAACAAAGGTCATGGCAACGCCGCCAGACTCACCGGGACCGGAAGAGGCCTTCTTCGACTTCGAGAGTACGAGGGCGAGGCAGCAGACCACCAGGCCGGTGCCTATAGAAGAGCTTCTCCGACAGACCAAGTTCTCCCGCCAGGAGATACGAGTTATGTATCGAGGCTTCAAGCAGGTACGTTCCTCTTGACCTATCAGTTCGTTATCGATTTTTCCTGCGATTGCTCAAATTGCGGATACTAAGCCGCGGCGAGCGGAAGCGTTCGCGCTCCTTGTATTTTACCTGGCTTTTTATCGTGCTTATCAAGGAGCTCCGCCTCCCACCAGGAATTTCTCACGATTGTTTTTCTGTATAATATCTACGGCTGAACCTCTCGCGTAAAAAGATTTTTCAGTATTTTCAATATTTTCCATGACGCATAGATTCCGATTGGAAGTCTCAAATTTACCTGAAAATTAGTTATTTAGCTACGACATCAATTGGGGATCCCATTCTTGTCTTAAGAATGGCTTTTTTATTTGGAATCGAAATAGAAATATTATGGGAACTCGCGCCTTTCTCAGTCGATAATGTCGATGCTCTCTTATGGAATAAAAAGTAATAAGGAATCCTATTTTTATACTATTATATTCGATAGAATAAAAAGTCAAAAAAAAAAAAATTCTAATGTAAAGTAAAGAGTATAAGAAATATTGGGAAAATTTAAGATTTCTGAAACATCATACTTATTTATTAAATTTCAAATACACACATACACTTGACATACACATACACATACAACTGCAAAAGTGCATACACATACACACTTGAAACATTATACTTCTAACACTTAAACTTGCGTAGATTTTGATAAATCGGATTAGATTCTTATTCAGATTCCAAGAAATTTTCTACGCAGGTTAATTGTGCGTTCGTTTGCAATGCACCGTTAACAGATTATAATCGTCCTTAGGTTTACAAACATGGTTCATGTAGAATTCTTCAGTTCGTTCGAAATACGCGACGACGTAGTTGACATTAAGATCTAAGGAAATACACTCCAAAATAAAGACTTTAAAGGAAGCGGAAGCTGCTTGATAATATTTTATTCGTTTGAAATATTAAAAAAGAATATTTAGAAGGAGTGTACATTTCCATTTCTTATTACTTATGAACGCACCGTTGAATAACGGATAAAACATTTCTCGAGTTCACTATGCACAAGGTATCCGTCACAATATACGAGTTTTGTCGACATCCTGTATATGGGGTGTCCCATTTTAAAAGTTCCAGGTCGCCAAAGCAAATATTTCGAAAAATATGGAAGATATGAAAAAATGTTCTAGATAAAGGCTGTATGGTTTTAAGGGGGATAAAAAATAACTGTGTCATTTTGTTTACAGATGGCGGCATTTTCGAGACACTGACTAATCATTACTTTTTTTTTAATGGAAACTCTAATTTTTCATTATATTGTCTTTTTCTACCTATTAATTTGAACAACTTTTGTCTGAAACATTTTTTTATTTGACTAATATTTTTTGAGATATTTAAGGAAAACTTGGTAATTTTTTCAATATTTAGCTTACGATATTTCGCTAACTATTTGTCGGAAGAAAAAATAATACTAGATGTTTTTATTCTATTTTACTCTATTTGGTCTCAAGAATATGTTGTTACAATAGTACCCTAACTTTTATTAACTTTTGGAAATTTCAAAATCATCAAATTTAAATATTCAATCTTCAAGTATTTACATTAAAATGGCGCCATCTGTAAACAAACTGACATAGTTATTTTATATTCATCTTGAAACTATACAACTTTTGTCTGAAACATTTTTCCATATCTATCATATTTTTTGAGATATTTCCCTGGGGCATTTAAAATAGGACACCTTGTATATAATTTTTGCCTCATCATGCGCTACCGAAGATAATTAAGTGCAGTTCGAACAAAACTTCGGAATCTGTCGTTTTTGCACTCGAATTTTACATTTCGTCGCATTTCGAGAGTTTTATATATCGTTTTATTGTTGCAAATTTATAGTGATGAGTGCGCGCGTCGGCTGATGAAACAGCTCTCGTATTTGTAGTTTCTACTCCTTCTTTATTAAAGATAATCTTGCAAAATATTTATTATTCATCGACAGCCGATCGACAGCCGATAAAAATTGCCTTAACACAGTTACATAAATGAATGGATTATAGCGCCGCTGAGCGAACGATCATCGATAAAAAGCATTTTCTTCCCATCGATTTGCCGCGTCATCATTCCGGCTCTTATATTCCCCGAATTTCATCCGCGATCGGCAATTTTTCACGTCTGAGTTATAATGCATACGTAATGTGCGGAAAAGTCCGTTGCTTATCACAATTGGGGAGGTGACCTTCTTTCGACGACGATTTTCAAGCTGCGTGTGAATCATATGTGCGCTGGCGCGATTTTTGTTCCATGTTCTTTTTAAACATGATTTTAACGTAGCAACATGCAAGGGTAGAGCAATAAAAACAACAAGCGTATAAATTGCGACGATAATGTGGAAATGGCTGTAGTGAACGTGAAATTTTCATATATATCGATCCGTAAAAACTTTCGAATGTGTGTCTTGTTACACAGAAAAGAGTAGCGACGGGATAGTCTGCAGGAGATATAACGAAAATGACGACAGAAACTTCATATTAAACAAAAGACCTGTTCATTTATCTAGGATTAGGTTCGATCGGTATCGTATATCCAATATACTCTTTTATGAGTAAAGTCAAGGTGGCATCAATGGATCAGGAGTACACAGTGAATATTTCGTTTTTTTGAGTGGAAGACATGAACTGATATTGCTCTTTTTTTTTTTATAAAGCATATCCGGCGTGGAAACTCGCATTAATTTATTACGCGCGTACGCGACGAACACGCGTTTCAGGAGACAATTTTGTGTTTTTCCACATCAAAATTTTTATCTAAGGTAAGACTTTTTTGTCTATTTTTTCGGGTCAGAAGTATTTAATAACAATTTTTCTTTTTTTCTATTTCTAATTTATGTTTATTCATAGTCATTTTATCATAACGATTAGTAAATAAGGTCATGGTTTGACAGTTTTACAGTTTGAAAAAAAAAGGAGGGTGAGTAAACAGTGGATCAACGGCTTCCAGTACACAGTGGATCTCAATCCACCGTGTACCCGAGTCGGAATTTTGATCCTACTTTCGATTTCAATATTACATGTAATGCTTACTTTGATGCTATGAAACCTGTATGAATCTATTTGAATTCTACCTACTATACTTAACTATAGCTTTTTCGAGTTCTATTTTACCGACAGTTCTTACTTAAAGCCTGCAAATTCTCTGTTCGTCATTGTTTGTTACCGACCGCGGCCGGCTTGACAACGTATTCGGCCATTAATCGAGAAAATTGAGCCGGAATATAATAGTGACCGACACACCAGAAGAAAAGAAATAGAAATGCAAAGAGCAGCTACCAAACGAAAAACAGAATGTAAGACAAGACAATCAGTAAAAAGAAGACTTACAATGACTGAAACGACGAAACAGAAGTAACTTTGCAAGACAGTAATCATACTATTATTTTTTGATAAATTTTGTTTTGCTGAATTCGTTGAAAATTCTTTATTTTTCTTCGTTCATTTAAGTAAACGCAGTTTACTGTCTTTTTTATTTAACTTAATTATTAGTTAACTAGTAATGTTTTATTATCTTAATTTTTTTGTACTTTACAGTTTACAAGCTAATAATGCCTTAATTTCGATAATTTAATTTGAAATTTTTATTGGAAATTTTATTTTTTATTTTTAAGTCGATATGAATATGTTATATAAGGTAGAAGTACCTTAATTTCGAAAATGTAATTTGAAATTTTAATAAGAAATGTCCTGTTTTAGTTTTAAGTCGATATGAATGTGATGTGATATCGATATATGATATGATAAAGTTAGAAATGCCTTAATTTCGACAATTTAACTTTAAATTTTAACCCTTTAACTACTGAGATATTAAATGACCAGTATGATCCTCTTTGCTGAGTTATTTTTACAATTATAAAATATTTTATAATGATAAGAGATGGCACTATATGCCCGCTCAATTCAAATGTTTTTTATAAACTAAATTAAATGGGTATTATACATTGAAAGTCCAAATCGAGTAAACTCGATCGTAGCAAGGCCGCCATTTTTTTCTACACTCGAGTTATCTCGACCGTAGCAGTTAAAGGGTTAATTGGAAATGTTATTTTTTAGTTTTAAGTAGATATCAATATGTTTTATGATCATTATTTGCTGCTTGTAAGACTGAAGATTGTCAAAAGACTGACTTAATTTTAAACAAATAATATTATTTTCTTTGAAATTTGGGTCATTATTACCGGTATTTATATTTTGGTTTACTGTAGACAAAGGCAATTCACTGTATACTGCGGCATGATCCATTGTATACACCTCAGTGTACACAGTAGCTCTATTTCCTACTTTTTAAAAACAAGTTCTAATTTCGTTATAGTTCGCATTTGTAAGAAATTCTTTTACATAAAAAGAAAGTTTAATGTTTAAAGAATAATACTGATGTGTTTTGAACATTTTTGGACATTTATTTACGAAGACGTGATCTTTGGAAATTTAGGTGATTCACTGATGCCACCTTGACCCTACATTTTATGTCGCTTTATTGTCATATTTTATCGAGAATGATTCGATATGTTTGTAATAGATTTATCGGGATTTAATGGAAGGGATTGCAGTTCATATAATATAACATCAATAATACATAAGTGAATTATATTGGTTATATTAGTAAATTTCCAATTATTTTTATAGTTTAATTGTATTACTCAAAGTTTAATTAACCCTTTAAAAGCAATAATCAATTTAATCCAGTGAATTTGAATTAAGTAAAATCAAATAAGATAATATACAATGTCTGAGAAATTTTTGACCAACCAATTTGTACAGATAGAACAAATGAAATTGGATAATAAAGTCAATTTATTGTTATGGAAATTTTCCAAGAATCGCAATAGTTATTAAGTTATTAATTAAAACGTGTCATACTCTTCCGCGACAAAAAAATTAAGTTTTCTCCAGTACATCGATATTTAGCCCTATAGGCTAACGGGCTAAAATGCGCGTGCCACATCTATGCGGAACGATTTCTCGGGCGTGCACGACATTATCGAAAAAAGTGATTTTATATATAGTGCAAAAGTTACGTGAGACTGGATGTTTAGTGCATAACTATAGAGTACAGCTGGTGCGTTAATGCATCTTACTATTGAAGACGAGGAAAAGATTTTGTGTGTTGATCCACCTCATGCAATCAGCTGATTGTCTTTGCTACGAATATCCAGAAGTAAAGCATTTGTCTTGTCAATTATCTTTATACTTCTATTGAGTCCGCTCTGCTGTTTCTCGTACGTTCATTGGCCCAGACGTTTTAACTTAATAACTATTGCGATTCTTGGAAAATTTTATGACTTTATTGTTCAATTTCACTTATTCTACCTGTAAAAATTGGTTGGTTGGTCAAAAATTTCTCAGATATCCTGTATAAGAAAAATATAAATTGTTTTTCAACATAATTTTATTATATATTTATTTATATATGTGTGACTATTGGCACTTATAAAAGTGCTTTTTTGTCAATAGACAATAACGATTGGACATGCAATATTAAAGAAAAATTGAGTCTAAAACTTAGCTAATATACCACTGATTATGATATGAAATATAAGCAATTTCATAAACTTGTAGGTTTCTATTAATATATGTATATATATACAGGGTGTCCAAAAAGTCCCGGCCGGTAAAATATTTCGAAAACCAAGCATTTTAGAAAAAAATTGTCTGAGACTAAAGTTGTACGGTTTCAAGGGGAACATAAAACAACTATATTAGTTTGTTTACAGATGGCGACGCTTTCGAGATACTGATTGATCATTATTTTTTTAAATGGAAACCCTAATTTTTTATTATTTATATTATCTTTTTCTACCAATTAATTTTAACAACTTTTGTCTAAACATCTTTTTATTTGTCTAATATTCTTTGAGATATTTAAGAGAAACTTGGTAACTTTTTCAACATTTAACTTATGATATCTCGTTAACTATTTGTCGGAAGAAAAATAATATTAGAGCTTTTTCATTTTATTTAGCGTCAAGAATATACTGCTATAATAGTGCCCTAACTTTTTTAACTTATATTATATTTAACTTTTATTAACTTATCGACCTTTGGAAATTTCAAAATTATCAATTATTGTAACAAAAATCAGGGCGGTATTGTAATGATATTACAATATTGTGACATCAGATAGAGTAAAAATTTCTAGTACCATTTTTTCTTCCGACATATAGTTAGCGAGATATCGTAAGTTGAATGTTGAAAGAGTTACCTAATTTTCCTTAAATATCTAAAAAAATATTAGGCAAATAAAAAAATGTTCAGACGAAGGTTGCCCAAATTAATTGGTAAAAAAAGATGATATAATAAAAAATTGGGGTTTCCATTTAAGAAAAGTAATAAGCAGTGAATATTTCAAAAGTGGCGCCATCTGTAAACAAACTGGTATATTTATTTTATGTCCCCTTTGAAACAATACAACTTTTGCATGAAACATTTTTTTCTGAAATGCCCTGTTTTCGAGACACTTTACCTGCCCGCGATTTTTTAGACATCTGTAGTATATACAGGGTGTATTTTAAAAAACGCACTTCGATAATTCTTCAACGCAGCATTTTCAGGAAAAATGTTTCGGACAAAAGTTATATGATTTCAAGGGGGACATAAAACAACTATACTATTTTGTTTACAAATGGCACCATTTTCGAGATATTCACTGATTATGATATATTCACTGACTTTTCTTAAATGGAAAACCCCATTTTTTATTACAACGTCTTTTTCTACCAATTAATTTAAACAACTTTTGTTTGAAATATTTTTTTATTTACTTAATATTTTTTGTGATATTTAAGGAAAATTTGATAACTTTTTCAATATTTAACTTACGATATCTCGTTAACTATTTGTCGGGAGGAGAAGTGGTACTAGACTTTCTGTTCTATTTAATCTCAAGAATATATTATTATAATAGTGCCTGATTTTTGTTAATTTACTGACTTGAAAATTTCAGAATCTTCAAATTAACAAAAATCAAAGCGCTATTGTAACAATATATTCTTGAGATCAAGTAGAACAAAAAACTCTAGTACCATTTTTTCTTCCGACAAATTGTTAGCGAGATATTATGAGTTAAATATTGAAAAAGTTACCAAGCTTTCCTTAAATATCTAAAAAACTATTAGGCAAATAAAAAAATGTTTCAGACAAAAGTTGTTAAAATTAGTTGGTAGAAAAAGATGACATAATAAAAAATTTGATTCTCCATTTAAGAAAAGTAATGATCAGTGAATCTCGAAAGTGGTACCATTTGTAAATAAAATAGTATAGTTGTTTTATGTCCCCCTTGAAATCATACTTTCGTTCGAAACACTTTTGCTGAAAATGCTTCGTTGAAGAATTATCGAGGTGCGTTTTTTAAAATAGAACACCTTGTATATATAATTTATATTTGCTTTATGTAAATAGAACTTCTAAATAATATTCTGGGGAAAGTATTATATCAATTTTGTCTGGATGTCCACGAGGATATGTGAAGTTAACATCCCAACTTTAGTTCTCGATAGTTCTGGTTTCCTTTTGAAGAATATAAGAGTTCTTTTATATTGGGTCTGGGAAAAAGTTCGTGGCGTTTTTTTAGTAAAATTCAACTGGTTTTCTTATAGTGTGAAAATGAATTTATTTAAACCAAATATGCTCCACTTTTATCGACAATGTTTCGCCATTTTTCGCCATTATCGTACGTGATCCATTTTTCATCACCGGTTATGACACGTTTCAGAAATGGCTTGATTTCATTGCGTTTCAGCAGCGCATCGCAGATGTTAATTCGGTCTGTCATGTCTTTCGCGCTCAACTCATGAGGAACCCATACATCGAGCTTCTTTTTATAGCCAGCTTTGTGTAAATGGTTCAAAACAGTTTTGTGGTCAATGCCTAGCTCCATACCAATATCGACACTGCTGATATGCTTATCTTGCTGGACATTTTCAAGAATTTCATCAGTTTTTTCAATGATTGGACGACCAGAGCGTGACTCATCTTTCACATCAGAATTACCAGAACGAAAGCGAGCGAACCATTTCCGCGCAGCAGATTTTGATAAAGTACCTTCACCGTACACAGCACAAATTTTTTCACAAGCCTGCGCAGCGTTCTTCCCTTTATCGTAATAATATTGCAAAATATAGCGCACTTTTTCATTACTTTTCTCCATTTTCAAACGCAAACAACTTTCCAACCACTGCACCAATTTCGATGTTTATACACTCAAAGTAACGAAGTGTCACCTTTCCAACGAGCGTTTAATGGTGTCGCTGCGATCTGTGTTTCCTGAGTTATTTGCAATTGACGCCATCTATCGGGAAAAATGCCACGAACTTTTTCCCAGATCCAATATTAATAAAAAGAGTTCCGGCGATTAACTGTATTAAAATAGCAATTAAAAAATGGGGTGCTTCACACCCAACTTCAAGATCGAATAGCTCTGAGTAGCTCATTCGATGTCTTTTGACGAGTACTAGAGTTCCTGATATATAAAAAGATATTCTGATTTTTTTCCAAAAAATTAAAAATTTCGAAAAATTAAACATGAAGCTCGAATAGTTTTGAATGGTCTATCTGATTTCTTTCGATGAGTTCTAGAGTTCCTGATACAAGAAAAAAATTAAATTCACAGAATTGTTCAAAAATAATTACTAACAGTATTACCGTAACAGACCTTTGACGTCAAATAACTTTTTAATTATTGGTTGGATCGCTTTCGACTATTATAATTTCTTTTAGAACTCTTAGAATGCTATCCAAAACTGCCCTCAGAACTCTTGAGAACTCTCAAAAAAAAATTTCGCTCAGGACAGCCAAATTTCGCTCGCCGGATTTTTAAGATAGAATAAGTTCTAAACGGTTGGTCGGATCGCTTTCGACCGTTATAATTTCTTTTAGAACTCTTAGAATGCTATTCAAAACTGCCCTCAGAACTTCTGAGAACTCTCAAAAAAAATTTCGTTCAGAACTTAGCTAAATTTCGCTCGCTAGAGGCGAGCTCTTTAAGATGGAATAAGTCCTAAACGCTTGGTCGGATCGCTTTCGACCGTTATAATTTCTTTTAGAACTCTTAAAATTCTACCCAAAACTGCCCTCAAAACTCCTGAGAACTTTGAAAGAAATCTCGCCGGCGAGCGAAATTTCGCTAAGTCCTGAGCGAAATTTTTTTTTAGAGTTCTCAAGAGTTCTGAGGGCAATTTTGGATAGCATTCTAGGAGTTCTAAAAGAAATTATAACGATCGAAAGCAATCCAACCAACCATTTAGAACTTATTCTATCTTAAAAATCCGGCGAGCGAAATTTGGCTGTCCTGAGCGAAATTTTTTTTTAGAGTTCTCAAGAGTTCTGAGGGCAGTTTTGGATAGCATTCTAAGAGTTTTAAAAGAAATTATAATAGTCGAAAGCGATCCAATCAGTAATTAAAAAGTTATTTGACGTCAAAGGTTTGTTACGGTAATACTGTTAGTAATTATTTTTTAAACAATTCTGTGAATTTAATTTTTTTCTTGTATCAGGAACTCTAGAACTCATAGAGAGAAATCAGATAGACCATTCAGAACTATTCGAGCTTGATGTTTAATTTTTTGAAATTTTTAATTTTTTGGAAAAAAATCAGAATATCTTTTTATCTATCAGGAACTCTAGTACTCGTCAAAAGACATCCAATGAGCTACTCAGAACTATTCGATGTTGAAGTTGGGTGTGAGCACCCATTTTTTAATTGCTATTTTAATACAGTTAATCGCTGGAACTCTTTTTATTAATATAAAATAATTCTTATACTCTTCAAGAGGAAGCTAGAACTCTAATCAGATCGAGAACTAAAGTTGAGGTGCTAACTTCACATACCTTTTTTTTTCTTTTTTGTTAACGACGGGGAAAATCCCTAACGGATACCCCCACTCCTTTTTCAGGGGGAGCGGGCGGTTATGTGGGGGTTGCACCCACTAAAAACCCCACCGGAATATCCTCACGAAGTTCTTTTGGGGAGCCGAAGGAACTGGATCACCATTACTTCTCCGACCCCCCAACAACTTCACATACCCTGCCCACGAGTTAGAAAATTATATAGAATTGTAAATTTTACACAGGAAGGGAAATGCTATTGTTCAAATAATTACTGAAATAAATGTTTATGTTGTGGCAGATTATGATGTCGACATTTAACTGAATGATACTATTTTTTCATTTTTTTATTCAATAGCATTTTTTCCGTGTATATATACATAATTATATATGTGATTATATTCAGATAAAATTAATACATATATCATATATAATTATTAGAGATGTGCGAATCAAGAATTTTTATGTCGAATTGAATGGGATTTATGAAATTTCGAATTCGAATCGAATCGAATGAAATTGAATCAAATCATTAAAAAATTTAACATGACTATTAAACATGCAAATAATGATGGAAGATTTTAACATGAAAGGGAATATTGATATTGTAATATCATCTTAAAGTAAAATATATATATTAAAATAATTAAAGTAATTTATAATTAAGTTATTAATTATAAGTTAAGTTAATTACAAGTTAAAGGTTCAAACATACAGGCCCAGATGGCAGCTATGCGAAGTTAGCTCGCGACTTAAAAAAAAAATTTTTTTCTTGCACTAAACACGTGCCAAATTGTTTGTAGAAATATGTAGTGATGGAATTTTCGTTTGTATTAAAAAAATAAAAAAGTTACAAGGGGGGGAAGGGCCGCCAGCAAAATTGGAGGGCTGAGTTCAAACCAAGCCTAATAGAAGCCAAATCGTTTGTAGAAATATGTAGTGAAAGAATTTTCGTTCGTAGTTACTCAGGAAAAAAGTTACAATCCCTCTAAGTAGCAAGGATAGAAACTAGTGACTCTAATTTCGCCCTTGTTGTGGGGGCTTACTTGAAACCGGTTCTAATCGACGCTAAAGAGTTTGTAAAAATATATAATGGAAGAATTTTCGTTTGTAGTTTCTCAGAAAAAAAGTTACCCGCCCTTAAGTTCTAAGGGTTGCTCTTTCCGCCCCGTCGTGGGAGCTGACTTGAAACCGGTTCTAATCGACGCTAAGAAGTTTGTAAAAATATGTAGTGAAAGAATTTTCGTTTGTAGTTGTTCAGGAAAGAAGTTACAATCCCTTTAAGTAACAAGGGTAGAAACTAATGACTAATTTCGCCCTTGTCATGAGGGCTGACTTAAAATCGGTTCAAATCGACGCTAGGGGTCGATTTGAACCGGGGTTGAAAAGGGTTTGTAGAAATATGTAGTGAAAGAATTTTCGTTTGTAGTTGCGACAAGGGCGAAGTTAGAGTCACTAGTTTCTACCCTTGTTACTTAGAGAGATTGTAACTTTTTCCGGAGCAACTGCAAACGAAAATTCTTTCACTACATATTTCTACAATACTACTACATATTTCCCTTTAGCGTCGATTAGAACCGGTTTCAAGTCAGTTCCTACGACGGGGCGGAAATAGCCACCCTTAGAACTTAAGGGAGTGTAATTTTTTT
The DNA here is from genome assembly GCF_003227715.2 of Harpegnathos saltator. Lineage (NCBI taxonomy): Eukaryota > Metazoa > Arthropoda > Insecta > Hymenoptera > Formicidae > Harpegnathos > Harpegnathos saltator. The sequence goes on along the minus strand of NW_020230725.1, from coordinate 201,103 downwards.
CTGAGCAACTACAAACGAAAATTCTTTCACTACATATTAGGTAAATCGGAAAGTCCCGTCCGTATAGCGACAAGTAGTTATAGCTAGAACTGTTGTTAACCTCTAATGTCTAAACGAAGCTTAATAGTTTGTTTCGACATCTGTCAATAACATTCAGTACATAAAAGTATACGTTTGTATCAATAACATTGTTTTTCACTGCATCGGAAATGTCGAAATTTGAGTCAAATAAGCGTCATTTGCGCGAAGTGTTAATCTTTTGCTTCAATTGGAAGGAAACTGCAGCTGAAGCTCATCGAATGTTTGTAGAAGTTTATGGTGATAATGCTCCTTCCGATAAAACATGCAGAGAATGGTTTCGACGCTTTAAAAGTGGTTTTGATGTAGAGGACAAAGAGCGTTCTGGACAGCCAAGAGTATTCGAAGACAAAGAATTGCAGACATTGGTGGACGAAGACCCATGTCGAACGGAAAGGCAACTTGCAGAAGCATTAAATTGAGCTCAATCTGTTATTTCCGATTGTTTGAAAACCTTAGGAAAGGTTTACAAGGAAGGAAAATGGGTCCCATATGAACTGAAGCCAAGAGACATTGAAAGGCGAAAAACCACTTGCGAAATTCTGCTTGCTAGGCAACAAAGGGGTTTTACATCGTATCATCACTGGGAATGAAAAATGGATTTATTTGGACAACCCCAAACGTCGAAAAACTATTTGCAATCCCGGCCAACCCTCAACATCGATGCCAAAGCGGAATATCCACGGAAAGAAGGCAATGCTCTGTATTTGGTGGGATCAGAAAGGTGTGCTGTACCATGAGCTATTGAAAAGTGGTCAAACAGTCACAGGGGATCTCTACAGAGAACAAATGATCCGTTTGAACGGAGCATTGCACGAAAAACGACTAGAATATGAAACGAGACAGCATAAAGTGATTTTGCTTCATGACAACGCTCGGCCTCATGTCACAAAATTTGTCAAGGAAACATTAGAAGCACTTCGCTGGGAAGTGTTATCCTATGCGGCTTATTCATCAGACTGTGCCCCTTCTGACCAACACTTGTTTCGGTCGATGGCACACGCACTTTCTGAGGAATGCTTCAATTCTTATGAAAACGTCGAAAAATGGGTCTCTGATTGGATAGCCTCCAAAGATGAATCATTCTTTCGCCGCGAAATTCGCTTGCTGACCGAAAGATGGGAAAAGTCATCGCTAACGATGGACAATACTTTGATTGATGTACTTTTTCATTTTTTTTCTTAAATAAAGCCATACATTTTGCAAGAAAACGGACAGAACTTTCCGATTGACCTAATATTTTTACAAACTCTTTAGTTTTATTGATTTGGACGGGTTTCAAGTCTGCCCCCACAACAAGGGCGAAATTAGAGTCACTAGTTTCTATCCTTACTATTTAGGGAGGTTGTAACTTTTTTCCTGAATAACTACAAACGAAAATTCTTTCACTACATATTTCTACAAACGATTTGGCTTCTATTAGGCTTGGTTTGAACTCAGCCTTTCAATTTTGCGGGTGGCCCTTCCCCCTCCTTTATAACTTTTTTATTTTTTTATTACAAACGAAAATTCTTTCATTATATATTTCTACAAACAATTTTGCATATGTTTAGTGCAAGAAAAAAATTTTTTTTAAAGTCGCGGGCTAATTTCACATAGCTTCAGATGGCCTGTTTTGTAACTGATGTTCGCAAACGATAATGTATTTGATTCCTATTCGAATTATTCGGATTCGAATCATAGGGATTCGGATTCGAATCGAATCGAATTACATTAGATTCAATTCGATTCGATTTGAATTCGAATAGTTCGAATACATCTCTAATAATTATATAAAAGGAGGATATGCAAAATTGAGATTTTGAGAATGTTAAGGGAAACGAATAAATCCTAAGTATTCTTATGTATATTTTAAATATTATATGTATATTTTGAGAATCGTAGAATCCGAAAATGGTCATAAAAATTACGCCTGTAGTAGGAAAAACTTGGAAAATGAAGGAAAATTGGAAAAAATATCCGAATCTTTTTAAACCTCATAACTTTTCAGCTTTTTTTTTTTTTTGACGAGGAAATCCATCATGGATACCCTGACCCTCGGGGAAGGGCCAGGGTTATGCCGGACTCCTACCGGCTAAAACCTCCCCGGGTGGCGCTGCGAAGGGACTTGGATCGGGGCCCCGGAGTCTACGTAACTGCTGATCGGAGCCCCGAGTCTAGATGTCGATCATCGTCGATCCCCGAGGGGTGGTTTGGGAGGGGGGAAGCGAGCCAAGGCTCAAGCGAGCCAAGGCTCCTCTTCGACCGCCGCTCCCAGGGGAGGGGGGAAGCCAGCCAGAGGCTCGCTTCGACCGCCGCTCCCCTTTCCCCACCTCTCACGCCCCACCTCTTAGGCTGGGAAGGGGGAAGCCGGCAACGCCTGCGCTTTGACCACCGTTCCCAGCCAGGCGGGGTACCGCCAGTACATGTTGTGCGGCCGACTGATCTACATTCTCAGCCGGTCGCCCTACGTTTGGAGGGTTTATTGGGGCATCGGGAGTCCCCGCCCGATGCCCCATCCTCCCGCTCGGCGGTTACGGGGGGAAACAGTCCCCTGGCCGCCGGGCGTTCTCTCCCCCTGTGAAAAGAGGGGAGGAAGGGGGGTTACCATCCCCCCTTCCTTCACACCGGGTTAATTAATGGGGGGGAGAGGTGCTGACTGACCATGGCAACGCCGCAGTCGCATCCTCTCCCCCCCTTATTCTCACCCTACTTCCGTTTGTAGGTGAGTAGGTGACTGACAAAGGAGGGGAGGTGGGTCGCTTCCCACCGCCCTTCCCCTCCTTGTTCTTCCTGCCATCGTCGTCTGCGTAATCGGTAGTGTCGGCAATGTCGTTGCCGTCGCTACTGTTTTCCTTCCCCTGGCCGGTTGCTTCTTACCTGCCATTGTAGCTGGCATATGTCCGGGCGCCCTCGATCGGGCGTCCCGGCGTCTCACCTGCGCTCTTCCTGGGAGGTCTCCCCCTTGGAGGGGGAGGAGCAGGCTGAGGGGGTGGAGGGATGGTGGTCGCATCATCCTCCTTAATTCCTCCTCCTCGGAGGAGTCGACGTCCCCCTCCCTGCTCCTGCTCCTCCCCGCTCTCCATAGACGGTGGCATTCCCTTCGCCTCCGTCTTCTTCCCCGCCCTTCCGCCTCCCTGCGGCTCTCCTCCGCGGCCTCCTTCTGCGAGAGGACCGCCTCGCAGAAGGAGGCAAACACCCCCCATTTCTTCTCACTCCCCACGATTGCCCCGACTATCGTGGGGAGTGAGAGGTCGCGATCAAGTTCCCGTATCACGACTCCGCGCTCAGCGCTCCAGGCGAGGCAGTCCTGGAGCGTGTGCTGCGCGGAGTCGTGATCGTGGTCGCAGTGGTGGCACTGCGTCGTGCGCTCCTTTCCTATTCGGCATAGGTATTCACCGAAGCATCCGTGCCCGGTGAGCACCTGTGCCATCTTAAAAGTCAGGGTCCCATGTGCCCTGCCCACCCAGTCCGGCAGGCAGGGCTGGACGGCCTCGACGGTCCTCCTTTCGTATCTGGTATTTGCCAGTATCCTCTGCCATCTGTGGAGGAGGACCTGCCGAGCCTGGTGCTTCATTTCCCGCACTGCTCTGGCGAGCGCGATGTCTGCCCCCCCCCCCTGCTCGGTGAGCTCCCGCTTCCTGATGTACATTCCTCTGTACATAAGAGCTAGGAGCTCAATGGGGGGCATGCTCGCCAGAGCTGTCGCCGCCACGTGGGATACAGTCCGGTAGCATCGGGCCACCCTGACCGCCAGCGCCCTACGCAGGGTTGCTTGCATTGGGCGACTGACGGCCAGGGCTTCCACCCAAATCGGTGCCCCGTACAGGGCCACCGAATTTAATATCCCCGCGTGGAGGCGACGTGCCTTCCTGTCTGGTCCCCCGATTCTGGGCATAAGCCTACCGACATTGGCTGAGACTGCTCTCAGCCGGGGAACCAGACGGTTGAAGTGCTCTCTGAAGCACCAAGTGCCGTCCAATGTGAGGCCCAGATATCTCATCTGGGCCTCTAATGGGACCCTGAATTTTCCTACCTGGATCTGGGCCTGGGGTGGCTTCATCCCCCTTCTATAGAGGAACATGGCCTCTGTCTTTCTTTCCGCCACCACCAGACCCAGATTGCGAATGGAGCGCACGACGCATGCCACCGCGAAATTGGCCGTTCTCACGGCCTCCCCCCAGTCTGTCCCCCCGGCTAGGATGAGTATGGCATCCGCGTAGCAAATAATGCTATAGCCGGGGGGAAGGCAGTTTGGAGGACTGAGTTATAGCCGAGGTTCCACAGGAGGGGGCCCAGGACGGACCCCTGTGGAACCCCGCAACTCATTCCCCTCTCGCATATCTTGCCGTCGGCGTCCCTCCAGGTTAGACGCCGACCCCGGAAGTAATCCTCGATGACGGCCGTGAGGTACGTTGGGAAGCCAAAGTAGCCATGCATGGCCTCCACCACCCTACCCCAGGGCAGGGTGTTGAATGCGTTGGCGATGTCAAGAGACACCGCCACCGCACCCTGCCCTCCTGCACAATGGCCTCCGAGAGGGACCGCATATGCTGAATCGCATCCACGGTTGAACGTCCCTTTCGGAAGCCGTATTGGCCGTCATCGAGGTCAGGACCTTCCCGGGACATATGCTCCACGAGGCGGGCAGCTATAACGCGCTCAAAGAGCTTGCCCGCCTCGTCCAGGAGGCATATGGGCCGGTATGCGGAGGGGGTGTCCTCCGGTTTGCCCTCTTTGCGGAGGCGGACCACATTGGCCCTCCCCCAGACTGGGGGGAACCTGCCTTCTCTTAGGGCTCGCGAGAAGGTTCTCGCGAGCCTGCCGTTCAGGTGCCCCGAGGCCAGAGTAAGGACGCGACCGGGGATTCCATCGGGTTCGGGCGCCTTGCGGCTCTTGACCCGTTTAATGGCCCCGGCCACCTCCTTCTCAGTGACCCCCGGTTTCACCCCTTGTTGTTCTGGGGTGGGAGTATCATAACTTTTCAGCTGGCTTGAGTTTTTGTGACTAAAAATACTTAAGAAACCGTAAAAAAATTATATACAGGAGTTTTAATGAACATGAATGAACATTTTTCCTATTTTTCTTCGTTTTCCAAATTGTTTCCGCTACAAGCGTAATTTGTATGAACATTTTCGGATTCTAATGACTCAAAATATGATTTTACGACTCAAAATACGTAAGAATACGTATAGGAATAGGATTTGTTCGTTTCCTAGACGATTTCCAAAACCTGAATTTTACATATCCTCCTTTATGTTCAGCTACAATTACATAAAAAATGAGATTTCTCAAGTTGACTCATGATACCAGATACGAGATGAAATAGAAAATAATACTTACGTGTCGTAATATTCAAGCCAAATACCTTATCAGAAATTTAAAAGTAATTCAGAAAGCGAAATAGAATGTGTAGTAATATTCATGAGCGCACATTCAAGTATGAACAATAAATTTTTGTTTTTTAACTTTTTTTATGTCTGCAACCTTGAGTTTATGATCACTTTATTTATCTTGAGGTGAATATACAATAAAATTATAGGTAAAAATGGATAATTCCATTTGAAAAAGTGACGGTGTCCTTTACATCTTTTTAGTGCTTTTTCGCTTAGAAAAAAAAGAAAAAAAGAAACATGACCAAAATACATGTTTGAAACCTTTTCACTGTCATCTGTGAAACAATTTTTTGTATTGTCAGTTTCGAAGAAAATTATCTATTAAAATAGAACATCTTGCATAATTTTATATAATTATATATAATAATTCTTCAGGGGATATGTATAATATGTGTATATGTGTGTACGTAATAAGAGTTCGCTTCAATCTGCTCCAAGACAAAATGACGTGCATAACTTCGTTTTCTACATCTGTATAACGTCATGCGATGGAACTTTTCATTCATATTAAAGTTGACCTGTGTATATTGATATCGGATCTACATACCTCGGGCGAACTTTGCGGTGCATAATTTTTCACTGATGTTCGAAGAGATTCAAAGCCGTACATGTTTCGAAGTCCGATACAGTCTGTTACTTTCACGACTCTCGTGAAATATTTACGTGATTGCTGGCGACGATGGTATGTTGGTGGTAGTGGTGGCTATACTGGCACCAGCGATAATAGTATAGTGATAGTGGTAGTGGTGGTGGTGGTAATGGTGGTGATAGTGGTGATGGTAGTAGTAATGGTAGTAGTACTGGTAATAGTGATGATGGTCGTGATGGTGGTGGTAATGGTGGTGGTGGTGGCGGCGATGATAGTAATGGTAGTGGTAATCAGTACACTCAACGTCCAGATAATTGTGTAGTTTCTTCATGAGACTCGTCAAATATCCGCAAGTCCGCGTTTATTTTATATATATTCTATGAGGGATATGCGCTCTGCCGACAGAACTATGTCTAGCTGTGATGAACAATAGTGGTAAATGCAACTCATAGTCATAAAAGGAATCGCTCAAGAATATGTGAAGCATAATGTTACTATTACGCTTCCTTTAAAACGATTCTTCGAACGATTCGAAGTCATTTTCCTCTTGATATTGGATTGATCCATAGGTTCGTGTAGAGTTTTGTCCAGGTGGCATTCGCATATTGATATAAGAAGTATAGTTCCATATAGTTGATCATCTATATAGGGTATCTCATTTTAAATGCCCCAGGCAAATATCTTGAGAAATATGGAAGATATAGAAAAATGTTTCAGACAAAAGTTGTATGATTTCAAGAGTAACATAAAATAACTATATTGGTTTGTTTACAGATGGTGCCACTTTAAAAATATTCATTGTCATTATTTTTCTTAAATGGAAAACCAAATTTTTTATTACATCATCCTTTTCTATCAATTAATTTTAAAAACTTTTGTCTGAAACATTTTTTTATTTGCCTAATAGTTTTTTAGATATTTAAGGAAAACTTGGTAACTTTTTTAATATTTAACTTACGATATCTCGCTAACTATTTGTCGGAAGAAAAAATAGTACTAGACTTTTTACTCTATTTGATCTCAAAAATATATTGTTACAATAGTACCTTGATTTTTGTTAACTTATTGGCCTTTTGAAATTTTAAAATCATCAAATTAATAAATGTCAGTCGAAAAAAATATATATATATTACTTGATTAGATTTGTAATACTCCATTATTAATAATTTGTTCAGTCATCTTCATTATCAATAATTGCATGGCATCTTTCTACTAATATTATGGAATATTCTTTACGTAAAAATCTCCAGATCAATCAAATTTGTTCTATGAAGTTTAAGCTTCATCAATCCCCGAACGTTTTCGATGGAATTTACATCTGGTCTGCTAATTCAGTATATCAATGTCATTTCCTTATTTCCATGCAGAAAAACGATTTCGATGTTCCAGGTCACTGTCTTCTTATAGTAGCTTTTTCGTATTTCTTTTTAAATCATTTGTGGGCAGATGGTAATGAAGTCTTCTCGTATATTTTGACCATTTTGGCAACGTTCAAGTTGTCTGTGAAAATGTACAAAGCGCCAAATTCTTGCTTTGAGAAACAACTTCAAACGTACACTTCTTTTTCGATATTTGTCATTTTTTATCTATTTATTAGGTGTACAAATGAATAATCCAAATTATTTTAAACAGTTATGAAATCAATTTTAAATTGAATAGATTTTCCCGCTCTTTTGTGATTATGCAATGTTGATATATAGCTATTAAAAAGAACATATAGTTTGGCGAAAGGTCCAACATAACCTTCAAAAGTATTCAGTTCAGTACAGTCGAAAATGGCAACAGATAAGGTGTATATCCGACACTGCATTCTTTACGAATTCCAACAAGGAAAAAATGCTGCAAGAGCGTGCGAATCGATTTGTTCCTTTCTCAGCGAAGGTGTTGTATCGTACGATGTGTGCGCATTTTTAAGCGGTTTAAAAGCGGTAATTTCAGTCAAATCGACAAACAACGCTCTGGAGACCCTCCGAAGTGCGATAATGATGATTTGGAACAACTACTCGCTGAGAATTCGGTACAAACACAAAAAGAGCTTGCAGAACAGTTGAGAGTAACGCAGCAAACTATTTCCAAACGCCTACATGAGATGGGAAAGATCCAGAAAGAAGGAAAATGGGTTCTGCATGAACTTACTGAAACCAACAAAAATCAACGAGTGGCAACGTCTTTCTCTTCTCAATAAGCAGCGTCGAAAGTCTTTCTTGTGGAAAGTCGTTACGGGCGATGAGAAATGGATACTCTATGACAATCCGAAACGCAGAAAGTCATGGGTAAATCCCGGCGAATCATCAAAATCGGTCGCAAAACCCAATTGCTTCGGAAAGAAGGTTCTTCTCTGGTGGCATTTGGTGGGATATCACGGGCGTGCTTTATTATGAGTTGTTGGAACCGGGTGAAACAGTTACTGCGGACTGCTGCCAACGTCAATTAATCTGCTTGAGTCAAGAATTGGAACGAAAACGCCCGTATACTGGCAAAGGAGAACAGTGAAATTGTTGCATGACAACGCCAGGCCACATATTGCTTCCAATATAAATGACATCATAATGAATCTTGGCTGGGACGTCTTGCAGCACCCGGCGTATTCACCAGACTCCACCAGACAGATTGCTCTATCCGATTATCACTTGTTGTTCCGGTCGATGCAACACGCCTTATCCGATATGCACTTCCAATCAGTGAATGAGATCCGAAAATGACTTGACGACTTTATCATGTCCAAAGACGTAACATTTTTCCGAGATGGAATTCATCAGCTGCCTGAAAGATGGCTTAAAGTTATAGAAAGCAACGGCGAATACTTTGATTGAACAATTTAATTTACTTTCTTTTAAAATAAACCTTGAATGTAGCTGAAAAAATTGGATTATTCATTTGTACACCTAATAAAAACTCGATAACTATTGCCAATTTGACATTATGGTACATGACTTTTCTTCTCGGCTACACCCAATCTATCTCCAACTTTCGTCTGTATGATAAGCTTGCAAACATTGTATATTAGGATTACACAAACAAAGAATAATAAATTTTTGTCCCCAACATTTTTTCTGAAATGCCTCTAGTGACTTTGAAATCATATTGAAACTGTGATGAAAGAAATACTTTTATTGCGTTTTTGTAAGTTTATTTAAGTTAAGTGTCCAAACTGAGCACCGTTCTGTACGACGCAAGCATCTGCTCTACTTTGGAAAGAATTAGTTTCTTGAAGAATTTCATCAGCACCTAAAGGTCGAATTGCTTTATTTATCATACGAAGTATATTGTCATCTATAATCGAATGTCTACAGTAGATCAAATTTTTTATTCTTCCTTACAAATAATAATAAGGACGGTGAAATTCGGCGTCGGGGTGGATAATTTATCGGATCGTATTTGTCTATCCACTTATTGAGATTTACACACGAGCAACCTAACCTAGGTCTGGCATACGTTGCGGTAAAATTCCTGTTTAGGGGAGACAACTGTAATGACACTGATCTTGACATATATTGTCAAGGACATCATTCTCATTGTTAGTAACATTCAAGAGGTTTTAGCCGTCGCTCGCCATTTGTTAGAAAGTTATTAACAAAAGAAGTTTTATTAATAGAATGTAATTTTTTGACACTGTGTACATTTAACATTTAAAACTTGCAGGAAGTTACTTTGGAACACAGTACATATAAGCGGGGGAGCGGAGAGCCCCTCCCTTACTTAAATGTATTATTTAACACTTTTTAATATATATTCGAGATTTAATATATGTTTGAGATATATTATATCGAATATATGAGAAGTTGTATTTTATTTTTTCTTTTTTTGACAATGAATAATTTTATAATAGTTATTTATATAACGAAATATAAGCGAATCACGTTATGGCTGCATAAATATTCTAATAGTTGATCTTGATTATATGTTAAATGTAGAAACTCGTGAAGTAAAATCTTACCTATTTCAAAGTTTGAGATGAATATACAAGCAATATTTGCTTTGTTTATAAACAATACGTGTCTTTAAGACACGTCGAAGGCGAAGCCTCTTCTCTGCTTACATATATGTAAAGTTTACTGTACTTAAATATACACAATATCGAAAAATTAGGCTCGATTAATAAAAGTCTTTTTGTTAATAATTTTTTAACAAACAACGAGCGACGGCTAAAATCTTTTGCATATTACTTATAATGATATTTTTGATATTATATCTGAAGGTCAGTGTCATTGCAGCTACCTCTCTTAAACAGTAGTTTTACCTACGTTGCTTCGCGGTGGCCGCGTAAAACACACTTTCCTCATTTCTAATATCATTTCAAGATCATTGGAAGCATTTTATAAAAAATGTTCGGGACAAAAGTTTCTTATTTTTTTTGTGTAATCCTAATATACAATATACAAAAAATACTATGTTTCACTTAAAACATTCAACTTTCGATCTGCATAACTGTTCCCGGTCAGTATTGGAAGTTAAAAATCTCGCAATTGTATAGAATGTAGCCGATTTAGTCATGAAAATTTTCGAGATTTTTGCTAAAAATTATTTCCCTTTACTTTAACTACTTCCTTTTACTTTAAAAGCGGTGGACGGGTAGTCTGAAACATTCAGTATCATAAATATCGAGTTAGTAATCGTCTTATTGAATTAATTCTTCATCTTTTGAATCCTTTAAGGAGTGATGGTTATTTAAATTATCTTACATTCTTAATATAACTGGGCGACTTATTTCTTCACATTCATTTTTTCGCAGACATTATGCTTGTCATAATTTTTCTGTTTGTGACATTAAAAATTTTAAATTTATTCGTATTTATTAAAATCCGAATCATCACGTAAAATTTCTGTTAAAACGGACTTCGCTTCGGATTCATTGAAAATAAAAAGATCACGATTTCCCCTTCCTTATGTCCACCCGGCGGCCGACATGCCTGCAACTTTCGACGTCATTTCTTCTTTTAATTCTCTTTAATCAGATCCCAGAGGCAATTTGTATTAACGCAAAGCTCGAAATATAAAATGAGACGTTATTCTTGTATACATCTTCGGCGTATCGGCACTGACGTATATCTGTGTATATTCTCGGCCTCAATGGACATTCAAACGGTTGATGAGTATGTCACGTGTAAAATTTCGCCATGCATGAAATTACGTATTCCCCTTGATGATGCGTCCCCATTTAGAAGCTGGATTTACACCCGGCTGGGTGTGGTTTTGGAATTTGAGGAAAGACTGCATCATATGCGATCCGGTGACCGCGTGTGTACAACAACGTATCATAAGGTCATCTGTTTTGTAGATTATGTGAATAAATTCTTTCACGACAACTATTTGAATTTATCGTGACCGTTGGAATAGCATCTTATGAATCTCAAACATTTTAGGCGGCTTTTTTGTGGCGACTGCAGCAATATGCTTTCGTGAGCAAAAATGCTCATAGAGATTCGTCATGAGGTCGCCGTGATTGCGTTAAATTAGCATATGCGCGGAAGCTCCCGCTTCTCGGAACGTTTTATATCGCCATCGCATTAAAATGTTTATACCTAACATATAAATGTTGTATTTGAATTTAAATATACATTTGTGGAACGTGTTTAGAGATTTATTTAGAGTGTTTAGAGATTTACCTAGGAATCGTCATAGGATTTGTCAGAAAACAACAGTAATTCTAAATTACACTGTATTCTTCAATTCCTGCCGATAATATAAAAAGAAAAAATAAATAAAAATATAAAAAAATGTTTAGTAGAAAAACGAATCAAATAAAATGTCAAATTGCGTTTGCTAAAATTTAACACAATAATAATAGAAAAACTGAATGTACTTATATCTGTAAGTAAAGTTTGGCTGCAATTATATTAAGAATTTTGAAGAGAGTACGCGGATATACTGTAACATATACAGGGTGCCCAAAAAATCCCGGACCGGTAAAATATTTTGAAAACCAAGCATTTTAAAAAATATATTTTTGATAAAAATTGTATGGTTTCAAGGGGGACGTAAAACAACTATATTATTTTGTTTATAGATGGAGCTACTTTCGAAACATTCACTGATCCTTACTTTTCTTAAGTGGAAATCTTAATATCTTAATTTTATGATTTTAAAATTTCTGAAAGTCGATAAGTTAACAAAAGTTAAGGCACTATTGTAAGAGTATATTCTTGAGATCAAATAGAGTAAAAAAGTTTAGTATCCCTTTTTCTTCCGATATAAGTAGCACAAATAATTAGCGAGATATCGTAAGTTAAATATTGTCAAAAAATCATCAAGTTCTTTTTAAATATCTCAAAAAATATCGGCCAAGTAAAAAAATATTGGGTGAGTGCAAAAGTTCGTGCGGAGTTTCAATAGATGGAGTTATAAGCGTCGTAAAGTGTTGTCATTAATATTTCCATCTACATATTATATAACGTTGGAAAGGTGACGTCTTCAGCTGTTATTAAAAAAAAAATCATTTGTTTTCATACAAACTGCTTCGAGAAATATCACTTTAAAAATGAGTATCGATAAGGTGCATTTACGGCATGTTATGCTTTACGAGTTTCGGAAGGGAATAAACGTTGCCGCAGCCGTAAAAAACATTCAGGATGTTTATCAGGATGAAGCACCAGCTAAACGAACTGTGGAAAAATGGTTTGCTAAATTTCGGCGCGGAGAATTTAACCTTGAAGACGAGCCACGCTCTGGTCGACCTTCTGACATTGATGACGATGTTTTGCGTACTTTAGTGCTCAATAATCCGCGAATTTCAACAGAAGAAGTTGCTACAGCATTAAACGTTGACCGATCAACCGCTTTTCGGCGTTTAAAAAAGATGGGATTCGATTTGAAGCTCGATATATGGGTGCCCCATTTGCTGACCGAGAAGAACAAAATCAAGCGAATTTCTGCAGCCGTTTCTTTACTCGGGCGGCTCAATAACGAGTCGTTTTTGGATCGACTAGTGACGGGCGATGAGAAATGGGTCCTCTACAACAATGTTCAGCGCAAACGGACATGGAAACAATCAGGTGAGCATGGTGACGCAATGCCAAAGGCCAGTTTGCACCCGATGAAGGTGATGCTCTCTGTTTGGTGGGATTGCAAGGGCATAATCTATTTCGAGCTTCTCCCCGCTGGCGAAATGATTGATTCGGACAAGTATTGTCGCCAATTAACCAATCTGAATCGAGAAATAAAAGAGAAACGTCCGATTTTGTCAAATCGCAAGGGAGTCGTCTTTCATCACGACAACGCCAGACCACACGTTTCGAAAAAGACGCTGCGCAAACTGAAGAGCCTGAAATGGGATGTCTTAACGCATCCACCGTATTCTCCTGATATCGCACCATCTGACTATCACTTGTTTCGGTCATTGAAAAATTATTTAAATGGAAAAAACTTTGACTCTTTGGAGGCCTTAAAAAACGGCGTCTCTTCGTTCTTCGAATCTAAACCGCGCAGTTTTTATGATCGAGGCATCCGTATGCTGCCAGAACGTTGGGAAAAGATTATAGAAAACGATGGAGAATATACGAGGGTGGCCCGATAAGTACTTAGCCTACAAAAGAAAAACGAAAATTTTGGAAAAGTGGCGATTTATTTCTCAACATAGTCTCCTTTTAGCTCGATATACTTGACCCAGCGATGCTCCAACTTCTTTAACCCGTCTGAAAAATACGTTTTCTCGAGGTCTGCAAAGTAGGCCTCCGTGGCGGCGATGACCTCTTCATTCGACTCAAATTTCTGCCCGGCGAGTGACTTTTTCAAGTTTGGAAACAAAAAGAAGTCGCACGGGGCCAAATCTGGAGAATACGGTGGATGGGGCAGCAGTTCGTAGCCCAATTCGACCAATTTGACCGTGGCGAGGGCAGAGGTGTGAGCCGGTGCGTTGTCATGGTGGAAGAGCACTTTTTTCTTCGCCAAATGGAGCCGTTTTTTCTGCAATTTTCTGCATTTTCCTGCGTCGAATCGGCCCAATAATTCGGCATAGTACAGCCCTGTGACCGTTTTGCCCTTCTCCAGGTAGTCGATGTAGATCACACCTTGTGAATCCCAGAAAACGGTGGCCATCACCTTTCCGGCCGATAGGACAGTCTTCGCCTTCTTCGGAGCACGTTCGCCGGGTGAAGTTCACTGTTTCGACTGTTCCTTGGTCTCTGGTGTGTACCAGTGGATCCATGTTTCGTCGACGGTCACGAAACGACACAGAAACTCCTTCGGATTGCGCTTAAACAGCGTCAAACACTGCTCTGAAGTGGTCTCACGGTTGCGCTTGTTGTCCGGAGTGAGCAAACGCGGCACTCATCGCGCCGACAGCTTTCTCATGCCCAAAATTTCATGCAGGATATGACCCACGCGGTCTTTTGAGATGCCTACTGTCTCAGCTATCTCGCGCACCTTCAATCGGCGGTCTGCTAATACGAGATCGTGGATTTTTGTCATGTTATCCTCCGTGGTAGCCGTTTTCAGGGCACCTGGACGTGGCTCATCAAAAACCGACGTGCGACCACGTTGAAACTCGTTAAACCAATTTTTGACGGTCGCCATCGAAGGAGAAGAGTCACCGTACACAGCATCCAAGCGCTCTTTGATTTCGCTGCGCGATTTCCCTTCCAAAAACAAGAATCGAATCACCGACCGATATTACTCTTTTTCCATTTTTCTGAAATCCGCGGACACGCCCGCTTCCACACGCGGTCAAAACAAAACTACGAGTCCGATTCGGCTGAAATTTCGACAGTAGCCGTCTACGAGAATGTACTACACGATAGTAAATTTCTCTTGCGATAGTGGCGCCATCGGGCGGTGAGGCTAAGTACTTATCGGACCGCCCTCGTATCATTGATTGAATAAAGATTTTTGTTTGCCTAATCACTGTGTGACTTTTACTCACAAACTCCGCACGAACTTTTGCACTCACCCAATATTTCAGACAAAAGTTGTTAAGATTAATTGGTAGAAAAGGGTAATATAATAAAAAATTGGGATTTCTATTAAAAAAAAAAAGATCAGTCAGTATCTCGAAAATGCCATCTGTAAACAAAATAATATAGTTATTTTATGTTTCTCTTGAAAACATACAACTTTTGTCTAAAACGTTTTTTCTAAAAATACATATTTTTCGAAATTTTTAGTAGCTTCCAGACTTTTTAAACCCTGATGTATAATAAGCTTGACTGCGGTTATTGACATTCTACTAAAATCATTTCATCTATAGCCTCTTTTTCCTGTCTGCATAATAGATACAGCATAAGTAACCATCAAAGCTGATCTACTAATAGTTACATTTCCTTTGCATGTAAATCTCTTTTACGACCGATTCTCGAAAGACACTACTATCTTCGAGTACTACCTGCAAGCTCGTTAGAAGACATTTCTATATGTTACTCCTGCATGTCCTACTATGTATACCATGTAAACGATGTGCGGTTGAAATAAACAGAAAAGAATTGTTTCGAACATTTGAGACTAAAATCAACGAAGATTTACAGAAAAAAATACTCATATGTCATTATATCTTAATCGCGCATATTTTTTTTATATTTTATTATTTGTAAAATACAGGGTGTCCCATGATTGTAGGACACGAACTCTATAGCGGCATAGAACTAACCGAGAGGAACGAAAAAG
The DNA here is from genome assembly GCF_003227715.2 of Harpegnathos saltator. NCBI lineage: Eukaryota > Metazoa > Arthropoda > Insecta > Hymenoptera > Formicidae > Harpegnathos > Harpegnathos saltator. The sequence continues at coordinate 185,467 of NW_020230725.1, read as the reverse complement.
TCCTCTTCCATTTAGCGATATTCCGCAGTTTTTTAGTAATAACCACATAAAATTTAGCGTTTGTTACGCCCATCGCGGCCACCTCCATTAAGTTAGCCCCCTTCACATCGAAAATAAAATATCTATTAAGTGCAAAATTAGGTGCTAATTAGGTGCTACAATCCCGAATTTGGTGCTCGCTCGGTTTGGCAGAAAAAAATAAAATAATGGGGGGCTAGCTTAACGTTAACTTCGCCCCCCCCCCCAAATAAGAAAACGTACAACCAACACGTAAAATAGAAAACAAATTATGTTAAAATTAGGTGCTTCAAGAAACAATTTACGGATATTAAAAATATATTGCCGTTCAAAAGTTATAACAAAATAAATATGTCATCTCAACGATGACTGTCCAAGAGAGAACTTATATTATAAAATTAGGTGCTCTCGTGGCTATGGTATCAAATTACACATCCCTTCACGCACCATTGAGATACCCAAGCGCCGAATTAAGTGCTCGTTTCGTTTTGCAAAAATTCGCACTTAAACGTCGGCGGGCCATGCAGGTGACAAAAGAAGACCTGTCTTAAAAAATTAGATGCTCTTACGATATATGTCTCAAAACATTCGTTTTTTTATGCATTATTTAGATATTCAAACGCCGAATTAAGTGCTCGTCCCGTTTTACAAAAATTCGTACTTAAACGTCGGCTGGCGATACAGGTTACAAGAGAGAATCTGTCTTAAAAAATTAGGTGTTCTCACAATACCGGTCACAAAACACTCGTTTTTTTATGCATTGCTTAGATATTCAAACACCGAATTAGGTGCTCGTCCCGTTTTGCAAAAATTCGCACTTAAACGTCGGCTGGCGATACAGGTTACAAGAGAGAACCTATCTTAAAAAATTAGGTGCTCTCACGATATGTGTCTCAAAACACTCGTTTTTTATGCATTGTTTAGATATGCAAACGCCGAATTAGATGCTCGTCCCGTTTTGCAAAAATTCGCACTTAAACATCAACAGGCCATGCAGGTCACAAGCGAGAACCTGTCTTAAAAAAAATTAGGTGTTCTCACGATATTAGTTTTAAAACACTCGTCTTTTGATGCCTTGTCGAGATATCTAAATGTTGAATTTGGTGCTCGTGTAGTTTGGCAGAAAAAAAAATGAAATAATGGGGGTGGCTAGCTTAATGTTAACTCAGCCGCCCCCAAATGAAACAAACCTTTAACCAACACGTAAAACCGAAAACCAATTATGTCAAAATTAGGTGCTAATTAAGTGCGCCAAGAAACAATTATGAGATATTAAAAATATAACGCCAATCAAAAGTTATAACATAAGAAATATATCATCTCAGGGATGACTATCCAAGAGAGAACTTATATTATAAAATTATTATTATTATTTATTATATTGTCTGCTTTGTAATGTCTATTTATTTTTAAAACCATTGCTTTTCCATAAATGCGTGGGCCATTTTGACACACTATTTATTCCAGTTGCTTATCATTTTTGAAAAAATGTTTCTATTAAATTTTTATTTCCTCCGTGGAATTGGACAATTTTTGTTAAAAAATGTTTTCCTAATCATAATCGACTGGATTAGGTAATTATTAAAATTATTCAACTTATATATTTCATTATAAATCATATGTACCAAAGACATATGTAATATTTCTTTAGTACATATGATTTATAATGAAATATATATATATGAGTTGAATCATTTTAATAATTACCCAATCCAGTCGATTATGATTAGGAAAACATTTAACAAAAATTATCCAATTCCACAGAGGAAATAAAAACTTAATAGAAACATTTTTTCAAAAATGATAAGCAACTGGAATAAATAGCGTGTCAAAATGGCCCACGCATATATGGAAAAGCAATGGTTTTAAAAATAGACATTACATAACAGACAATATAATAAATAATAATAATTTTATAATATAAGTTCTCTCTTGGATAGTCATCCCTAAAATGATATATTTTTTATGTTATAACTTTTGATTGGCGTTATATTTTTAATATCTCATAATTGTTTCTTGGCGCACTTAATTAGCACCTAATTTTGACATAAATGGTTTTCGGTTTTACGTGTTGGTTAAAGGTTTGTTTCATTTGGGGGTGGCTGAGTTAACGTTAAGTTAGCCCCCCCATTATTTTATTTTTTTTCTGCCAAACTACATGAGCACCAAATTCAACATTCAGATATCTCGACGAGGCATCAAAAGACGAGTGTTTTGAGACTAATATCGTGAGAGCACCTAATTTTTTAAGACAGATTCTCTCTTGTAACCTGTATCGCCAGCCGACGTTTAAGTGCGAATTTTTGCAAAACGGGACGAGCACCTAATTCGGCGTTTGGATATCTAAACAATGCATAAAAAACGAGTGTTTTGAGACACATATCGTGAGAGCACCTAATTTTTTAAGACAGGTTCTCTCTTGTAACCTGTATGGCCTACTGACGTTTAAGTGCGAATTTTTGCAAAACGGGACGAGCACCTAATTCGGCGTTCGAATATCTAAACAATGCATAAAAAAACGAGTGTTTTGAGATCAGTATTGTAAGAACACCTAATTTTTTAAGACAGATTCTCTCTTGTAACCTGTATCGCCAGCCAACGTTTAAGTGCGAATTTTTGTAAAACGGTCCCGCACCTAATTCGGCGTTTGGATATCTAAACATGCATAAAAAAACAAGTGTTTTGAGACCCATATCGTGAGACCACCTAATTTTTTAAGACAGGTTCTCTATTGTGACCTGTATGGTCTACTGACGTTTAAGTGCGAATTTTTACAAAACGGGGCGAGCACTTAATTCGGCGCTTGGGTATCTCGACAGTGCGTGAAGAGACGCTTAATTTGGTACCATAGCCACGAGAGCACCTAATTTTATAATATAAGTTCTCTCTTGGACAGTCATCGTTGAGATGACATATTTATTTTGTTATAACTTTTGAACGGCGATATATTTTTAATATCCGTAAATTGTCTCTTGGAGCACTTAATTAGCACCTAATTTTAACATAATTTGTTTTCGATTTTACGTGTTGGTTGTACGTTTTTCTTATTTGGGGGGGGCTAAGTTAACGTTGAGCTAGCCCCCCCCATTATTTTATTTTTTTTCTGCCAAACCGCGCGAGCACCAAATTCGGGATTGTAGCACCTAATTAGCACCTAATTAGCACCTTATTAGCACCTAATTAGCACTTAATTTTGCACTTAATAGATATTTTATTTTCGATGTGGGGGGGGCTAACTTAATGGAGGTACCGCGGCCTATAAACGATCCACGGCGAGCTGTGTGCGTCGAGGCTGAGCGGTAAGGCGGTGCGCGCTGAGGCGATGATGAACGCGTGCAAATCTACGCATGTTTTCTCTTTGCCAAAAGTGTGCGGCGCATACTCCTGGGTTGCAGGCGTTAGTTAAACGTTTATTAAACACGACGACAAATGCGAATTAAACGCAATTGCGCGTGTTAAAATTATTTTTTCACGTGGAAACGCTATCATTTCTACACCACCTATGAGGTAGATAGTTTGGTGCGTTTGTTTTTACGTGGTTTCCCTAGTAGGCCTAACCCACAGTTAGTAATTAGTGTAGTAACTGTTCGAAGTACCTTCCTGCAGCTTGTAAGCAGAGGTCAGGTCTTCGTGTTATCTGTTGCATCGCACGGTGCACCATATCCGGCGTGATGGTAGCCGCAATAATTGCTGCACGTACCTCCTCTTTTGTACCATCGCGCCGTTGCTCGACTAAGGATTTGACGTATCCCCATACAAAATAATCGAGAACGTTCAAATCCGGCGACCGTGCCGGCCAAATGATTGGGCCACCGCGACCCATCTACCTGTCCGGAAAACGCGTATTTAATATTTCTCGCATTGTACGTGAAGAGTGCGTGGGACCTCCGTCGTGCTGAAATATCATAGAGGAACGTCCTCGAGAAGAAGAGGTAGCTCGTTCTCAAGGAATTCCGCATACCTCTGCCCATCGAGGCGTAGAACCCATAGAGCAGTAGAAAAAAATGTGCCGATCTGAAAATAATTACCCTATTTAAATAATTATACACGTAATAAAACATGTTCCGCATGTTGCAAATTACAAGAATACGTACCACTCTGTCCGCGATTACTCCTGCCCACACGTTCACCGACCACCAGTATTAAAAGGCGCACAGCCGAACGGCGTGAGGATTCTTGGATTGCCACAGCAATGTGTTGCGAGAATTAAACACGCCGTTCGGTGTGGAAGTCGCCTCATCCGTCCATAGGAAACGGTCGGGAAATGATTCATTTCGCCGACACTGCGCAAGGAGACCTGTGCGTCTTTCACGTAGATATATTAACATTTTTTAATTTAGTCTCTCATAAAAATAATAAACATACCTGCACAAAAGTGCGCCCGCGGTGCTTCATCACGTGGGAGTAATTGTTGCACGCGTCAATAACGGTAGGGCCGCAAATTATTTTGACGCAAGATGCGATGCACCAAAGATCACTATATTTATCAAAATCTTTGGTGTATCGCATCTTGCGTCAAAATAATTTGCGGCCCTACCGTTATCGACGCGTGCAACAATTACTCCCACGTGATGAAGCACCGCGGGCGCACTTTTGTGCAGGTATGTTTATTATTTTTTTGAGAGACTAAATTAAAAAATATTAATATATCTACGTGAAAGACGCACAGGTCTTCTTGCACAGTGTCGGCGAAATGAATCATTTCCCGACCGTTTCCTATGGATGGATGAGGCGACTTCCACACCGAACGACGTGTTTAATTCTCGCAACACATTGCTGTGGCAATCCGAGAATCCTCACGCCGTTTGGCTGTGCGCCTTTCAATACTGGTGGTCAGTGAACGTGTGGGCAGGAGTAATCGCGGACAGAGTGGTACGTATTCTTGTAATTTGCAACATGCGGAACATGTTTTATTACGTGTATAATTATTTAAATAGGGTAATTATTTTCAGATCGGCACATTTTTTCTACCGCTCTATGGGCTCTACGTCTCGATGGGCAGAGGTACGCGGAATTCTTTGAGAACGAGCTACCTCTTCTTCTCGAGGACGTTCCTCTCCGCGCACGCGAAACTATGATATTTCAGCACGACGGGGCTCCCACGCACTCTTCACGTACAGTGCGAGAAATATTAAATACGCGTTTTCCGGATAGGTAGATGGGTCGCGGTGGCCCAATCATTTAGCCGGCATGGTCGCCGGATTTGAACGTTCTCGATTATTTTGTATGGGGATACGTCAAATCCTTAGTCGAGCAACGGCGCGATGGTACAGAAGAGGAGGTACGTGCAGCAATTATTGCGGCTACCATCACGCCGGATATGGTGCACCGTGCGATGCAACAGATAACACGAAGACCTGACCTCTGCTTACAAGCTGCAGGAAGGTACTTCGAACAGTTACTACATTAATTAGTAACTGTGGATTAGGCCTACTAGGAAAACCACGTAAAAACAAACGCACCAAGCTCACCTACCTCACCAAGCAAACCTACCTCACAGGTGGTGTGGAAATGCATTTCCACGTGAAAAAATAATTTTAACACGCGCAATTGCGTTTAATTCGCATTTGTCGTCGTGTTTAATAAACGTTTAATAAACTAACGCCTGCAACCCAGGAGTGTGCGCCACACACTTTTAGCAAAGAGAAAACAAGCTTAGATTTGCACGCGGCGCGTTCATCATCGCCTCGCGCGTACCGGCGCACAGTGTGGCGACTAATGTAAATCACGGGACATAGTGAGTAAAAATGAAAGCTTGATTTTTAACACATTACCATTAAAGATATTTAATAAAATACTTATAGTTTCTTTTCCGATGTCGCAATTTCCATAATAACTAACAGAATATATATACAACGCAAAATCAACAGTTCAAACTGTTACATCTTAATATGATGCTAGCAAGATGCATCATCTGAGTTAATTTCAAGTTACATATACAATCGTATTTGGTTTAAAAAATATATTATTTCATTAGCTTTGTGTTACTGTATCAAATTATTTTCTTGTATGTTTCTCCAAAAAATATCTATTTTTCAACTTTATATATTATTAATTTTCAGTAGAAATTTAAAGTATATTGAAATATATTATAAATTGTTGATTATAACAAAACTCCTGTAACATCCTGTTTCATACTAAAAATTTTATGAAACAATATACCTAAGATTACATACTAGGTGCGCAACTAAGTTTCCGGGTTTCACACATGGATGGCGTTAACAACACATGTAGTCGACATACATATCTGAAGTTGTGTTTTTTTATAGCTTGAACATCTGTTAACAATAACCAGTCGTAATACCAACGCATCGCAACGCAAAAATATTTTTTCTAACAACGAAGATGTCGAGTTTTGTGGCAAATAAACAGCATTTGCGGGAAGTTTTGCTTTTCTACTTTAACTTCAAAAAAAGTGCAGCTGAAGCACGTCGTTTGCTGGAGAAGGCCTACGGCGAACGTGCACTATCGAAAACTACCTGTGAAGATTGGTTTAAGCGCTTCAAAAGTGGCGATTTCGACACTGAGGACAAGGAGCGCTCCGGAAGACCAAAAACAATTGAGGACGCCGATCTGCAAGCGTTATTAGATGAAGATGATAAGCAAACACAAGATCAACTTGCGGAGGCATTAAACATGACTCGCCAAGGTATTTCCAAACGTTTACATGCCATGGGAAAAATTCAAAAGGAAGGAAAATGGGTGCCGCATGAGTTAACTGAGAGACAGATGGAAAATCCAAGAGCCACTTCCGAAATTTTGCTTTTACGACATGAAAGAAAGAGTTTCCTACATTGAATTGTTACTGGCGATGAGAAGTGGATATATTTCGAGAATCCCAAACGCAAAACATCGTGGCTTTCACCTGGCGAAGTATCAACATCGACGGCACGGCCAAATCGCTTCGGAAAGAAGACACTGCTCTGCATTTGGTGGGACCAGAAAGGAATCGTGTACTATGAGCTGCTGAAACTGGGCGAAACTGTCAATGGGCATCGCTACCGACAACAACTGATCAATTTGAACCATGCATTGCTCGAAAAACGACCAGAATGGGACACGAAAGGACACGAATGAGTGATATTGCAGCACGACAACGCTCCGTGCCATCGCACTTCCATCGTCCAAGACACCATCAAAACGCTGAAATGGGATCTGCTACTGCACCCGCCGTATTCGCCAGACCTGGCCCCTTCCGATTATCACTTGTTCCGGTCGATGGCGCATGGCTTGGCTGGGCAACACTTAGCCAATTTCGAAGAAATGCAAAATTGGTTGAATGAATGGTTTCGGTCCAAAGATGCGTCGTTTTATCGTCGCGGTATTCATGTATTGTCAGAGAGATGGCAAAAATGTGTAACTAGCGAAGGACGATAATTTGAATAAACCATTTTTTGTATTTCTCTTGAAATTTTCCATTTTTCATTGATCAAAAAACCCGGAAACTTAGTTGCGCACCTAGTATATCTGTTTACATCAGGTGCGCCTAGGTGCACCTTTACAAAATATTTATTGTTAAAGATGCACAAATATATATCATGGATGCATGAAAGAAGGAGTTTCAAGCACTCGACAAAACAAATATTATATAAAAATGAGAATCAAAAATAAAATATATCTATTAAAAAAAACAAGTTTTTCTTGTTTTATTTTTGTAATTTTGTTTATAACTTATTGTGTCGATTTTTTTTGACTAAGTCAGAAAATTATTCATATCGTTAGGACTTTAGAACTACACTATATGTATATAAAATAAGTCATGGATGAAAATTACTTATGAAGAAACTTTCTTATTCACTGTATAAAATATATAATATGTAATAACTATGGAGCCCGTGTGTTAAAGATCTAGGATACTCTATATGTAAAGTAAAAAGTTTTATGTTAACCTATTAGAGCCCATGGCTAACTGTGCTGGGATATCATCTTAATAACATATGGAATCTTCTAGTATGATAAAAGTAACAAATTCGGCGAAAAAAAGTTGCAGAAATAATTTGTTTATAACAAAATTGTTTAAACAATTTATTTAAAAAATGATTGTTTTAAAAATCTGATGCTGCCAAGCGATTTCGCTTTGAAAATTAGGTCAAATATAACCATTTTTTAAAATAAGTTGTTTAAACAATTTTGTTATAAACAAATTATTTTTGCAATTTTTTTCCGCCGAATTTATTTTCATCATACTAGAGGACTCCATATGTCATTTAAGTAATATTCCAGCTAAGTTAGCAATAGCCTTTAACAGATTAGAAGAGAGATGATTAATATCGAAAGAATATTTTCAAGTTAGAGTTAATTCCAAAGAGAAGAATTGTATGATTTTCATGCATACTTTTATTTTCGCTAAAATATTTATACTGAGTTCCACTTAACGCTTGCAACAATCGCGGCGTCATTCTTGTTTAATATCTAGTAAGAAACAACGATAGAATGACGTCTCGATCGTTGTGAGCGCTAAGTGGAACGCACTGTTAGTATGAGACACTAACACTTCCAACGGGATAGAGCGCTTGTTTTTTGTTTCGCGCCTGATATGCTTTTTCAATTATCGGCCACTGCTGCGACGGGCATTAAGAGGCACGATAGTCAATCGTACAATATATTACACATCTTCGCGTTCAGGCATTCACGTGACACACGAAAAAAACACAATCTTTTCTTCGAAGCCTCGACAAAGCAAAAAAATATATATAAAAACAAAAAAAAAACAATAAAATGAAAAAAACAACAAAGTATAAAGTATATAAAAATAAATAAAAATAAACTTAATAACATATTATAAATATATAATAACAATGTATTTTAACAGTATATATATTATATAAAGAAAAACGGCTCAATGTCCGAGAATCGTTATACAGGGTTTTTCAATTGGTGCGGGTCGATGTTGGCAGCCTGTGGCGGCCATGTTGTTTTGGCGGCGTCTGTCTAACCTGTTGTTTATTATTCAGTCACTGATGCCAAATCACCATGACAAGTTACACGATTGAGCAGCACGTCCAAATGATAAAACTTTATTATCAAAATGAGTGTTCGTTAGTGCAAACGTTGCGCGCGTTGCACCCATTTTACGGCAGACGCGGTGGCCCTTCAAAGTCGACTCTCCAACGTTTGGTGGCCAAATTCGAGACGACCGGTTCGGTAAACGATCAGCCAACACCCGTACGTCAGAGGAACGCCAGATCGGCCGAGAATATCGCCGCTGTAAGTGAAAGTGTGCAGGAGAACCCGAGGCAGTCAATTCCTCGCCGTGCACAAGAATTCGGCCTTTCGCAGACTTCAACTTGGCGAATTTTGCGTCGGGACTTGGGCCTACACCCATACAAGATCCAACTGGCCCAGGAGCTCAAAGTTAATGACCATAGACAACGCCGTTTGTTCGCTGACTGGGCTTCGGAGCATTTGGAAGAGGACCCCAATTTTGGCCGAAAAATCATCTTTAGCGACGAGGCGCATTTTTGGATGAATGGCTATGTTAATAAGCATAATTGTCGTATATGGCACGACGCCAACCCACACGAGGTTCAACTGGTAGCAATGCATCCACAGAAAGTTACTGTTTGGTGCGGATTTTGGGCCGGCGGCGTCATTGGTCCGTACTTTTTCGAAAACGACGTTGGTGAGGTCATCACCGTCAATAGTGAGCGCTACAGAATGATGATAACCAATTTCTTTTGGCCCAAATTGAACGATATGGACGTGGACGACATGTGGTTCCAGCAGAACGGCGCTACGTGCCACATAGCGGACGCCACGATGGACATTCTGCATGAACGATTTGAGGGTATGGTTATTTCTCGCAGAGGTGACGTGATTGGCCACCAAGATCGTGCGATTTGACCCCGCTAGACTTTTTCTTGTGGGGTTTTCTGAAGTCGCAGGTCTATGCCAATAAGCCGTAATCGACCGATGCCCTTAAAGTCAACATAACCCAGGCCATCGCTCAAATTCAGCCGGATCTATGCGGCAGAATCATTGAAAATTGGACCACTCGGATCCGTGCCACCATGAGAAGCCGCGGTGGACATTTGAATGATGTTATATTCCACACATAATGGCATACATGGGTCTTTCAAATAAAAAAAGAATTTCGTTAATACCTCACACACAGCTTGTTTCATTCCATTGCAACATCGACCCGCCCTTATTGAAAAACCCTTTACTTCACCACACTGTGCGCCGGCGCGACCGCCTTACCGCTCAACTTCGACGTACACAGCTCGCCGCGGATCGTCTATAGGCTACGATGAGCGTGACAAACGTCAAATTTACGCGGTTATTACTAAAAAATATGCGAGATATCGCTAAATGGAAGAGGACTTTTTTATTCCTCTCGCTTAGTTCTACGCCGCTATGGAGTTCGTGTCCTACAATTATGGGACACCCTGTATATACTATACAGGGTGTCCAATAATTAACTGCCAACCTGAAATGTGAAGGTAGATTGGGTTAAGACAAACATAAAAGTCCTATTCCGTTTTGCGAAATTTGTAATAATTATCGAGTTATTAATGACAGAAATTTGAGGAGTGAGAACGCGCCGACATAGATGATTGGAGAAGCTTTGCAGCTGCTCAGGCGACAACGCGGCCCAGGTGATCCAGCAACTGTTGCCGGTGCGCAGCGAGGGAGAAGGACAACGCGTCGCTATTCGTTTTATCTCGCCGCACGCCGCCAACACCTACGTCTCGTTGCACGCCGCCAACAGTTACTTGGTCGACCGGGCCGCGCTTAACCCGAGAGGCTATGACGCTTCTCCAATCATCCATCTTAGTGCACGCTCATTCGTCAGATTTCTATAATTAATAACTCGATAATTATTGAGAATGTCGCAAAATGGTATGGAACTTTCAGTTTTGTCTTAGCCTAATCTACCTTCACACTTTAGGTCGGCAGCTAATTACCGGACACCCTGTATATTATATGAAACATTAAGCATGAGAAAGTTGACTGCGCGTTGGGTGCTGCGCTTGCTCACTTTGGATAAAAAACGCATTCGAATACATATTACCAATTTTCATTTGAGCGATTTAAGCGAAACGAGTCGGATGTTTTGTCGATTTATAACTGTTGATGAAACTTGGATCCACCATTACACTCCTGAGACGAAGGAATAATCAAAATAGAGTCATCGCGAAGGGTGAACCTGCTCCGAAGAAAGCGAAAACTGTTTCATCGTCCGGGAAGGTGATTGCGATTGTTTTTTGGGATAATCATGGAATTGTGTTCATTGACTATTTTGAAAAAGGTAAAACAATAACGAGAGAGTACTACGCATCATTACTTGACAAGCTGAAGGCAGAAGCTGCAAAAAACGGCCGCATTTGAAAAAGAAGAAAGTGCTGTTCCATCAAGACAAAACTTTGACGGTCGCGATGACCAAAATTCACGAATTGTGGTTCGAATTGATTGACCACTTACCGTATTCACTAGATTTGGCTCCCAGAGATTTTTTCTGTTTCCTAAGTTCGAAGTTTGGCTCGGAGGTCAGAGATTTTCATCGAACGAGGAGGTCATCACGTCCGTAAGAACCTATTTTACAGAGCAAGATGTCAATTATTGTTCGGACGGGTTGGAAGAGGTTCGAAGAGGTTGGAACATCACTGAAGAAAGTATATCGATTTAAAAGGAAACTATGTTAAAAAATAAAATTGAATTTAACCGAAAAAATATTTGTTTCTATATAGGCTCAAAACTTTTCAGTCTTCCCTTATAGACAAGACAAATTATTTACTTCTGAATACTCGTAGCAAAGATAATCAGCTGATTGCATGAGGCCGACCAATACACAAAATCTTTTCCTCGTCTTCCACATCAAGATGCACTAACTCATCAGCTGTGTTCTATAGTAAGATGTGTCCATCAGATACATACAGATCGCAAGATACGGCGATCAATTTTTGTTTATGATCGACATCTACGACCCGCATGTATCCAATGGACATGTCTTCAGTCGCGTGAAATTGCTTGACACGCGTCGCGTTCCACTTTGACAAAAAATAAAATTTACTCCAAATGAGTACATCGATATGATTATTGCCTATGGGTTAGCGGACGAAAATGAGCGTGCCGCAGCTCGCATCTATGCGGAACGATTTCCCGGGCGTGCAAGACATGCATCGAGAAAAGTGATTTTACGTGCAGTACAAAAGTACGTGAGACTGGGTGTTTAGTACACAACTATAGAGCACAGTTGGTGCGTTAGTGCATCTTGCTGCTGAAGACGAGGAAAGGATCCTGTGTATTGAGCTGTTTTACGCAATCAGCTGATTGTCTTTGTTACTAGTATTCAGAAATAAGATATTTGTCTTGTTTATTTTCTTTATATTTCTGCCGAGTTCGGCCTACCGTTTCCCGTGCGCTCATTAGTCCAGACATTTTGATTAATAACTTAACAACTATCACGATTGATGGAAAATTCTATATGACTTTATTGTTCAATTTCATCTGTTCTACCTGTATAAATTGGTTAGCCTAAAATTTTTCAGACATCCTGTGTATTTAGTGTGACAGGCATTCATCAGCCCATCGAGATGTCTTTTCGAAGGTGAGAGGGAAAGGGAGAGGGAGAGGAAGAGGAAGAGGGAGAGGGAGAGGAGAGAGAGAGACAGAGAGAGAGAGAGAGAGAGAGAGAGAGAGAGAGAGAGAGAGAGAGAGAGAGAAATAGAGAGAGCAGAAGTGGAGAGGTAAAAAGGAATAGGGAGAAGAATGATGGGAAGGGAAAATCAGGTTTGAGGAGAAGGGAAGGATGAGGATATGGTTTGAAATGAGGGGCACGAAATAAGGATATGGTGAAGGCATGAGAGACAGTTTAGATGCGGGAAAGGGGAGAATGTTGGAAAGAGGATAAAGGAGATAGAGGGAAGGGGAGCGGTGTTTTATCTTATAGAGAAAATAAAGAGCAACCATAAAAGTACTTGTTTTTTCGTCCGTTTGGTGGATCTTACAGATTGAATCGAATTGTGGTCTAAATGATAGCTTATGATGATATATTAATCTGGGAAAAATTTCAAGTTGACTATAAAAATGGTTTCGGAGATATGAAGAGTCAAAGGCGGCCACAGGGGTCGAACGTGAACAGCCGAGCCACCAGATGTTCGCGCTGTTGCCGAGGTGCAGCGTTGCTCAGCAAAAGGTCGCTATTGAGAAACCTTTATTTATCAAGGTTTACATGAAGTCTCAGTTTCGTAGTGGAAAATATCATCACATTTTTGTTCCAGTGGATAAGGCAAAAACTGATAGGGACTCGATTCGCGAGTACTGCTGTACATGCGAAAGTGGTGCACAGATTGTTGGTTGAATCCGGATATATATAATATATCTATTTCCATGCTTAAGAAAGCAAGGCCAGATACATAAATGTTTCCTATGTAGAGATTTTTCTCAAATGTTAATTTGTGTTAATTAAGAAATATAATATAAACTCTAGAAAAAATAAACATAAATAGAAAATAAAATAAAATATTAAAAATTAAACGAAATTGGTAAAGAAAAAAACCTCTTTATAGATTAGTACCGTGACGTGATGAAGAGGCTTACATATTATTGAAATATATGATATTACAATAATATAACCAAATCTAATCTTTTATTTCACAGATGATCATTTATGTACCTTTGAAAGTAATTAATTGCATATTCTATTCATATTTTTTATTAATTTATGCTGTTTCGATTGATTTTCATAAATATTTATAACGAACTTCTTCCTGTTTTAACAACCAAAATTGCCATATTAATTCGGCCATTTTGATGTTTGAACGTCTGATTTAAAATTAGCAATTAACGAACTTCGACATGTACTCTGGGTACATATCGCTTTACAATTTTGCAACAAGTATACTAGTGAAAGTCAACATGATATTCTCATGTATTCCGTACCGTTGGATTCCGCTTACCGATTTCGACAACTTTGACTCTTCATATCTCCGAAATCCCATTCCTGTACTTAACTTAAAATTTTTCCCAGATTAATATCAGGTGTAGTAAAAAGAAATCCATTATTTTTGCATGAAATTGAAGGCTTTAATTACCATAGTTAGAATGATCCGATTTAGGTCAATATGCGCCGTTTTGTTCCATAACTTGTTGCCATTTTGAAGGTAATTTCATTATGCCTCTCTCATAGAAGCCCTCGTCCCTATTGGCAAAAAATTGAGACAGTTGATTTTCACAAGCCTCTCTTGAAGCGAATTTTTCACCAGTAAAATTGTTCGCCATGGACAGGAACAGATGGTAATCACTTGGTGCCAGGTCCGGACTATAAGGTGGATGCATAAGAACCTCCCAACCAAGCTCCCGGAGCTTCTGGCGAGTCACTATCGATGTGTGTGGCCTGGCGTTGTCCTGATGGAACACAATTCCTCTCCTATTGGCCAAAGCTGGCCGCTTCTGGGCGATTGCTTCCTTCAGACGGTCCAATTGTTGACAGTACAGTTCTGAGTTAAGAGTTTTGCCGTAGGGGAGCAGCTCATAGTAGTAGATAATTCCCTGCCAATCCCACCAAACACACAGCAAAACCTTCCTGGCTTGGTCACCGTTTCCGCCGGCTCACCGCGATTCGACCACGACCCGTTTTCGCTTGACGTTGTCGTAAGTGATCCACTTTTTATCACCAGTGACCAACCGCTTCAGAAATGGGTCGATTTTGTTGCGATTCAGCAGCGATTCGCAGATGGAAATTCGGTCCATGAGGTTTTTTTGCGTTAACTCGTGTGGCACCCATACATCGAGCTTCTTTTTGTATCCAGCCTTATTCAAATGGTTTCAAACAGTTTTTTGTGCAATCTTTAGCTCTTGGGCAATTGAAACAGTGCTTACATGACGGTCGGACTCGACAATGTCCATGATTTTATCGATATTTTCGACAATTGGCCTTCCAGTGCGTCTTTGACATCGAAATTGCCGGAACGGAATCGACGAAACCAAAATTGCGCGTGATTGGCTGTTACAGTATCAGGACCATAAACACTATTCACATTTTCAGCTGCCTGGTTTGCGTTTTTGTCTTTATCGAAGAAAAACTGTAAAATATAGCGTATTTTCTCTTTGCTAGTGTCCATTTTTGACGCGCGCTCAAACAAAACTGAGTCAACTAATCACAAAACTGTCAGAAAAGTTTTTTTAGTACGAAATCTCATCTTTCTAACGCCATCTAGTGGAACCCGATCGGACTTATACAACGCGAGATACAGATAACTAAAGCCACCTATTGGAGAAATAATGGATTTCTTTTTACTACACCTGATATATCATCGTAAGCTATCATTTAGATCACAATTCGATTCAATCTGTGATGTCCATTTAAACGGGTGAAACTTGCGATTGCTCTTTACAGGTCATACCAAATATTTGGTGAAATGTTTATGCAAATTGGAGCAAATTGGAGCAATTGGTAACTGTTTAAATATTTCTTAAATTGACAAGGAAATACATGCAAGTGTCGCTCTCCGATTTCAATAAGCTTGAAATATGTTGTAATTTAGATCGAAATAAGGGATACGATTTTTTTTATACATATCCAATCGGCTTCTTAACGGGTGTAATATTTTTTTGAAAAAAATTAATATTTTTATTTCGGAGCATGTACTATCAAAAGTATAAGAGATAAAAAAAATATTTTCGAATAAAAATGTAATGGCTTAAAGAGCACCTTATAAGCGTTTTCATTTTTATAATGTTAAAATTTTAAATATACTTCCACTTATCAACTTTTTTAATAATCCAAAATTTTTTTTTTATTAAATGAAAGGATATTTTATGCCGAATCCAATTATATATATTAATTTGACTATATATATTAATTTGATGATATTGAAATTTTCAAAAGTCGATAACTAACAAAAGTCAGGGCGTTGTAATATTGTAACAATATATTCTTGAGACTAAATAGAATAAAAAAATCTAGTATCACTTTTTCTTTCGACAAATAGTTAGCGATATATCGTAAGTGAAATATTGAAAAAGTTAGCAAGTTTTCCACAAATATCTCCAAAAATATTAGGCAAATAAAAAAAAGTTTCAAACAAAAGTTGTTCAAATTAATTGGTGAAAAGAGATGACATTATAAAAAATTGAAGTTTCCATTTAAGAAGAGTAATGATCAGTGAATATCTCGAAAATCTGTAAACATCCATCTGCCATCTGTAAACAAACTGATATAGTTGTTTTATGTTCCCCTTAAAAACATTTACAACTTTTGTCCGAAACATTTTTTACTAAAATGCTTGATTTTCGAGATATTTATCGGTCTGGGGCTTTGTGAACACCTTGTATATACGCAACACGTTCTCTTCCTCATAGTACAAGACAATTAGTATTGATATGCAGAATGTGTAATCATGAAACATTTCAATATATCATATAAGGACAATAATAATAATAATAATAATAAACGACTTTTAAAAAATATACTAATGACATCATATTATATCCTTCTCGGAACTACAAAACATTTGTATGAACTATTTTTCAATGAAAACTCTGATAATATATTCGATATATTTGATATATATACTTTTTCCAACTTTTTAGATATTTTGTTTAAACGTTTCATTATTTAAACAAGTAATTTTGCATATTTGACTTGATTTATACTCATAATCTGCGATTCAGAAAACGTCTATATCTTGTATTCAATTTTGTTTCTTATGCAATTTTGTGGACAGAAGATTGATTGATGACAAAAGAGCGATAATTAAAAGGTAATGAAATATCTTAAAAACCAAAAGGCGCGAAAATGGAAAGATATAATTTTAGCATTTTTTGTAACTCTGTATTTGTGCCAAATTTCAAAGAAATCGGAGTGTATTACTTGGGTAGGTTTACTTGTTAGTTTAAGAAATATTTGAAATAGTAATAATAATTATTGCCTTACTTTGTATAAAACAAGAGTAGACTTATATTTCGGCAGAGAGTTGGACGATGTCATTTATGTAGCTTCCGACTTTATATTATACATTTAATATCACGTGGAGGGAGTTCAATTTACGCTCTTTCGTATCTCAACCCGATAAAATGCAGTTCCATTCCTCTATTGCTCGCGGGCTTACATATATTTGAAACGTCGTATTTTTCCTGATGTACATCGCGTGTTCACGATATTTCAAATTTCTACTAAGCACGGACATAACCCTGAGCGGTTCGAGTGCTTGTACATTTTATTGTGCCTCAAAGCGTTGAACTTTTATTGCCGAACTCTTGCCTCCGCCAACACAACCGACTTGATCAATTAAATGTGACCTTAACTTACGAACTTTTTTAATGGAGCGATTACCGAATGTGTATAAAAAATATCAGATAAGTTTAAGGTGACGTTCCAATAACATGTAAGGTAAATGTGACATTTCACAGAATTAACATTGTTTTATTTTTATAAGAATTCTTACAAGAAGATATTTAGCGATTCAGTTATATAATTAATTGAAAACTGCAATATAGAAATTTATTATTAACATTAGTTACTTACATTAAGAAAAATTCTAAAGCGTACGAGCGTATGTATGAGTAATAAATTAATACTTCAAAAATTTCTAATTCTGCTGATTTTAATTGCTATATTTTCCCGATCCAATGTCCAGACACAATATTTAAATAAAATTATGATATGATTATCTTTTTGTTGCTTATGGTATTGACTGTGACATGTGTCAAATTGTTATTCTATTGCACGCCTACTTCGACCTGTGTGAACTTGACATCCGACTTTTTAAAAATGAACTTTTCTGCATAAAAAACGTTAGATTTTCGTTTATAGTTGTTTGTAGCAACATTAATTTCGTTTGTAGTTCGACCATTTAAAAAATATAAAAATTAAAAAAATGACACCCACTTCACTTTGAGATATCTCAAATCCGCTTTCGCAGTCTTCTTTAGAATCGTTTGTAGTTGTTTGTAGTGTTTTTGTTTCGTTTGTAGTTGATCCGTTCAAAAGTTGTAACAATTTAAACAAACGCCCAAGAAGCGACTTTGTCAATTTTTGAGATATCTCAAATCCGTTTTCGCAGCCTTCTTTTGAATCGTATGTAGTTGTTTGTGGTGCTTTTCCTTTTGTTTGTAGTTGATCCGTTCAAAAGTTGTAACAATTTAAACAAACGCCCAAGAGGCGACTTTGTCAATTTTTGAGATATCTCAAATCCGCTTTCGCAGCTTTCTTTAGAATCGTTTGTAGTTGTTTGTAGTGCTTTTTGTTTCGTTTGTACTTGACCCGTTCAAAAGTTGTAACAATTTAAACAAACGCCCAAGAGGCGACTTTGTCAATTTTTGAGATATCTTAAATCCGCTTTCGCAACTTTCTTTAGAATCGTTTGTAGTTGTTTGTAATGTTTTTGTTTCGTTTGTAGTTGATCCTTTCTAAAGTTGTAACAATTTAAACAAACGCCCAAAAGGCGACTTTGTCAATTTTTGAGATATCTCAAATCCGCTTTCGCAGTCTTCTTTAGAATCGTTTGTAGTTGTTTGTAGTGCTTCTCCTTTCGTTTGTAGTTGATCCGTTCAAAAGTTGTAGCAATTTAAACAAACGCCCAAGAGGCGACTTTGTCAATTTTTGAGATATCTTAAATCCGCTTTCGCAGCTTTCTTTAGAATCGTTTGTAGTTGTTTGTAGTGTTTTTGTTTCGTTTGTAGTTGATCCCTTCTGAAGTTGTAACAATTTAAACAAACGCCCAAGAGGCGACTTTGTCAATTTTTGAGATATCTCAAATCCGCTTTCGCAGCTTTCTTTAGAATCGTTTGTAGTTGTTTGTAGTATTTTTATTTCGTTTGTAGTTGATCACTTCTTAAGTTGTAACAATTTAAACAAACGCCCAAGAGGCGACTTTGTCAATTTTTGAGATATCTCAAATCCGCTTTCGCAGCTTTCTTTAGAATCGTTTGTAGTTGTTTGTAATGTTTTTGTTTCGTTTGTAGTTGATCCCTTCTAAAGTTGTAACAATTTAAACAAACGCCCAAGAGGCGACTTTGTCAATTTTTGAGATATCTCAAAAATTGACAAAATTGACACTTTTTCCACGAATATCTTTATTGTAATGAGTATAATGAGAGCGAATAACTCTAAATATAAATTTATTATGTTCTTTTAATTATTAAGTACGTTTATGAATTATTGTGTAAACTACAAAATATAAAAGCATAAATATGTAAAAATATGTACGAAAATATTCGAAAATATATACAAAAACATCAGTCCTTAATCCCTATGAGCCATAAACCCTTCATTGGATGTACGTGTGATTTTTTAGAAATATTTTATTATTATAATTCACAAATGTTTCGGTCATATATTTGGCCATTAATGTGCTCTTCTAAAACAAATAATTCTTCTCTAGTACTCTAAAGTTGTCTTCTTCATATTATGTGCGCTTAATATGTAATGTCTTTCCCAGGGAATCGCCAAAAACCATTATATATTTTCGAATTAGTAGGTTCAGGAGCCCCACCGCGTTAGGACGAGGGGGTGCGTAAATGAAAAGAAAAGAATGTAAGAAAGAAAGAAAGAAGGAAAAGTTGTAAGTTATATAGAAAACTTTAAAAATTTTATTTGAAGCATTTTTTTATATATGTTTTACTGGTTGAACCATAATTACCTGCGCACATAGCACAGATAAGCGTATATACGGAGGCGATAACAATTAATTCTCGAAAATGATTTCTCGTAACGTTACTTTATTATACATGGTTGAATTTGGAAAAAAATAACCTTTATTTTGGTGAAAAAAAATTTTTAATTTTGCAAAAAGGGGGTGGAGGTGGTGGTTAAATAAAAAAATATTTAATAAAAAAAAATTTTCTTTGCATAACCTCAAAGTACTCTTCAAACCATTAAAATTTTGTTGAAACAATTTTTTTGTATGTCTTATAGTTTCGACAATATTCGATCTCAAAGAAAAAGACCGTTTTTTTTCAAAGGGTTGTTTCATCCCTTAAACATGAGATTGGGCCGATATAAAAAAATACATGTCTCTTTGATTTGTTTGTTTTATAACATATTTCAAGGAGAATCAAATCGGTGAAGGACACCCCTGTTCCCTGTTGAGGGACAGTTCCCTTGTTAGTATTATCCAGGATCAACCGGCTACTTAAAATCAGTTATTCTCACTGCTACTTAAAATCAGTTGTTCTCACGGCTACTTAAAATCAGTTGTTCTCACTGCTACTTAAAATCAGTTGTTCTCACGGCTACTTAAAATCAGTTGTTCTCACTGCTACTTAAAATCAGTTGTTCTCACTGCTACTTAAAATCAGTTGTTCTCACGGCTACTTAAAATCAGTTCTCACAGATCTTAGGCATTAAATGTTTTAAAAATGGTTGGCGAATTGTCGGAACATGAAAGAATCACTATCCTCATGATGCGTGGATGGGGTGATAACGAGCGGTCGTACGCTGCTGTCATTCAATTATTTAATGAGATGTATCCGAATCGTCGAATTAATAAGTCCACTGTCTTAAAAACAATGGAACGTTTCAGAGAAACTGATAGCGTAAACAGTCGCCCTAAATCAGGGAGACCTGCCATTAACGAAGAGAAATAACTTGATGTTCTGCAGACATTTATTGAAGGTCCCAATTCTACTATTAACAGAGCCGTTCAAACTCACGATATTGCTCCCAAGTCCGTTTGGAGAATTTAAAAAAAAAACAAGTTCCATCCATACAAATTGTAATATGTTCAAGAATTGCAAGACGGAGATGTGGAGCGTCGTATAGGTTTCTGTGAAAGAATGATGGCACTAATAGATGTCCGGCCCATGTTCCCTTATCAAATTGTTTTTACAGACGAGGCAATTTTCACGTTAACGGGAGAAGATAATAATCAAAATTTTCGTTTCTGGTCAGATGAGAATCCGAATTGGGTGCGGGAAACTCACACACAATACCCACAAAAAATAAATGTATGGTGTGGAATAATAGATGGCTACTTAATAGGACCGTTTTTTTTTTTAAGAAAATCTGAACGCTCAAAGGTATGACAGATTACTTGTAGATCAAATAATTCTAGCCATACGAAATATTTTTCCAAATAATTTCGAAGAAATATGGTTTCAGCATGATGGAGCTCCTGCTCATTTTGGTTTAGGGCTACGTCAAATTTTAAATGAGACTTTTCTATTACGATGGATAGGAAGAAGGAACAGAAATGAGGGAGGAGAGGATTGGCCACTTCGATCACCAGATTTAACTCCTCTTGATTATTATCTATGGGGACACCTGAAGAGTAAGGTTTACAAAATAAAACCTGAAAGCATCCAAGAATTGATATAGCGAATAAGGGATGAAATAGATTTGATACCTTTTGAAACGAATCGTAGAGCTATTTCTGCATTCTATCAAAGACTGGCATATTGTCAGGAAATAAATGGCAGCCACTTTCAGCATTTACTTTAACACACTGAGTAAAATTTATTTTAAAACAGGGACTAAAAGGTTTTGAATCATTAAAGAGAGATGACAGTTTTCAATCGTCTGTTTTGCAACATATCACGACTATACATACAACACATTCACACTTGTTTAGCCACACGCACGCGCACACACACACACACACAAGAGGTCAGATTCATGCCACTTCCATACAGTTGATCCTAGATAACATTAAGTACATGAAATTTCGAAATTTGAACGGCCACCATTTTTTATGGGGGATCGTAGTGAATTAAAATTTTAAAGGTGTGTTTGTTATGAAAAGACCTTTCAAATGAGCCCTCACTCGACCCTTAGTCCAATTTAAAATTTTCAACCCCTCTTTTACCCCCGCGTACCAGGGGGTAAGGAATGATCGATATCCATGTCATAGGGTAGCTTTTTTGAAAAATCAAAATACATGTTTTACCGTTTTTTGATATTTTTATTTTTACAAAAATTATTTAAGAGTTTCCACACTTTTGACAAACCCTGTATAAATATAAAAAGGGAGTATATAAGTACCAAATGATTAACATTTTTCGTTTATTAATAAATAACACAAAAACAACGGAAATGTTATTTTTACTTAAAATTTAGAGTAGATTTTCTAGGACGTAAAATTGACATTTTATTTTATATTCTGTAAAGTTTGTGTTACTAAAAAGGAATATACGAATATACGTATAATATACGTATTATAGCAAATTTTTTAGTAATATAGACTTTAGTAATATAGACTTTAGTAATATAGACTTTAGTTCCTGAAATATACAAATAATATATATGAAACGAGAATAATAAATTAAAACTGAACATCGATATGTCCCTCGGTTACAAAATTTTATAGTGATTTTAATATAAAATTTTTCTTTATGTAACTCGACGTTTTATTTGATATGTCCCATATCACATGGGTCAGGAATCACTTTTTATTTAAAATCATTGTATAAAATTATATTATATCGAAAAGAAAGAATAACGCATAAAGTGCGCTGTAAAATGAGACAGGATAAAATATTTATGTTTCAAAGATTTAAATAATACCGAAGCGGAGAGAGAGAGTCACGTGAAGTTGTTTCGCGACACGGAATGTGTTAATATTTAATTCGGAAATATATCTTCTCACATCGACGTTCATGAGACTGCATCTCATTTTTATGGCACATCGTTGTTACATAATTAGGTAATATGATAGCAATCGAGTCTGTCGCGCGTAGCGGGTGGCATCAAACCAATTAGGTGACCCAATTACGAGGTTCATTTTGTATAGGAACACAAATGTCAGTGGCAAGGATATATTGTTAAGGTATGCGCGAGACATATTAAATTATTATGTGGCTTACAAAGGCGCAAACATACTATTACATAATTTTTGATAGAAGTGGGAGAAGAAGTTCAAAATTAATTGTATGTTAGTCTACAGATTACTCATCTTTTCTCCGTTTCGTTAATGACTGGCTTCTATTTTATGGAATTAAATTGTTCGATATTCCAGAGATCTCCGATTGTGAATTCCCTCTCATGTAATTAATCCGTAACATAAAGAGCACTTCCCTCGAGAGCGAGAGAGTAACAGCCGGAATATTTGTATCTTTTTAAAGTACCGAGACGAGAGAGAGAGAGGGAGAGGGGGAGGGAGAGAGAGAGAGAGAGAGAGAGAGAGAGAGAGAGAGAGAGAGACGTAAAAAAGAAAAGAGAGGGAAAAAGGAAGAAAAAAGAGGAGAAAAAAAGAAAGTGAATATTCATCTGCTTTATGCAATCTTTTTTACATAATATTACAGGGAACTTTAAGACGAATTTAATACATTGTCAGAAATATTATTTTTATTAATAATAATATAAAAACAATAAATAAACTTTAATTTATGGAAGCAAATATCGAAATTAATTGCCTCATTCTGCGACAAAATTCTGCTTTTTTAACAAGTTATTGTGTGTAGCGCTTATTTTACTATTGAGTCCAAAGTTGCATAAATCGTAATTATCTTTTCTCTAAGATCTTCAACATTATTAATTCACGTTTGATATATAAGAGCTTGCAGATACTTCTATAAGAATAAATTTAATGGCGATAAATCCGGAGAAATATCGAATTGGTCCATATATATTTACACTCATAAACAGAAAAAAACAGCACACTAAAAGTTTGAAAGACAATCACCAAATTTCAAATGATGATAATTCCGTAAATAATAAAGATAGAAAAGTCTATAAAAAATAAAAATGATATATGGATTTTCTATTTTATGAATTAATTAATTTTAATGATGTGCAATAAATTTTTTGAAAATGACGAATGATAAAGCAAGAGCATGCGAAATTGAAAAACGATCCGATTTTGCGACGATATAAGCAAAAAATTTTACCACTAAAATCGCAGATTTTAATGGTACAAATTACTTTGCATCTACTATAAAAAGAACGTTCAGTTTTGTTGATAAGGAATGATACTTTGTTCTTGAGCTTAATACAGTTGAATGCGATAGAAACTCGTTTCCACATCATTGAATGTAAATATTACATTTTTTTTATGTAAAATTAAAATTAGTATAAATTCACTCTTTGAGTTCCTATCTTTGTGTGTACTTATTCTTTTATTTTTTTTCGTGGTCCTATTAGTTTTATGAAGCTAACAGTGCCACGATTGTTTTTCAAACGGCACAAGATGCAAAATTTCTATTGATGGTACAAATTAGTGCAAAGTGAGTATTAAATAATCCAACAAGTACAGTTTAATTCTGCCAATTTGGTCTTGCTAGCTACAGAGAAATAAATAACTGAGCGAAAAATATTGAGTTGACAAGTAAGTTCGTTCGGTTTTTTAGAATAGAATAAAACATAATTTTTTGATACACAAGATAAATTTTAATCAATTATATATTGGCCATCTTTATCGATGACCTCTAGCCATCTTTCCATCAACTTCATCATGCCACGTTCGTAAAACGTCTGGGGCTTACCGGCGAAAAACCAATCCAGGTGGTTTTTAACGGCCTCTTTATCCTTGAAGGTTTTTTCCGTTCATAGAGTTCTGCAGCGACTGGAATAAATGATAATTAGAAGGGGCTCGGATCCGGTGAATACGGAGGATGAGGCAAAATATCTCAACCAAGCTGAAGCAATTTAGAATAAATTGCTGAGTGTTCAATGACGTATGAGGTCTGGCGTTGTCGTGGTGGAAGACGACACCCTTGCGATTTGCCAATTTTGGACGTTTTGTGCGGATTGCTTGGTTCAATTTTGTCAATTGCGAACAGTATACAGTTGAATCAATCGTTTTGCCTGATGGTAACAGTTCGTAATAGATGACACCCTTGAAATCCCACCATACGGAGAGCATTATTTTCTTTGGATGCAATCCCGTCTTCGAGGTTGTTTACGGTGGCTCGCTGCTATGCCTCCATGATCTTTTACGCGTTACATTATCGTAGACGACCCATTTTTCGTCACCCATCACCATTTGTTTAAAAAATGGATCGTTTTCTTGGCGTTTCCGTAGTGAATCGCAGATGAATATGCGTGTGGTCAAGTTAGTCTCGGTTAATTGATGCGACACCCAAACATTAAGCCGAGAAATGTATCCCAGCTGGCGCAAATGCTTTTCTACGCTTGTGTGGGATATATTCAATGTCGTAGCAATCTCTCGTACCGATTGGGATGGATTTATTTCGATTATAGCCTTAATATCACTTGAATTAATCTCGGTCGGGCGATCGGAGCGGGGCGCATCATTGACGTCGAAATCTCCAGAACGGTAATTGGCATACCACTTTTGGCATACGCATTCTGTTAAGGCATCATCTCCATACACACGGCATATCTTTTTATGAGCATCCGCAGCTCGTTTGCCTTTTTTAAAATAATAGAGCAAAATGTGACGATAATGCACGTTATTTACTTCCATGTTCACAGCTATGCAGCACACATAATACTGATGTTAGCCAAACCAAACACAACACAACATAAACAGTGAAACATAATCTTTCAAATGTGTATTCGATTTGCACGATAGCGCTGAGAAAAGAAAAGTGAATCCGCATGAAACTTACACGGAAATAAAAACCGAACGAACTTATTTGCCAAACCAATAGTTGTACTGAGATACATAAAAAAGCATTTTAAACAGGATATTCTTATTTTTCATATGCTTTTTCCGCCAATGCGGAATTTTTTGTTATATAGTGCATCGTCGCAAAATCATACATTGGGTTATCGGAAAAGTCATGACACATCTTTGCAATAGATGATGCTAACTTATTTTTGGAAGTACTAGAGTCATTCGCATCTACGTTATTGCTATGTTATTTGACAGCTGATAGTTCTAGCTTCATTCTAAAAAAAAAAATGGAGTGATTTGGTTGAGTTTTGGAGATTTTACAATAAGTTGAAGGTGGAAGACCAAACTGCGCATTTTCGGCATATTTTACTGTTTTACTTCCATAAAGGGAAGAACATGCGTCAAGCTTGTGAAAAGTTGCGTAAAGTTTACGGTGACAATGTTCTACAAGAACGTCAGTGCCAACGATGGTTCGCGAAATTCCGTGCTGGTGATTTTGATCTCAACGACGTTCTTCGGTTAGGGCCCACCGAGGTTGATGACAATAAAATATAGGTATTGATCGAGTCAAACTCACGTTACATGACACGAGAGATTGCAGAAACATTAAACATCCATTCAAGCGTTTACGACTACCTAAAGAAGCTGAGATACGTAAGCGAGCTCGATATTTGAGTTCCTCATGAACTCACAGAAGTTCATTTGACGGCGCGTGTAAACATCTACGATATGTTCATTAAACGTGAGGAAAACGATTCCTTTTTCAAGCGAATGATAACTAATGGTGAGAAGTGGATTGTTTACAACAATGTGCAGCGTAAACGGTTTTGGTTCCGATGTGATGATTCGCTTCAAATGACATCGAAAGCAGACATTCATCAGAGGAAGGTTATACTCTCAGTGTGGTGGGATTTTAAAGGTGTCGTGTTCTTCGAGCTCCTTCCAAAGAACCAAACAATCAATTCGAATATTGTCGGCAATTGGACAATTTGAACAAATCCATCATCCAGAAACGTCCAGAGTTCGTTAATCGTAAAGAGGTTGTGTTCCATCACAACAACGCAAGGCCACACACAAATTTGATTATCCGTCAAAAATTATTGGAGCTTGGATGGGATGTGTTGCCACACCTACCATACTCGCTTGACCTTGCGCTGTCAGACTTTCACTTGTTTCGCTCTTTTCAAAACTCCTTGCGTGATATAATGTTAAATTTAGCTGAAGCTGTAAATCAGCAACTTGTTCAGTTTTTTGCAGATAAAGTCCTTCTATAAACGAGGAAGCTCATTGAAAGATGGTAAAAGGTCATTGAACAAAACGGGCAATATATTATTGATTCATCTTTGTTCTTTATATAAATAAATGACCTTCGGAAAATATAGAAAGAATACGTCATGACTTTCCCGACAAGCCAATACAATCTTTCGTTTAAATTGCCGGGAATGTCTAAAAAATCATATAAATTATTATGCTGAACATCTTATACAGAGTGTCCCATTTTAATGTCCCACCCCAAATAACTTACGTCTATTAAGCTGGCACAGCCCTTTCAGCACAATCGCATGGGACTAGCACAGAAATTTAGTGCTCTTTTGTTGCTAATTTGTTGCTCTATTACCTCGATTTTGTTGCTCCAGCCATTTCGAAAAAAAACAGGGGCTGTGCTAGCTTAACATTAAAGTTATCACAGCCCCTCGAAAAAAAAATAAGAAACGGAAAACGAACACATATTTTTAAACTACGATTTTGTTGCTAATTTGTTGCTCTATTCCCGATTTTGTTGCTTCAGCCATTTCAAAAAAAAAATAGTGCCGGGGACCTATAGACGCGTGCTAGCTACAAGAGTAAACTACCCGGAAAAATTTTGTTGTCACCCAATTTCGGTCTTAATATGTTGTCTGATTTTGTTGCTCTTAAGATATCCTAGATTCAAATTTGTTGCTCGCGGTATATGTTTAAACAATAGCCGAGAACCTATAGGTGTGTGCTGGGAATTGGGCAAGCAACAAATTTTTTTCGAGTAGTTTACTCTTGTAGCCAGCACACACCTATAGGTTCTCGGCTATTGTTTAAACATACCGCGAGCAACAAATACCGCGAGCAACAAATTTGAATCCGGGATATCTTAAGAGCAACAAAGTCGGACAAAATATTGTATTAAGACCGGAATTGGGCGAGCAACAAATTTTTTCGAGTAGTTTACTCTTGTAGCCAGCATACACCTATAGGTTCTCGGCTATTGTTTAAACATATACCGCGAGCAACAAATTTGAAACTGGGATATCTTAAGAGCAACAAAATCAGACAACATATTGAGACCGGAATTGGGCGAGCAACAAATTTTTATTTAAGTAGTTACTTTTGTAACCAGCACACACCTATAGGTTCTCGGTTATTGTTTAAACATATACCGCGAGCAACAAATTTGAAATTGGAATATCTTAAGAGCAACAAAATCAGGCAACATACTGAGACCGAAATTGGGCGAGCAACAAATTTTTTTCGAGTAGTTTACTCTTGTAGCCAGCACAGCTCTATAAGTCCTCGGTTGTTGTTTAAACATATTCCGCGAGCAACAAATTTGAAACTGGGATATCTTAAGAGCAACAAAATCGGACAACATATTAAGACCGAAATTGGGTGAGCAACAAAATTTTTCCGGGTAGTTTACTCTTGTAGCTAGCACACGTCTATAGGCCCCCGGCATTATTTTTTTTCGAAATGGCTGGAGCAACAATATCAGGAATAGAGCAACAAACTAACAACAAAATTGTAGTTTAAAAATATGTGTTCGTTTTTCATTTTTCATTTTTTTTTGAGGGGCTGTGCTAACTTTAATGTTAAGCTAGCACAGCCCCTGTTTTCTTCGAAATGGCTGGAGCAACAAAATCGGGAATAGAGCAACAAATTAGCAACAAAAGAGCACTAAATTTCTGTGCTAGTCCCATGCAATTGTGTTGAAAGGGCTATGCCAGCTTAATAGATGTCAGATATCGTAAGTGAAATATTGAAGAAGTTATCAAGTTTTCCTCAAATATTCAAAAATATTAGGCAGATAAAAAAAGTTTCAGACAAAAGTTGTTAAAATTAATTGGCAGAAAAGGATGACATAATAAAAAATTGGAGTTTTTATTTAAGAAAAATAATGATCGGTAAATATCTTCAAAGTGGCGCCGTTTATAAACAAACTGATATAGCTGTTTTATGTCCTCCTTGAAACTGTACAACTTTTCTCTGAAACATTTTTCGATATAATTTTTTTGACGATTTTTTAACATAATATTTCTGAGATATTTAAGTGAATCCTTTACAATGGGACATCCTATGTCTTTTCGGAACAACGTATATCTATTAATAAAATTGATGCTGGTATGTGCGCATTGTCGTCATTTCATCCATTGCTTCTGCAGCAATTCGTTTCATCAATTGATTTTTCAAATATACAACGTTATTATTAGGTCGTTAGGTATGAAATGTCCGATTTCGAATCAAAAGTTTGGTTTATTATATTTCAAACTAGAAATAGTATAATTAATCCAAGTATGCGCCTAAACTATCAGCACAATTCTGTCATGTCAACGGTAGCTTATTTATGCCAGCAGCGAAGAAGTCTGAAGAACAGGTGTCGATGAAACCGTGGAAGACGTTTTCCACTTGTTGAGAATTGAATATTTTTCCTTACAAGAAATGGTCCAGTGCCTGGAAGAAGTGATAGTAAGTTGGTACAAGGTCTGGTTAATACGATGGGTGACAGAGAGTTTCCAGATTCAGCTCCTGTTGTTTGAGCAATTGTTGTTTGTGTGACATGTGGTCGAACGTTGTCTTGCAAGAGGATTATCTGTGTCTATTGATCAACCTCGGCTGCTTGATCACAAGCATTTTCATCATTTCGCCTTTAATTTATTTAATTTAAATAATTTAATTAATTATATTTATGTTGGTTACAGTAGACATCCTCTGTAATCGATTGACCAGGTTTCATAAAGCTGTAGTGGATAATATCAGCGCTGGACCACCAAACAGACATTATTAGCTTTCTTCTGTGAATATTTGGTTTCGGACTGTGTTTCGGCACTTCATCTATATCCAATCATTGTGCCGAATATTTGCAATTGTCTAAAAGAGTTCGCTGTTCATCACACGTAACAAAACGATGTAAAAATGGTTCGCTTTTACGTCGTGATAGTGAAGAAAGGCAAGCTTCGAGACGACTTCTCTTCTGACGCTCGTTTAATTCATGCGCAACTCATTTATCCAGCTTCTTTATCTTGCCGATTTGTTTCAAGTGATCCAATATTGTTGGGATAGTAACATTAAACCTTGCTGCTAATTCATGCGCAGTTTGAAATGTATCCGCTTTCACTATAGTTTTCAACTCATCATTATCCATCTTGGTCTCGGATCACCAACGTGGCTCATTTTCAAGATTAAAATCGCCAGAACGAAACTTCTCAAACTATTGACGTATTATATGTTCATTAGCCACATCTTCACCAAACACTTCGTTAATATTTCGAATTGTCTGTGCTGCATTGGTTCCATGACGGAACTCATATTCGAAAATAACATGAATTTTTAACTTATCTATGGTTACACAAAAATTGCTGTAACAAAGACAATTCGAAAGATAATCACAAACCAAAACATGCATTTGGAAGAGTGATGATGTACCCTCACAACAAAAAAGACCAAAAACTGTAAAGGTGGAATGTCAGACATATCGACTGTCGAACTTAGTACTTAAGGAAATCGCACATTTCATATTTAATGACTTAATATTTCATATTAAAATTATATGCAGGATGTCCGGTAATTAGCTGTCAACCTGAAGTGTGAAGGTATATTGGGTTAAGACAAACATAGAAGTCTTATATCGTTTTGCGAGATTCGTAATAATTATCGAGTTATTAATGACAGAAATCCGAACGACATTTCTTAAAGTTATCTAGGGAGAGGAAAATGTCGTGAGCGTGGAGCGTCAGGTAGCTCAGTGGTTTAGAGCAGTCGCCCGGCAAGCGAAAGATCCGGGTTCGATTCCCGGTCTAGTGACTACCGCGCTCTCGATATTTTTCTCTTTTCGGAACGAAAATAAGATGCAGGTCCTGAACGCACGGCGTCCCAACGCCATCTAGTACGCCCTCCTTCTTTCATAGTATTATTAAAATTTCAATGTATTATTAAAATAGGACACCCTGTATATACAAGGTCTGCCAAAAGTTCCGAAACGGCTAATTATTTAAAAAAAATAATGATTGTTTAAAAAAATATTTGAAATAAAAGTTGTAGAGCTTAAAAAAGCTATCAGATATTGATAATTGTTTGACCTTGGAATGACTTTGAGAAACATTATCAAGGTCGACATAAAAATTTTAAATGGAACCTCCTATTTTTTGTTACATATTCTTATAGCTGACGTTGAGACATTTCCGAAACACTGGTTACAAATTTTCTTTCCGTAAGAACTTTTCCAGTTATGGGACTTGAAAGTTAAAATACCACCGGCATTAGCATTACCCAAGGTGTAGTATTACACATGGAGGTTACACGGTCGGATTTACACCTTTTGTGTGTATGTGTCACAGCAGAGATAAGGACCCCACGGTTCGTCACTGCCGTAGTATTTATTGACTCCAAACTCTCTCTGCTGTGTGTGTGCGTGTGCGTGTGCGTGTGTGTGTGCGTGTGCGTGTGCGTGTGCGTGTGCGTGTATGTGTACACGGCCTATGTCTGTCGAGGGATTGTGCATATTATCTTGTTAAATGTTCAAACTGATGGCCTTGTGCTGCTTGATAGTGTCCCAAGCGAACATAAAATGTATTTAAAACATTTCTCAAAACTTCTGGTGTAATGGAATCTGAAACATTTAATATTCTTTCTTTTAGATCGTCTATGTTTCTAGGTTTCATTTGATAGACCATACTTTTTAAATGTTCTCAATAGAAAAAGTCTAACGGATTTAGATCAGGAGATCTTGGCGGCCATTCTATCGTACTTCTTCTACCAATCCATCGACCAGCAAAAGTTTCATGTAGAAAATAAAAACATTTAAACCGAAATGAGGTGGAGTTTCATCTTGTTGAAACGAAACATGTTCAAAAGCATCTCCAACAATGTTTTGGATAGCTGGTACCACTCGGTTTTGCAACAAATTCAAGTAAATTTCTGCTGTCAAATACCCGTCTAGAAAAAGTGGCCCTATGATACGATTAGAGAATATCCCGGCCCAAACATTAATCTTCTGTGGATACTGCGTGTGACAGTCTTTCATCCAGTAAGGATTTTCATCAGTCCAGTACCTCAAATTATGCCGACTAACTGATCCATTTAATTCAAAGGTAGCTTCATCGGAGAAACAAATCCAAGTAAAGAATTGATTATTATCATCAAATCGTGCCATTATCGTATCGCAGAATTCAATTCTCCTGTCAAAATCGTCTTCGGACAGCTCCTGTATTAAATGCATTTTATACGAGTGGTACTTATGTTCTTGTAGAATTCTACGAACCAATGTTATGCTAGTTTCATTTTATTGAGATAATTTTGTAAGCGTTGTATGAGGATTTTCTATTGTATTTAGCAAAATCTCTAGAGCTTTATCATCGTTGGTGGCGTCTTTAGGTCTTCCAGATCTTGGTTCGTCTTCAATTGATCCAGTTCTTTCGAAACGATCAACAGTCCGATAAACAGATGGTTTTGAAATTGGAGGACGATTAATGTATGTATTGTTAAATAAATTGGTTACTTCTTGATAAGATCTAATTCTATCACCAAAACCTCGTATCATGAGTAACTCTTTCCTTATCAGTTAAACGCATTGTCCAAAGTGAAAATGATTATACTAAACGAAGAATGAATAAAATGTTAGTGTAGGGTAGATTATATCCACAGGTTGATATTTCTGATTTTGTTTTTTGAGACAAAATTAACTTCGCACCAATCTTCTTTAGCAAATTTATTGCAGCTGTGCCAGCTCCGTATGCGTAGCGTGCATGGGCCCGAGTGCTCTGCGCGTGAGTGGTGGGGATAAAACACTACCTAGCGCGGACGCTCAATCGCTACGCTGCATACTAATATGCAAATACTACGGCAGTGACGAACCGTGGGGTCCTTATCTCTGCTGTGACACATACACACAAAAGGTGTAAATCCGACCGTGTAACCTCCACGTGTACACCTTGGGTAATGCTAATGCCGGTGGTATTTTAACTTTCAAGTCCCATAACTGGAAAAGTTGTTATAGAAAGAAGATTTGTAACCAGTGTTTTGGAAACATCTCAATGTCAGCTATAAGAATATGTAACAAAAAATAGGGGGTTCTGTTTAAGATTTTTATGTCGATCTTGAACGTTTCTCAAGGTCATTTTAAGGTCAAACAATTATCAATATCTGATAGCTTTTCTTAAACTCTACAACTTTTGTTTCAAACATTGTTTTAAACAATCATTATTTTTTGAAATAATTAGCCATTCCGGAATTTTTGGCAGAACCTGTATTTTTGAATAATGTTAATGAAAAATATATTTGTCTTATTACAAAACAATATATTATCCCTGAAATATTTTATTCATACTTCAATGCGATGTATAACGTTTAAAGTAGCAAGTGACATTAAATGACGTCTCTAACGTCCATAAGACATAATAAAAACGTCATCTGACATCATCTTGCTATTATTGCAATACATATTGCAATACAATATTATTGCAATATTTTAATATTATAATAATATTGTATTAATATATATAAATAATATATATTTAATATTATATATAAAAAATAATAATGTTGTTCCGTCATATCCGAATTTGAGTATATTTTTTAATTTGCGTCCTTCTAAAGGCAATAATTCGGAAAAATAGACCTAAATTTGCATAAATTAATCCTTTTTTTGGGTTTTCAGATAATAATGACTTAATATCAGGTATAGTAAAAAGAAAACCATTATTTTTACAATAGGTGGCTTTAGTTATCTGTATCTCGCGTTGTATAAGTCCGATCGGGTTCCACTAGATGGCGTTAGAAAGATGAGATTCCGTACTAAAAAAACTTTTCTGACAGTTTTGTGATTAGTTGACTCAGTTTTGTTTGAGCGCGCGTCAAAAATGGACACTAGCAAAGAGAAAATACGCTATATTTTACAGTTTTTCTTCGATAAAGGCGAAAACGCAAGCCAGGCGGCTGAAAATGTGAATAGTGTTTATGGTCCTGATACTGTAACAGCCAATCACGCGCAATTTTGGTTTCGTCGATTCCGTTCCGATAATTTCGATGTCAAAGACGCACTGGAAGGCCAATTGTCGAAAATATCGATAAAATCATGGACATTGTCGAGTCTGATCGTCATGTAAGCACTGTTTCGATTGCCCAAGAGCTAAAGATTGCACAAAAAACCGTTTGGAACCATTTGAATAAGGCTGAATACAAAAAGAAGCTCGATGTATGGGTGCCACACGAGTTAACGCAAAAAAACCTCATGGACCGAATTTCCATCTGCGAATCGCTGCTGAATCGCAACAAAATCGACCCATTTCTGAAGCGGTTGGTCACTGGTGATGAAAAGTGGATCACTTACGACAACGTCAAGCGAAAACGGTCGTGGTCGAATCGCGGTGAGCCGGCGGAAACGGTGGCCAAGCCAGGATTGACGGCCAGGAAGGTTTTGCTGTGTGTTTGGTGGGATTGGCAGGGAATTATCTACTACTATGAGCTGCTCCCCTACGGCAAAACTCTTAACTCAGAACTGTACTGTCAACAATTGGACCGTCTGAAGGAAGCAATCGCCCAGAAGCGGCCAGCTTTGGCCAATAGGAGAGGAATTGTGTTCCATCAGGACAACGCCAGGCCACACACATCGATAGTGACTCGCCAGAAGCTCCGGGAGCTTGGTTGGGAGGTTCTTATGCATCCACCTTATAGTCCGGACCTGGCACCAAGTGATTACCATCTGTTCCTGTCCATGGCGAACAATTTTACTGGTGAAAAATTCGCTTCAAGAGAGGCTTGTGAAAATCAACTGTCTCAATTTTTTGCCAATAGGGACGAGGGCTTCTATGAGAGATGCATAATGAAATTACCTTCAAAATGGCAACAAGTTATGGAACAAAACGGCGCATATTGACCTAAATCGGATCATTCTAACTATGGTAATTAAAGCCTTCAATTTCATGCAAAAATAATGGATTTCTTTTTACTACTCCTGATATCATTGTAAAATGATAGATAATCATATGATGATATAGTAATATGATGATTGTAGTAGCGCGTAGTACAGGCCTGCGCAGTACACAGAAGCGTTCTCAGAGCTCCTCGTTCACACGAGGATAGAGCGAGCATTTTGCTATTGTTCGGCGAGCGCACACGTACGCATACGCAGCATGAGCCATGTTCTTTACTCGCTCCCGAATACCACCAAACGGCCCAGATTTGTCTTCACGTGCTCCGGAAACTTTAGTGTAGTAGAATTTTTTAAAAAATAAGAAGTAAAATGTATAGTATAATAGTATCCTGACAAACTGGTTATGCCAATGCATCTGATAACTTATTTTAAACTTATGTATTTAATTGCTGTAAGGCTCTGTTTATTTCGTATCGTTGAACGTTCTTGTAAAAAAAAAAATAATTTCTAGTGATTTCACGTTAAAAAAATTTATAAAATTTAAGTATTTCCGAGAATTGATAGGACACGATCCATAGATTAATTAGCTACTTCTATGGAACGTTCAAAACGAAAATGGTTTTATAACGTCGTTGTTGCATATAAGTATTGAACTATACGAAATAATCAGAAATAGTTACTGCTATAACGTATATTTTTTTAAATTTGAATAATTATCAAAGTATTTTTACTGACATTCATAAGCATAAACTGTTAACATAATTGTACTTACTACGAAACTTTACAAGATATCGCAAGTTATCGCAAGTTATCGCTTATCTGCTCAGAATAATGTGAAAATGTCTAAAGAATGATGACATGAAAGCCCTTTTTCGGCAAAATCCGACAAATTTTTTGTACAGTACAAGATATGTCTAAATTTAGAATAAAATTAAATTAAAATTAACGATAAAATAAGAAAATTATAACGATAAATAAAAACAACTGAAAAAAATACCACTGAAAAGAAAATTGTTATTACATATTAATTGTACAAAAAAATCACAATTATTTATATGCACATTTACTAACTGCTTTTTGCATTTCAACATGTACGTACACACTCTTTCATACCAACGCGTAAGTATTTAGGCAAGAAGAGTATAATCATTGTCACACTTCACAGCAAGTGTATTCGCGATTGGCGACTTCTAACTGTTATTTTGATTGAAGAAGGGTTATAGAAAGAGATTTCCAACATTTATTTTGTATTTTGCGAGTATCAATTTTTTAATTTTGTCGCGCTAGAATAGTCATCTGTCCCACTGTGCGCTGATTGCATTGTGCTAATGCGGATTTGCCTGTGGTCCCCGTGGAAAATCGGCCGCACTCTATATTAATATCCGGAAATTATATGGTTCGATGGAATTATATGCGCGCTGCTTCTCTTTCCAGCCTGTCGATCGGATTGTACGCGATGTCTCTTGCCTTGCCGTTGCATCCAGTTTTAGAGTGACACTTTTTGTTCGTTTTGCGTAAGTTGACGTATTCATACTCACACTCTCGACGACGACCTTGTACGTCGCTTATATCGATCGCAGGCGGATTCGCAAGATATTACAAGGGGCGCGGAGAATATCTTGCGCCATTGTTGGGCGAAATTTTAACGACGATATTCTACGATAAGCCTGCTGAGAGAGCCGATCTTGATCCAATCTTGAACGTTTGCGGAAATAATTATGAGGATGTTTAACGAGGAGGATATTTAACGAGGAAAATGAGATTTTCAGCAAATTAAGCCCTCGAGGAAAAGCCGCAATTTAACGGATAACAAAATCTTCGTTAATTTCATGCAAATTTTACGTTAATGAAGTTGTTATTCGATGCTCTATTAGTATCACGAGCAAACTATGAAAATTTACGTTAAAGGTGTTTTGTTTTCACCGCGTTCGCGAGTATTGATTCGCTGACAGATAGAAATAGAGATAGATAGAGATAGTTAAGTAGAAATAGATAGAGATAGTTAAATAGAAAGATCGATAAATAGATAGATAGAGAGGGAGGGGTAGGGAGAGACAGAGAGGGAGGAACAGAGGGAGAAGGAGGGAGAGAGAGAAGGAGAGAGGGAGAGAAAGAAGGAGAGGCGAAGAGAAAGAAGGATAGAGAAAGAGAAGGAGGGAAGAAGAGGGAGAAGGAAGTGAGAGGGAGAAGAGATATGAAAAGACATGAAGGGAGAAGAGATGGAAGTAGAGAAGGAAAGAAAACGTTGTAGAAGGAAAGACAGTAAGAAAAGAAGGAAGAGAGGTTCAAATGTAAAATGTAGACTTTGCGCAAAATTAATTTCAGTCAATTAATTTCTTATGATGACTATTTGTGTCTCACATATATATTTATAGTAGAAATTAAAACTTTCATTCATTGACGAACAGTTATTTTATATTTTACCATGGCTCATACTCATACTTGTTTGTGTCCGCATATTTCTGTACTTCTGTTTTCTATCTCAATCCGATAATTAAACAGATACGAGGACAATCCCAGAGGTACTTGACCTAACAAAGAAAACACAAAAAATTTGGGAAAAAATATCTTTGTTTCTCTACATAGTCTCCTTTTAGCTCAATACATTTTTCCCAGCGATGTTCAATAGCTTCGATACCCTGTTTATAGCAGGGATCGTCGAGCTTCTCAAAATAGAGATCAAGCCACCTTGGTTCATTGTTTTGACTGTTCCTTCGTCTCAGGTGTGAAGTGATGGACCCATGTTTCATCCATGGTTATGAATCGACGCAAAAACTTGGCTTTATTGCTGCGAAACTTCACCAAACACTCGATTGAAACATCCTCACAACGCTGTTTTTATTCCAATCGCGGCACCCATCTTGCGCACAGCTTTCTCATGTCTAAATTTTCAGTCAATATGCGATATACAGCACTTTTTGAAATGCCTACCATGTCTGCTAACTCGCGCACTTTCAGTTGACGATCATCCAATACCATTTTGTGGATTTTCTTCACCATTTCTGGCGTGGTCACCTCATTTGGTCAACCACTGCGATGTTCGTCTTGGCAGCTCGTACGGCTTCGTTTAAACTCTGCCACTCAATATTTTACTGTTGTAAATGAAGAAGCAGACTCTCCCAGAGTAGAATCTAGCTCCGCTTTGATATTGGTTGGACTAAGGCCTTTCAAATGAAAGTATTGTATCATATAATGATGACCAAATTTTTCCATGTTTACAAATTCACTGAGAGCGTTCACTATTGATGGCTGCCAAACAAATACTAAACAACGTAGCGTCGTCAAACTTCAAACTTAAGCTTTATAAGGTTGGTACTTTCTACCATAGTCATTCAAATCGAATGTTCGGCTAAAAAATCACAAATGAAAACAACATTATGAACAAGAGCATTATCGTGGTGCAAAATTTATGAATTGTTATGTCATAATTCTGGCTCACTTACGGATTGCTTCACATAAACGACGTATGATATTCAAATAATATTCACTGTTAACTGTTTGACCC
Source organism: Harpegnathos saltator (assembly GCF_003227715.2). Lineage (NCBI taxonomy): Eukaryota > Metazoa > Arthropoda > Insecta > Hymenoptera > Formicidae > Harpegnathos > Harpegnathos saltator. The sequence continues at coordinate 147,369 of NW_020230725.1, read as the reverse complement.
GTTGAAAGAAATTCATAATGCACCACACCACTATAATAAAAAAAAACAGTTAACATGATCTTCATTTTGAACTGACTTTGGCGAGCGCTTTTCGGTCTTGCTTCGCCTTTTGTTTTCACCATTCACTTGATTGTTGAGTTGTTTCAGTGTCGTATGCATAGATCCATGTCTCATCACCAGTGATGATGCGTTTCAAGAATAATTCGTCTTAAGAAACCGTTTCTTCAACGACTACAACATGATGTTTTTACAAAAAGTTCAACTCTTTTGGGAAAAGACTAGATGCAATACATCTCATGCGCAAATTCTCTTTTAAAATCGATTGATGTGAACCCAATATGATATTCCAGTACGTTCAGTCATTTTTCTAATTGTTAATTACTTTAATCGTTGGTTACTGAGTACTAATTTTTTAATTTCTTCGATGTATTGCTCATCAGTTGAAGTGGAATTGTGAGTCATTTTCAACGCATTCTCTGCCTTTTTTGAACATTTTGTATCACTCGTAAATCCTTAGTTGTGACATGCACTTATCACCAAAACATTTTCACATCATTTCCACAGTTCGGGCATATGAAAAATCGTTCCGAAGACAAAATTTAATGCAAATTTTTGCTTATCAAATTTAGACATGTTAAAAATTGCCGAAAGCACTTTTTTCAATCACAAAACAAGTGTTTATTCGTAAACTAACAGTGATAATGATGTGAAAATTTAGACACATCAGAAACAGTATTATTAATCTAAAAAAAAGAAAATTTTTGATGCGTTTAATGCAGACAATCTAAATGAGAATCTCGGAACTTTCTGAACATTCTTCTTTTTCGACTCTCCTCCATCATTCCCAAGTGCCCATAGGATTGCTTGAAGTTTTGTTACATACCTCTTTTTTCTTGATGAATTCCGCTCGAGTCAGCTCTGATCTTTCTTTTTACGTCTGTCTTACCCCTAAAAAATTAGATTTCAAGAGCTGAGTTTAACGATGTACGACCTCCACCGGAGAAACGAGGCTATACCTTACTCGCCTGCCTGAAACATTCTTATATAAAACAAGAGATCACACCTTCGTGTGTGTCCATCAGGCAGTGATTGAGAGAATGACCTCTCCCTCTCTTTTTTCACAGGTTAGGCCTTAATACAATACTGGACTTCCATTTTCTTTTTAATCCATTGTATGTAACGAATTCTGTATGTAGACTCTATACATTAACTCACCCATATAATAGTTAGGTTCTTCTCTTTCCCTCTCGCAGAAAGGGCATCAAGGCCGGGCGTTGTGATCTCGCGCCCAGTGTCTTTTTGTCCCACTTTGGAGCGCCAAATTCCACCTCTTCGTCGAGATACCAGAACCAGACATATTCAAACTCGAGGCATTTTGTCTTTTCGAAAAAATCATCATCCTGATGATGGTCTACTCTACTCTGCATTATTTCACCCCTTTGAAAACGATGTAAGCGCTAATTGAGGAGTTATTCTACTCGCAAAGTACAATTTGCAAAATTTGTCTAAATGTAGCGTGACAATTTTTTATGAGTTCTAAGAGTTTTGATAATATTTTTGACACTAAAAGGTTCTAAAATAGATTATAATGGCCGTAATCGACTCGACTGCTAATTGAGAAGTTACTCCATATAAATTATGCAACTCGTGAAATTTGTTTGTCCCGACCTAAGTCTTTTTTGAAACCTCCGGAAGTTCTGATAACTAATTTGAATAGGATTCTAAGAGTGTCAAAGAGAATGTAAAAAAAAAAATTATAATGGTCGAAAGCAAACCAATCAATAATTAAAAAATTATTCATCAAATGTTAGTTTCGTAACTTTCTATGTCAATGTTTAAAAAAATTTTTAGGATTTGATATCTTTTTACTTATACAAGAACTCTGAAACTTGTCAAGAAGAATTAGGTGAGCTATTTAGAACCATTCGAACTTAAGTTTAGAGAATTCTTCAATATTGGTTGTGAAGTTGGCACACCATTTTTTAATTGCTATTTTAGTAATATTAATTGCCATAGCTATTTTATAAACACAAAAGTACTCTTGCATTTTTCAACAGGAAACTGTAATTCTAATCAGAATTATTAAGAACTACAGATGCTAACTTCATACACTTCTTGGCGGCACTATCCTCTTCGGGGATTTTTATCAGGATATCGTGATCACGTGATCGCGATTCGAACTTATGTATCCCAGACACCAATGTATTAGGTCAATCGGAAAGTTCCATTTTTTTTGCAAAACGTATGGCTTTATTTAAGAAACAAAATAAAAAAGTACATCAATCAAAATATTGTCCATCGTTAGCAATGACTTTTTTCCATCTTTCGGTCAGCAAGCGAATTCCGCGGCGAAAGAATGATTCATCTTTGGAGGCTATCCAGCCAGAGACCCATTTTTTGACGTCTTCATAAGAATTGAAGCATTCGTCCGTGTGCCATCGACCGAAACAAGTGGTAGTCGGAAGGGGCACAGTCTGGTGAATAAGCCGTATGGGGTAACACTTCTCAGCGAAATGCTTCTAAGGTTTCCTTGACAGATTTTGTGATGTGAGAAACAAAATCACTTTATGCTGTCTCGTTTCATATTCTAGTCGTTTTCCATGCAATGCTCGGCTCAAACGGATCATTTGTTCTCTGTAGAGATTCCCTGTGACTATTTATCCACTTTTCAACAGCTCATGGTACAGCACACCCTTCCCACCAAAAATAGCATTGCGTTCTTTCCGTGGATATTTCGCTTCGGCGTCGATGTTGAAGGTTGGCTGGGATCGCAAATAGTTTTTCGACGTTTGGGGTTGTCAAAATAAATCCATTTTTCATCCTCAGTGATGATACGATGTGAAAACCCCTTTCTTTGTTGCCTAGCAAGCAGAATTTCGCAGGTGGCTTTTCGCCTTTCAATGTCTTGGCTTCATTTCATATGGGACTCATTTTCCTTCCTTGTAAACCTTTCCTAAGGCTTTCAAACGATAGAAAATGATAGATTGAGCACAATTTAATGCTTCTGCAAGTTGCTTTTGCGTTTTACATGGGTTCTCGTCCACCAATGCCTGCAATTCTTCGTCTTCGAATACTCTTGGCCGTCCAGAATGCTCTTTGTCCTCTACATCAAAATCACTACTTTTAAAGCGTCGTAACCATTCTTTGCATGTTTTATCGGAAGGAACATTATCACCATAAATTTCTACAAGCATTCGATGAGCTACAGCTGCAGTTTTCTTCCAACTGAAGCAAAAGATTAACACTTCGCGCAAATGACGCTTATTTGGTTCAAATTTCGACATTTTCCGATGCAGTAAAAAACAATGTTATTGATGCAAACGTATACCTTTATGTACTGAATGTTATTTAGATGTCCAAACAAACCATTAAGCTTCGTTTAGACATTAGTGGTTAACAACAGTTCTAGCTATAGTTACTTGCCGCTAGATGGATGGAACTTCCCGATTTACTTAATATCTAGAGGCATGCCTATTCTCAATGGAGCGCTTGTATTGTAAGATACTTTAGACTCCCTAACTTAAGACCCGCCACAGACCATTACTATCACCGATCGCGGTAGGAGAACCCACATTCGAGACGTACTTTTATCTCTTTTTTGTTTTGACCTTACTCTATTAGCAAAGAGAAGGAGGGATCATTTCTCTCCCCGTCTACAGATACAAGGACGCACTCGGTAGCAGCTCACCGCTGCGCACGTCCTCTATGCCCGTTTTTGCTTCTAGTTCAAAGTTCCAAAGAGTCACCGCAAAGCCTCGAAGAGGGAAATCTTTCCATTCCCTTTTCTACGGCGAACCTGTCAGAGAGTACATCTCGGCGAAGGTTTCTTTTCCCGTGTGAAGGGTGAATAACGTTTTTATTCATCTTCACACTTCACTTTGAGACATTCCACTTTCTACAATGGCTCCTTACTTTCTTAAGTTTTATTAACCATCGGGATATATTCGTTCTGATGACTGACATTTGGCATGACATTTCTTTTTTGTCTTGGTTAGTGTGGAGTCAACGTCGTCGGAATCGAGGACTAACTTCGAACAATTTTTGTTGTTGAACTTTTGATGTTATGACAACGTCTAAAATCTTATCGACCCCCCCCATTGAGCCGATGCTGTACATCGACTACACGTCATCATCAGATTATCTCAATTTTAGTTTTTCTTCTTTCATAATCTTTTCCATAAGGGTAATTCGTTCGGTGCCGCCGACAATACCTTGGTTTGGTCCTTGCATTTTGATGACTTGCAACGTTTGAGACTATAACGACACTTGCCGGCTTCTGGGTGTCTGATTAGCCTGAGACGGCACGTTATCTTTCTTATTTGACATATTTATGATATCAGGTGTAGTAAAAAGAAATCCATTATTTTTGCATGAAATTGAAGGCTTTAATTACCATAGTTAGAATGATCCGATTTAGGTCAAATATGCGCCGTTTTGTTCGATAACTTGTTGCCATTTTTAAGGTAATTTCATTATGCCTCTTTCATAGAAGCCCTCGTCCCTATTGGCAAAAAATTGAGACAGTCGATTTTCACAAGCCTCTCTTGAAGCGAATTCTTCACCAGCAAAATTGTTCGCCATGGACAGGAACAGATGGTAATCACTTGGTGCCAGGTCCGGACTATAAGGTGGATGCGTAAGAACCTCCCAACCAAGCTCCCGGAGCTTCTGGCGAGTCACTATCGATGTGTGTGGCCTGGCGTTGTCCTGATGGAACACAATTCCTCTCCTATTGGCCAAAGCTGGCCGCTTCTGGGCGATTGCTTCCTTCAGACGGTGCAATTGTTGACAGTACAGTTCTGAGTTAAGAGTTTTGCCGTAGGGGAGCAGCTCATAGTAGTAGATAATTCCCTGCCAATCCCACCAAACACAGCAAAACCTTCCTGGCCGTCAATCCTGGCTTGGCCACCGTTTCCGCCGGCTCACCGCGATTCGACCACGACCGTTTTCGCTTGACGTTGTCGTAAGTGATCCACTTTTCATCACCAGTGACCAACCGCTTCAGAAATGGGTCGATTTTGTTGCGATTCAGCAGCGATTCGCAGATGGAAATTCGGTCCATGAGGTTTTTTTGCGTTAACTCGTGTGGCACCCATACATCGAGCTTCTTTTTGTATTCAGCCTTATTCAAATGGTTCCAAACGGTTTTTTGTGCAATCTTTAGCTCTTGGGCAATCGAAACAGTGCTTACATGACGATCGGACTCGACAATGTCCATGATTTTATCGATATTTTCGACAATTGGCCTTCCAGTGCGTCTTTGACATCGAAATTACCGGAACGGAATCGACGAAACCAAAATTGCGCGTGATTGGCTGTTATAGTATCAGGACCATAAACACTATTCACATTTTCAGCCGCCTGGCTTGCGTTTTCGCCTTTATCGAAGAAAAACTGTAAAATATAGCGTATTTTCTCTTTGTTAGTGTCCATTTTTGACGCGCGCTCAAACAAAACTGAGTCAACTAATCACAAAACTGTCAGGAAAGTTTTTTTAGTACGAAATCTCATCTTTCTAACGCCATCTAGTGGAACCCGATCGGACTTATACAACGCGAGATACAGATAACTAAAGCCATCTATTGGAAAAATAATGGATTTCTTTTTACTACACCTGATATTATAAAAAGAGGAGTAATTTTTTATTGTATGTCGTAACTTTCTTTCTCTTTGTGCACCTTTAGCTTGGCTTGTAAGTGGATACATCCGCCGTGATGAAAGCTGTCAAGGATTAACGTCCTCGCTAGTATAGTGCCAGCGGATTCGTGAGACCTACAAGTTGCCTTACCCAAACACGATCGTGCATTACGAGGAAAACCCATTTATCTATTTACTTATATATCTATTTATCTACCCATATAGCACACGGACGTCCACTGGACGTCCATTATATGTCCATTTTTTTTACAAAAACGTCCATAGGACGTACGTTTGTCACAACTTCGGACATCCATCGGACATGAACGTCCGATGGACGTACATCGGACGTTCTACAGGTCAGATGTCCAAATAAGGACATCCTTGTTACGTCCAATTTATGTCCACGGACGTAAATCTGACATATGGACATAAATTGGACGTGAAACGTACATCCATTGGATGTCCGGTGCTATCTGGATACTTGTCTATTTATACGAGATCCGTGTATAACACAGATACTTAACAAGAGATAAGTAACACAGATAAGTAACAAGAGATATTTGATGGTATTTTAATGTGAAGCGTGCATTTTTAGCATGTCCAAGTAAACAACGTGAATCTCTTACGTGTTCGAGTAAACATGACACATTTTTAACATGTTCAACCAAACTTTGCACTTCTAATGTGTCCAAGTGAATAACGTGCATTTTTAACATGTCTAAGTGAACGGGATGCATTTTTAATTTGTCTATACTGTTTTCAAATAATATTTTTGCTTTGTTGTCTTTAAAAACGTATTTAAAATTACTGTGTCCAAATTAAACATATTCAATTGAATAGTATTTAAATGTTCAAAAATTAATATTAACACTATTCAATTAACTATATCTAACATTAACATGTCTGTTTACAACGTGTCGAATTGTGTTCAAGTACCGCTCACTTCTTATTGTTTTAATACAAGAAGCAAAGTCGTCAGACAATAAAAAATTGTATGAGAACAATTTCTGAGTAGTTATAAATGGTTGTAAGTAACAAATTAGCAATAAATTTTTATATTATTTTATTATATGATATTTCATTTTTTTATATCATAAAATCATCAATATCATAAAAATATTTTACTAACGAAACATCGTTAAACAAAGGAGCAACAATTGTTTTTGGGAACTTATTAGCAAGAACGAGCAAATAAAAATATTAGCCAAAATTTCTTCTAGTTTATTTTGTTCCATTGATTTATGAGACGTAGATATTGTACAGAAAGTCCCATTGTAAGGTGTTGAAACTAATCAGCTGTCATTTTCAAATGGATGCAGTTATTGTAAAAACAAAAATTGCGTTGAAAAAAGGAGAGTCTGCAGTTTTTAATGGGTATAAATAAAATTTAATTAAATGTTTGTTCATAAATTTATTTTATTGATGAAAAATATGCTAATAATTGAATAAGCTAATGATAAGTATTTTCAAAATGCGCACTATTTGAATTTGTACAAAACTCAATTCTTTTACGAAAACTCATAAAAACTTTTTCTAACATGTCGTTTTTAATGTTACTGACGACCTTTTTAATAGTTGCTACTAAATCAGAAGGACCTGGCAGATCGTGTCTACGGTCTTGGATAGTTCCATACTACATAAAATTATCGATAATTCTGTTAAAAATAACACGAAACATTATTTTAATGCAGATTTATTGCCAAAAAGTGGAGTGACCTAACGCATAAGTTTTAATAAATAATGAATTCTAATCTTTTCAGTGTGGTTTCGCTCTTAACTTTATGTGTTCTGTATTTAGTACGAAACCGCCTATAAGCACTGCTATATATTTTCTCTGGAAAAGAAACACTCGATAAGATAGATCTTTTCTTTCGTCGTTAGATTATTCATTTTGACGCGCATGTATGCAGTACTTGTTTCTACCATAGCCAGAATAAAACTGCGGACCCTCAAATGAACGACCGTAAACTATACCAGGGGATGTATTCCGTACTCGCGTACCGATAGTTGTCGGCATCGTTAGCAGTATTGCGCAGCTTTTTTGTTATATGAAAAACCTGCGCAATGTCGCTAACGACATCGATAACTGTTGATATGCAAGTATGAAATACAGCCCCTCGGTCTGTATATATGAAACTGGAATTTGTCCATGGATGGCCCTAGCTGTCAATGTAGTTACCATCAAACTGCGTCATTGGCGCAATTTCCATTTGTTGACATCTGACAAAGATTTTCAACTCACAACAATACAAGTTTCATACAACAGCATAGTTTGTAATAACGTTGAACATGTCGAATTTTGTGCCTGGAAGCTACGATTTGCGGACAGCATTGATTTTCTGTTACCATTTGAAGAAAACTGCTGCAGAATCGCGTGAAATGCTTGTCGAAGCTTACGGTGAGCATGCTCTTGGTAAATCACAGTGCTTTGAGTGGTTTAAAAAATTCAAACGTAGCGATTTTTACGTGAGAAACGAAGAACGTGGAAGATCACCGAAAAACTTTGAAGACAGCAAATTGTAAGCATTGTTGGATGAGGATGACGCTCAAACGCAACAACAACTCGCTGATCAATTAAATGTGACACGAGAAGCCGTTTCCATAGCCGTTTGAAAATCATGGGAAAGATTCAGAAGATGGGGAAATGGGTTCCACATGAACTGAATGAAAAACAGCAAAAAAACCGAAAAACCACTTGCGAAATGCTGCTCGCCAGGTACAAAAGAAAGTCATTTCTCCATCGAATTGTGACTGGCGATGAAAAGTGGATATATTTTGAGAATCCTAAGCGTAAAAGATCATGGGTAACTCCAGGCGAATCATCGACATCGACTGCAAGGCCAAATCGCTATGGACGGAAGACAATGCTCTGTGTTTGATAGGATCAGAAGGGTGTGATCTATTATGAGCTGCTAAAACCTAGCAAAACCGTTCATACTGAACGCTACCGACAACAAATGATCGATTTGAATCAGCTGATTTGAAGCTTTGCGTGAAAAACGACCAGAATATCAAAAAAGACAACACAAAGTGATTTTGCTTCATGATAATGCACCATCACACAGCAAAACTAGTCGAAGAAACGATTGACGCGTTTAGTTGGGAAATACTTTCGCATGCGGCTTACTCACCAGACTTGGCTCCGTCCGATTATTATTTATTTGCATCGATGGGACACGCATTTGCTGAGCAGCGCTTCACTTCTTACGAAAATGTACGAAGATGGCTCGATGACTGGTTTGCCTCAAAAGAGCACCAGTTTTTTTGGCGTGGCATCCACAAATTGTCAGACAGGTGGGAAAAATGTATAGCTAGCGATGGACAATACTTTGAATAAAATATTTTTTATCATTTTCATACAATAAACGTGTATTTTCTATACAAAAATTCCGGTTTCATATTTACATACCTGGTAATACCAGTTCTGAAGTCATGGAGGGGAGAACCAATCGTTTTGTTTCAACACCTTCCCGTGGGACACCCTGTACATGAATTTTTCATACCTGTATATATATTTTGCTAGTGCAATAATATGTGTTAGTTCCGTAATTTAGTTGATTGATTTTTCGTTAAAAATAAATAAATAATTTTGAAAAGATAGTAACAAATTGATAACGAAATAGCGTTAAGAAAGTACGTTTTTGTTTCTATTTTCCATTTCTTTTTCACATGACTGTGCGTTACTTTTAAGCTAGCACAATCATTATTTTTAACTAAATAGTTTCAGCAGTAAGATCTGGAATATAGGAACAAATTATCAACGATAAAGCACTAAAAAAAGATGTCTTCATTCTTCATTTCTCTATTTTGTTTTGCATGGTTGTGCTAACTTTACTGTTAAGCTAGCACAATCATTTTTAACGAAGTGTCTGAAATAACAGAACCGGGAATATGGCGACGAATTGAGAACAAAATAAATGTTAAATTGACAAGTTATATTTGTGCAAATTATATTTGATTATTCTAAAATGACTACTTCAGTTTAATAAATGTGATTAATATAGTTAAACATCAATGGCTATGTTTCATATTTGGATGAATGTCGCAACAACGCATATGTAAAATAAAACAAATATATAAATGTCGGATGCAAAATATGAAAATTACATAAAACCCTTTTTTACTAAATAATGAGATTATTTCGAAAGTCAACATACATTCTGTTTAATTTTAATGTAAAATATAAACCAGGAAAAATAAGGAGAAAATTTTGAGTTTCATATTAGAAACTGCTCATGCTTTGAGGAATCGGACTAGATTCTAATTAGATTTCATGAACTTATCCATATAAGTAGGAGATCTGGTCGAATTTTAATGTCACATATTTTTTGATGAGCCCGAAATCTATTCACAAAATCAATCCATATATTTGCAAATTATTATTTTATTATTATAGTATTATATTTTTTCATAACTTTTAAGTATTTAGATACTTTCTTATGCATTCGTGCTTGCATTAAAAATGTAAATGAATTTTAATATATTTTTCGAAATTTTTCGATTTATTTTGAAATATATAAAGAACAATTCAATTATATAATTTTCATATTCCATCGCAAAAAAACGATGGTTGCTTGGAGGTGATCAATTCGTCTAATTATTTTCGGATCTCGATTTTATCTCGGAAGCGCTGTCTGTTTTACATTGACCGAAATAAATGATAATTCAAAATAGTCAAATCTGGTAAATATGCCGCGTACTTCCTAGCCCGAGTTTAAGATGTTCTTTCTGAATGGCGGAAGCAACGTGTTTGTGGCCTAGCATTTTCATGCAGTCATATGATCTTCCGCTTTTATTGTCCTTTTTCGTTCAACTCCTCGGCTAAACGTTTTAATTGTTTGCTTTAACGGTCCGCAATAATCGTTTATCCCGGTTGAAGCAGCTCGTAGTAGAGCACACTCTTTATATGCCACTAAATATAGAGGAAGACTTTTTTGGTGTGAATATTCGGTCTTGCGTTCGATGTGGACGGTTCTCTGAGATCAACATCCATTTTTCGTTGCCAGTGACTATCTTTCACAAAAAGTCTTCTCGCACCTTGGCAAGCAGTGATGCGGCACCTATTTTTTGGTTTTCTGGATTTCTCCCATCTCATATAAACGATTGGAGATAGTTTGTCATGACTTCTAGCTACTCTGCGAATCCTTCTTGCGTCTATGCCGTGTTTTCGTCCCACAACGTGTACAATTTATCGACTTCCAATTTTCTCCTTCTAAAGGGCAAGGCGGAAGCAACGTGTTTGTGGCCTAGCATTTTCATGCAGTCATATGATCTTCCGCTTTTATTGTCCTTTTTCGTTCAACTCCTCGACGTAGTTGTCGTCCATAATCTTTATCGTACATTGTAGATTTTTTTTATTTTTTTTTTTTTTTTTTATTTTTTTTTTTTTTGATATTTTCACTTTCTGACCTTCAAGCAGTGAGACCATATTTTTGCTGTCTACTATTATCTACTTGCACTTTTTTTTTTTCTGATTTCTCCCATCTCATATAAACGATTGGAGATAGTTTGTCATGACTTCTAGCTACTCTGCGAATCCTTCTTGCGTCTATGCCGTGTTTTCGTCCCACAACGTGTACAATTTATCGACTTCCAATTTTCTCCTTCTAAAGGGCAATCGATCACTAACATTGAAGTTACCGTTTTTTAAATCTGATATCTAAACTAATATTTGCATATGTTACCAGAAATAGCTCTTTCGTCCAGAACAGAACAGATCGATTCACATGCTTTTGCAGTGATTTTGCACTATTGTTTGGGACTCATACTGAATGCAATACAGGATGCAGGATTTACATTGGCGCTGTTTTCGTTGTGTGCACTGCAATCCGCGATTTTTCGCCGTATTCTAGAGATATTCCAGAGGTTAGGGAATATTGAAATAGAGAGTTATACGGTACACAAGCGCATACATATCGTAGTGTTTTTATGAAAATCAGCGTTCGATAATGCAAACAAAATGTAAACTTCGCAAGTTATTTGAAAGGAAACATTTTCCATCTGACAGTACAATTCGTAAGTTGATTAAGAAATTTGAGAATGAGAGTTTAGTTTTTGATAAACCTGTGTTTATACGACATTGTAATGGTTAAAAGTGTTATTCCAAAGGTCGATAAGTTAACAAAAATTAAAACATTATATAAGTTACTAGAAGTTAAGTTATTAACAATATATTCTTGAGACTAAATAGAGTAAAAAAGTCTATTACTAGTCTAGTACTATTTTTTCTTTCGACAAATATTGGGTTGTCGGAAAAGTCATGACGTATTCTTTCTATGTTTTTCAAAGGTTATTTATTTATATAAAGAACAAAGATCGGTAAAAATACCGAATAGGGGATCCCGCTCCTATGACCTTGACCTTGACATATGTTGTCAAGGATATCTTCCTGAGTAACGTGCAAAAAATTTTAGCCGTCGTTTGTTGTTTGTTAAAAAGTTATTGCTAAAAATTTTCATAAACGCACAAATTGGAAGTGCGTTTAGCATGGCACGCTACGCGCGCCCCTACCCCATCCTCCGCCCTCCCCCGCCCCTCTCCAATCCCTCCCCCCGTGCTAAATGCACTTGTATCTTACAACTTTATCTTTATGGGAAAAAGTTAGAAATGAAAATAAGGTAGATTAAGTTATGTTACATTGTGCACGAATTTTTTACCAGAATTAAATAATTTTATTCAAACATTTAATATATCTGTATATATGTATAATGTAATATACAGGGTGCACGATTTATCTGAAGACATTGAAATATCTCGAAAACTATTGGATAAAAAAAAGTGGTTAATGAAAGTTGTTAGTCTCGAAGGGGGACATCCAATGATACCAAACTCGACCTCCCACCCCACCCCCTGGGAGTGGGGGTTGGGGGCAACTTTGAAATCTTAAATGGAAACCGCCATTTTTTATTACAGATACGGATTCTACGCCACAAAATACGTAAATTTTGTCCGAAACTTTTTTTTTTATTCGTAATAGATGGCGCTGTAATCGCAAAAAATTATATTTTCCGCAATTCTCCAGAAATGATCATTGGATTGAGAAATAAAAAATACCTGTTCAATATTTTTAAAGAACATAATAAAAGTTATTCCCCCCCCATCCTCTCGGGGTAGGGTGGGTGGTAACGTTCAAATCTTAAACTTCCTACTGGCGATGAGAAGTGGATATATTTCGAGAATTCCAAATGCAAAAAATCGTGGCTTTCACCTGGCGAAGCATCAACATCGACGGCATGGCCAAATCGCTTCGAAAAGAAGATAATGCTCTGCGTTTGGTGGGACCAGAAAGGAATCGTGTACTATGAGCTCCTGAAACTGGGCGAAACTGTCAATGGGCATCGCTACCGACAACAACTGATCAATTTGAACCATGCATTGTTCGAAAAACGGCCAGAATGGGATACGAAACACGAACGAGTAATATTGCAACACGACAACGCTCCGTGCCATCCCACTTCCATCGTCCAGGATACCATCAAAACGCTGAAATGGGATCTGCTACCGCACCCGCCGTATTCGCCAGACCTGGTCCCTTCCGATTATCACTTGTTCCGGACGATGGCGCATGGCTTGCCAGGGCAACATTTGGCCAATTTCAAAGAAGTGCAAAATTAGTTGTATGAATGGTTTCGGTTCAAAGACGCGTCGTTTTATCGTCGGTATTCATGTATTGCTAGGGAGATGGCAAAAATGTGTAGCTAGCGAGGGACGATATTTTAAATAAACCATTTTTTGTATTTCTCTTGAAATTTTCCATTTTTCATTGATAAAAAAACCCGGAAACTTAGTTGCGCACCTAATAACGTAATCTAATCTAACTTTATTTCCATTTCCAACTTTTTCTCATAGAGATAAAGTAGTAAGTTGCAAGTGCGTTTAGTATAGGGGGGAGGGATGGGGGAGGCGCGGAGGAGGGGAAGGGGGAGGGGCGGGGAAGACGCGCGTAGCACTGCGTGCTAAATGTACTTGCAACTTACATATAAACCAAACTTTTTTTGCTAATAATATTTTAACACACAACGAGCGACGGGTAAAACCTTTTGCACGTTACTCAGGAAGGTGTCCTTGACAACATATGTCAAGGTCAAGGTCATAGGAGTGGGGTCCCCTATTCGGCATTTTTACCCAAAGATTAATCAATGATATATTGCCCATTTTGTGCGATGACCTTTGCCATCTTTTAGTGAGCTTCATAATTCCTCGTTCATAGAAGGACCTGTCTTTATCGGCGAAAAACTAAATAAGATGTTGATTTACAGCTTCATCTGAATTTAACGTTATACCACGCAAGGAGTTTTGAAGAGAACGAAACAAGTGAAAGTCTGACGGCGCAAGGTCAAGCGAGTATGGTGGGTTATGTGTGGTCTCGCGTTGTCGTGATGGAACACAACTTCTTTACGATTAACGAGCTCTGGATAATGGATTCGTTCAAACTCCAATTGCCGATAGTATACATTCGAATTGATTGTTTGGTTCCTTGATAGGAGCTCGAAGAACGCGACCTTTAAAATCCCATTACATTGACAAGGAAATGGCAAGACATGTAAAATCGATAATTGAATGAGTTATATTTCATTCGAAGAGAGAGATTGAGTAGATAAAAACCCTAAAAGGGTTTGCATGCATGGGCCTCCGTTTGTGAGAAATTTGCAATTAAAAAAGTAGCTACATGTTAAATGTAGTAACTTGGAATCAATAAGCGTGAACCTCGGTAGCCGCGGAAGCTAAAGCGCGCGCTAGTACCTTGTCGTCTACGAGTATTAACCGAGGAGTATTCGAGTCCTCATAATGCCAACTTATTCTTTTTTTTTATAATATTATGTTTTACTATATTTATAATATTTCTATATTTTTATTATTTTTTATAGGATTTTTTATGGGGTAGAAAAATATAATGCACACATATACGATATAATATCTGTCTTATTATATAAAAAATAACAAAAATAAACGTTTTAATTATTTATTATAAAATTGAATTTTATAATAAAATTGAATTTGTATTATTTTTTATAGGACAAAAATATAATACACATACAATAATGTCTGTCTTATTATGTAGAAAATAACAAGAATAAACGTTTCAATTATTTATTATAAAATTGAATTTTATAATAAAATTGAATTTTATAATGGAATTGATTTTTGTAATAAAATTGAATAAAAAAAATCCGGAAACATAGTTGCGCACCTAATACGAGGATTGCCTTTTATATTTCGGGAATAGAGAACAAAAAAAGGAAATTAATCATCGTACATGGGTTTATTGTTTTTTAAAATATTCTCCATGAAGATTAATACACTTTTGCATCCGCTTGAACCAATTTTCGAAGCACTTTTTCCACTCCGATTGAAGTACCTCCAAAACATGCATTTTTGAACGCATCAACCGCTTCTTCAGGCGTCGAAAAACGTTGGCCTCGTAATTTATTTTTGATTTGCGGGAATAAAAAGAAGTCATTGGGTGCCAAATCAGGACTGTACGGCGGATGACCCATCAATTCGACTTTTTTAGTTCTCAAAAAGTCTCTTGTTTGAGCCGATGTGTGAGAGCTCGCATTGTCCTGGTGGAGAATGATACGTCTTCTATGATGCGGTTGGTTTCCCTTATTTTTCCGAAGACTTCTGACAAACAAACTGGTTGTGTATCCATTCAGAATTGACCGTCCGACATTGCACTAATGGTACAGTTGCCACATGTCCGGTTTTTCCGAAAAAATAGGCGACCATTTGCTTCAAAGTGCTTCGTACGCGAACAACTTTTGTTGGATTTGGCTCATCTTGAAAGACCCATACAGTCGACTGCTGTTTACTTTCGGGCTCATACGCATAGATCCATGATTCGTCACCTGTTACGATATCATAGACGTGTTTTGAAGCATCGCAATCGTATTTCTTGAGCATTTCTTTCGACCAATCGACACGAGCCTTTTTTTGAGCGATTGTTAAATTATGTGGGATCCAACGCGAACAAATTTTTTTGACAGCCAAATGTTTATGCAATATTGAATGTATGCTGGTCCCACTAATATTATAAAAAAAAGCGCTGCAAGGACTCGAACACTCCTCAAATGTAAACGATAAGATACTAGCACGCGCCTTAGCTTCCGCAGTTACCGCGCTTCACGCTTATTGATTCCAAGTTACTACACTTAACATATAGCTGTTTTTTTAATTACAAATTTCTCGCAAACGAAAGCCCATGCACACAAACCTTTTTTTTACGTATCCAACCCCCCTCCCCCATTCGAATGAAATATGACTCATTCAATTATCGATTTTACATGTCTTGCCATCTCCTTGTGAGAGCATAACCTTCCTCCAATGAATGTCTGCTTTCGATGTCGTTTGAGGCGAATCATCACTTCGGAACTAAAACCGTTTGCGCTGTACATTGTTATAAATAATCTACTTCTCATCACCAGTTATTATTCGCATCAAGAAAGAATCGTTTTCCTCACGTTTAATAAGCATATTGTAGATGTTTACACGCGCCGTCAAATGAACTTCTGTGAGTTCATGAAGAACTCAAATATCGAGCTTGCTTACGTATCTCAGCTTCTTCAGGTGGTCATAAACGCTTGAATGATGGATTTGTAATGTTTCTGCAATCTCTCGTGTCATGTAACGTGGGTTTGATTCGATCAATGCCTATATTTTGTCGTCATC
Organism: Harpegnathos saltator; assembly: GCF_003227715.2. Taxonomy (NCBI): domain Eukaryota; kingdom Metazoa; phylum Arthropoda; class Insecta; order Hymenoptera; family Formicidae; genus Harpegnathos; species Harpegnathos saltator. The sequence goes on along the minus strand of NW_020230725.1, from coordinate 131,061 downwards.
AACTTTGGTGGGCCTTAACCGAGAAACGTCGTTGAGATCAAAATCACCAGCACAGAATATCGTGAACTATCGTTGGCACTGATGTTCTTGTAGAACATTGTCACCGTAAACTTTACGCAACTTTTCACAAGTTTGACGCGTTTTCTTCCCTTTATGGAAGTAAAACAGTAAAATATGCTGAAAATGCACAGTTTGGTCTTCCATCTTCAACTTATTGTAAAATCTCCAAAACTTAACCAAATCGCTCAATTGTTCTTTATAACGACGCTGGAACTATCAGCTGTCAAATGACACAGCAATAATATAGATATGAATGACTCTAGTACTTCCAAAAATGAACTAGCGTCATGTGTTGCAAGGGTGCGTCATGACTTTTCCGACAACCCAATAGTATTAGTGAGATATCGTAAGTTAAATATTGAAAAAATTATAAAGTTTTCTTAAATATCTCCAAAAATATTAGATAAATAAAAAATGTTTCAGATAAATGTTGTTCAAATTAATTAATATGGGTGTTCAAATTAATTGATAAAAAAGATGACAAAATATTGGGATTTCCATTTAAGAAAAATAATGATCAGTGAATATCTCGAAAATGACGCCATCTGTAAATAAAATGATATAGTTGTTTTATGTCCGCTCTGGAACTATACAACTTTTGTCTGAAACATTTTTTAATATCTTTCATATTTTTCGAGATTTTTACCTGGCTCGTTTAAGATGGGATACCTTATATATATGATGTTTAAAATACCTCAATATTACTACAATATTTTGAAAAGATGCGAAAATATTCCGTGTTTAAATAAATTTTCTAAAATCTCGGAAAAGCTGCATTACCATCAATTAAGGAAAAACTATGTTGGCCGAAGAAACGAATGATTTAATCGTGAATTTCTGCCGTTTGTTGTTATACGTCAATAAGAGTGTTGACAACGAAAGTCCATTTAACTCCATTTAACAAGACATTTTTTATTTTTACGTTCATGAAGATAAATCTCTTCAACCACGGTTAGTTCAAATACCTACAGGGTGTATCAAAAGTCTGGAAACGGTCGAATATTTCATAAACTATGCATTTTAGAAAGAAATGTTTCAGACAAAAGTTAGTTTGAGGGGGGACATAAGATGGTGTCATTGGATTGACCTTGAGTGAACGTTCCAAGGTCATACGGAGTTCAACTTTGTTTTTTTAAATGGAACCTCCTATTTTTCATTGCATATTCTTGTAGCTCATCTCGAGAGCTTTCCAAAATTAGAAATAAGTTATGTTTTATTGAATATTTTTCGAGTTTTGGGGCTTGAAAGTTATAATACCGTCGGCATTAGCCAAGGTGTATCGCGTTGCACGATCGGATTTACACCTTTTATGTATGTGTGTGTGTGTTACAGCAGAGGTAAGGACCCCATAGTTCGTCTCTCCCGTAGTATTTAATGAATCCAAACCCTCTCTGCTGTGTGTGTGCGTATGTATATGTGTGTGTGTAGGAGTGTGTAGTTTAGTTGAGTAAGTGTTCAAATTGACCTCCGTCTGCTGCTTCACAATGGCCTAGCCGTAGATAAAAATTATTTAAAACATTTCGTCTCATTTCTGCCGAGATAAGATCAACTTGGTGTATTATACTTCCCTAAAGTCCGCAAGGTTGGCAGATTTTGTTTCGTATGCATTGTTTTTAAGATATCCCCAAAAAATTAATCGCTAGGAGAATGATCTGGTAATCTAACAGACCACTCTATTTGACCACGTCTTCCTATCCATCGATTTGGAAAAGTATTATCTAAAAATTGCCGTACTGCTACTACATGGTGTGGCCTTATACCATCTTGTTGAAACCAAATATTTTCTATGTTGCCACTAAACGTATTTTCAAGAGCGGGTATGACTTCATTTTACAATAGCTCCTGATAGATCGTCGCGTTCAAATTCCCATTAATGAAGAATGGTCCGACAATACCACGTTCGCAAAAACTAGCCCAAACGTAAAGTTTTTGGGGATACTGCGTGCGGATATCACGGATCCAGTGAGGATTTTCATCACTCTAATATGGACAATTATGCCGATTTACCGCTCCATTCAATTCAAAAGAAGCTTCGTCAGAAAAAATTATAAAGGATGTCCCAAAATTCACGCAAGAAGTAATTTTGATAGAAAACACAGGTTTATAATTAAAAACTGTAAATTTTTTATTGATTCATAAAGTATACAGTATAGGGTTATGTATGGAATAGCATATCGGGTAAACGGCCATAGCGAAGAGAGTTCGTTGAATGGATTATGGAACAACAAGTGGATGCTGATTTTTCGAACAAAATCATCTTCAGCGATGAAGCTCATTTTCATCTTGATGGCTTGGTTAATCGATAAAATTTTCGCATTTGGGGTTCAGAAAATCCACGAGTGATTGTTGAGAAACAAATGCACCCACAACGTGTCACTGTTTGGTGTGAATTTTGGGCTGAAGGCATCATCGGACCATTCTTCTTCGAAAATGCGGCTGGCCAGACAATAACAGTTAATGCTGTTCGCTATCGCGACATGATAAACCAGTTTTTTGTGTCTAAATTGCAAGATATGGATGTGGACGACATATGGTTTCAACAAGACGGTGCCACATGCCATACAGCCCGAAAAACAATTCAATTACTGCATGAGTCATTTTCTGGTCGTGTAATTTTCCGTTTTGGTGATCAGATTTGCCCAGATCATGCGATTTAACGCCGTTGGACTTTTTTCTTTGGGGTTTTTTGAAGTCTAAGGTTTATACCAACAAGCCGACGACCACCTACGTCTTAAAGGAGGAAATTGAGCGCTGTATCAACGAAATTCAGCCACATTTACGGTCATGGAAAATTTCAACAAAAGAGTGCATATGTGCCAGCAAAATTGTGGAAGCCATTTATCCGATATGTTATTCCATACATAACCCTATACTGTATACTTTATGAATCAATAAAAAATTTACAATTTTTAATTATAAAACTTTTTTCTATCAAAATTACTTCTTGCGTGAATTTTGGGACACCCTTTATGATCGAAAAAGTTATTATTATTGTTGTATCGACACATCATTTCATCGCAGAATTCATTTCTTCGATCAAAATCATCTTCCGATAGCTCCGGAATGATTTTAATTTTGAAAGCCATTTCTCTTTCACTAAAATACGATGAATGGACATTATACTAATCTTATGCGCCTGTGCTGCCGTCCTCAAAGTAGAATGAGGATTTTCGTTTGCATCATTTCGAAACTCTTATCCAAGTTTGTCACTAATTTTGGTCTGCCAGTGCGTTGTCGGTCCTTGACGGAACCTGTTTCATCAAATTGTCTGATCGTTTTCTGGACTGTAGACTTCGAAATCGGTTCATGATTTGGATAAGTATTGTTAAATAAAGCAGCTACTGATTCATAAGATTACTGCGAATGCTGCGAGGATATGGTGACCATGTTAGATCCTTTGACCAAGTAGCTGCTTATCTCTGCTGTGACACACACACACACACACACACACACACACACACACACACACACACACACACACACACACACACGTACACAAGAGGTGTAAATCCGATCGTGCAACCTCCATGCGGTACATCTTGGCTAATGCCGGCGGTATAACTTTTAAGCCCCATAATTCGGAAAATACTGAATAAAACTTATTTATAGTGTTTTGGAAAGCTCTCGAGATGAACTACAAGAATATGTAATGAAAAATAGGAAGTTCCATTTAAAAAAACAAAGTTGAACTCCGTATGACCTTGGAACGTTCACTCAAGGTCAATCCAATGACATTATGTTATGTCCCCCTCGAACAAAATAACTTTTGTCTGGAATATTTCTTTCTAAAATGCATACTTTATGAAATATTCGACCGTTTTCAGATTTTTGGTACACTCTGTATATCACGATTTGTTCTTTGCCCGCAATAAGACGTTCATTAAAGGGAAGAGCATGCTCTTATTTGTCCCGCCAAATCATTCTATTTTAGGCTCTTGGTCCATCGCTGCAGAATTCTTGATTGAAAATGTCAGAAGTAAGAAAATACATGTTAAAAATTCTTACAAAATAAATTGGAATGAAAAATATAATCTTTAGAAAGATAATAATAATTAAAGAAGGATCCATAAAATGACATTTGCAGACGATTAAGCAGATTGCAAAATAGTTCAAATACTTTTACTCTAACAAGCAGTAAATGACTGTAACATTAATGTAATGTACAACCTACTTTTCCAAACTATTGTTTTTTCATTATTTTGTCCAATTTTACGGTTATTAACTGTTTGTTGGAGTAAAAAGAAAATGTTCAGACTATTTTACTAAAAACCGATTGCCGTCATTTTGTGAAAATAACTTTTCATTTCATCATTGCAAAAATTTTGAGCGTGCATTTCCTCATTTCTGACATTAAAGGTTAAAATGGCCGCAGCGAGGAAAAAGAATTTTGAACAAGTTAATTGTTATACGATGCTCAACTGGTTTGTATTACCAAGGATGCGATAAAGAAACGGCACGAGAAACGCGATTCAACATGTTTACGTGAATTGATTTGCATTTTCTAAGAAGGAAACCTTGTTGGTGAAATAGGCGAAATAGAACACAAACGGCAATTAGCGAGGTACGTTCTACTCTAAACACGCGAAGGTTCAATTAACCCTAATAACGCGACGGGTTTTCGATCTTGCGATATATTTTGAGTTTGAAATATTTACCTTGAAGGCAAAATATTTTATGCGTGAAAGGTTAAAATTCTAAAAAAGAGAGTTAGGACGTAGAGCGCGTGCGGAACGATTATAAACGGCTCGTGCAGAGATTTGTACTTGCCCGAAATATAGCTGTCAGGACGTGAAAGCGCCAGAGTCAGAGAGTTACGGGCTGAAGACGGTAAAGAATAGCAGAAGAGATTACGGGAACACAGTTGACGGCTCCAAAGAAAGGAAATTTCATCCTTGGAACACTGGAAGAGCTATGACTACAAAGGAACAAAAGTAAAGGAACAAAATAACGTTCGCGAGACATCGAATTCCTCGGCTAAACAGCTACTTATTAAATGGAAAGAGACAAACCGGACCGATCATAATTTTATATTTTATATGAATAAGAATATTCAAAAAGCAAACTCTCTGAATGCGATTTGACTCCGATTACATGCATATTTTTCTACTCAAAAATGACTGAGAATTTCGTGCCAAGGTTGAGAGAGAGGGGAAGAGATAGATAGGGGCTAGAGCGGAGGGAGTGAGGAGAGGAGAGTGGGAGATAGAGAGGGGGAGAGAGGGGAGAGAGGGAGAGGGCGAGAGGGAGGGAGAGGTAGAGGGAGAGAGTGGGGAGAAAGAGAGAGAGAGAGAGAGAGAGGATGGGGAAGAGAGAGGGAGGATTAAATATAAATTCATAATAGCCAATACGAACTTATAATTGCAAGTGAAGTCGATTGCAAGACTTACTAAATCCATAAATGAAATAAAAAATGTGATAACGAATGTACCTAGAAATTAAACAAATATTTCAGGCATCATTTCGGTTCTTACCAGTGAGAATGGAAACCAAAATTCGGTCGACATTCCGACTCTTTTCAATGGAAATGGAAAAGATATTGTGCAAATAGTATGTATATATACAGAAAAACGTATAGATTCGAAAAACCTACTACATTAAAATAAATATTACTTGTTTCGAGTATTTCATAAATTCATATATACGTAAATTTAATATAAATTTATAATAAGCATTAAATTTACTTAAAAAAATGTTTTAGATTCTATTAAATCTAATATTTTCAAGAATATCAAATCGAAACAAAACCTCATTCCATTTCTTTCTTATGTAAAATGAAAGTTACACAATATTTTTGAAAAGAGAATATAATTTATTTTTTCTGAGTATATAGAATGTCCCATTTTAATGTCCCACCCCAAATAACTCTTCAGTATTGAAGTTTCAAGGAGAATGATCTCAATAAAAATTGTAGGGATTTAAGTGAGCTACCTTATGATGACTTTGATCTTGACTTCTATTTTCAAAGTCATTTGAAGGTCAACTTGCGTTTTTTAAATGGGAACCCTTATTTTTTATTACACTGTTTTTCTACTAATTAATTTGAACAACTTTCGTCTAAAACATTTTTTTATTTGTCTAATATTTTTTGAGATATTTGAGGAAAACTTGATAACTTTTTCAATATTTAACTCACAATATCTCGCTAACTATTTGTTGGAAGAAAAAGTGACTTTCTTGCTTTATTTAGTCTCAAGAATATATTGTTCCAATAGCGCCTTGACTTTTGTTAACTTACTGATTTTTGGAAATTTCAAAATCATCAAATTAACAAAAATCAGGGCGTTATTGTAACAATATATTCTTGAGATTAAATAAAGCAAGAAAGTCTACTACCACTTTTTCTTCCGACAAATAGTTAGCGAGATATCGTAAATGAAATATTGAAAAGTTATCAAGTTTTTCTCAAATACCTTAAAAAATATTAGACAGATAAAAAATGTTTTAGACAAAAGTTGTTCAAATTAATTAGTAGAAAAAAACAGTCTAATAAAAAATAAGGGTTCCCATTTAAAAAACGCAAGTTGACCTTTAAATAACCTTGAAAATAGAGGTCAAAGTCAAGGTCATCATAAGGTAGCTTACTTAAATCCTTACAACTTTTATTCAGATTATTTTCTTTGAAACTTCAATACTGAAGAGTTATTCGGGGTGGGACATTAAAATGGGACACCCTGTATATATAATATAATATTTTTCCGAATAAATTTTATTGTATGTATTTTATACTGAGTATGTATGTAACAATAAGTCTTTCTAAAATAGTATAATGAATATATTTCAAAACAATTATCAAGAAAATATTCCTTGTTGAATAACTATTACTTACAAGAACGAAAGTAAACTGAACAATTGCTTTTGTATCAGACGTTACCTTCTTGCCTCGAATGTAATGATTGGAATGGTCTTCTTCACTGCGTTGAAACTGAAGCTCTTCGTTTATCGGTTGCAAAGTGGTGAACGTTAGACACGTGCAATAGAAAATGTCGTTGATTCCCACGCGACAGAGAGTTGCGATAAAAATGCGTTTGGATACGATACAGGTGTTTCAAATCACTAGATGTGTTTTCTTAAAAACAGCTCGTTTAATAACTAACAAAAAAAGGATGTGTCTCTTGCGAGAACCCGTACGGAGATTGGGAGAAATCTAAATTAGTGCTGCGGTGCACCGGACTTGTGTAAAGAATGACTATTTCTATCTCGGATCGCCTTAGCCTTAATATTTATAGCTCGCGAAAACTCAACCGTGTTCGAGCGGGATTGGTTCAATCTGGGTTCACATTCAAAATTGAAGAGTAACGAATACGACCGTCCTGTTCATAAGAAATAGAACAACAACAACTCGGGATGTGACATCGAAGCGTTGATATTAGCATGATTTGGAAGCTTCTTGCAAATCAAGGCATCCTCTCGAGAAACTTCCAGAAACGTGATTTAGATTATCTCGAGAGTTTGTTGTTATACACAGGATTCACGCACTCGTTTCTTCCATACGAAACATACCGCCCGCCGTTGAAAGGACATTTCAACTTATCTTAACAATGCTGAGGTGCTTTGACCTAATGCGCAGTTGACCAGAAGCTCGCTTGGATCGAGCCCTGGTGTACATAGACAAAACGTCGAAGTGAACAAAATTATATATAAAGCGCGATGACAAAAAAAAGAAATATCTATAAAATTGAAAAAAAAAAACACAATAATTAACTAGAGGCAACTAGAGGCTAATTTAATTTCCTTTTGTAGGAATGCGCTGTTCTCATGCGAAGACGCTTTACCGCTTTATGAGCGCATAAGACGTGTACATAGTTATATCGCGATGTCAGCGGCGCACTCGATAGGGAGTAGACACAATTTTATGAGAGGTCTTCGATATTCGGAAGTAGCGGTTCGCACCGTAACCACCCGAGCTAATGAATCCGATCCTGGATGGCATTGAGTTATCTGACCGAGCTCCCATTTGCAGGGGGGCAAGTTCGGATTACGCAGAAGCACCATTCGTCCAACTTGGATATTTGGCTGTTTAGCACGCCATTTACAGCGATGTTGCAACGTATTAATATATTCATTATACCATCTTTTCCAAAATACTTCGGTAATATGCCGAACTAACTGCCATCGAGAAAGACGGTTTTCCTTCAGCTCGAGCGTGGATGGTTCGGGGTTGGTCGTAAGCGCAGATCCGATTTAAAAAATGACCCGGAATTAAGAAATCGAAGTTATCGCATTCGTCGGATAGCGGGGCGATGGGGCGCGAGTTTAGGCACGCTTCCACTCGACATAACAAAGTTGTCAGTTCTTCAAATGTAAGAGTATAAGATTTGAGTACTCGTCGCAGGTGGTGTTTGACACTCCGCACTCCGGCCTCCCAGATACTGCCGAAATGAGGTGCAGATGGAGGAACAAAGTGCCAAGACACATTATCGCCAGCAGTTTTATTAAGTAAATTTGGATCGCGTAAAGCGGCGTGATATGCGTTCCTGAGCTCGCGGTCCGCGCCTACAAAGGTCGTGCCGTTGTCAGAATAGATTGAGCGCGGAAGTCCTCGCCGAGCGCAGAATCGCGAAAATGCATTTAAAAATGATGCGGTGGAGTAGTCAGAGACTAGCTCGAGGTGAATAGCGCGGGTGGCTAAACACACGAATAATGCTATGTAAGCTTTGTGTGACTTGATCCCGCGACCGGAGGAAGTTCGTACAAGCAACAGGCCAGCGTAGTCCAATCCGCAGTGGAGAAATACGCGTTCCGGGGCAGAGACACGGATTGCGGGAAGATCTCCCATCAATTGGGAAGGCGTAGCGGCTCGCTCCCGTGTGCAGACGATGCACCGGTATATGACTGTTCGGATTAGACTTCGAGCGCGAAGGATCCAAAAATCGTGTCGGAGAGTACTGAGTGTTAGCTGTAGTCCAGCATGTAAAGTACGTTGATGTGCCTGATTGATAATCAAATCGACCAGTAGGTGCCGCGCTAAAAGGATGGGATGTCGGCGTGATATCGGGATTGGAGCATTTCTCAGACGTCCTCGCACCCGAACGACGCCATCGGAATCTAAGAATGGACACAGCGAATAGCTTGAACTGATGGTTGCGACGGGTAATCCCTTTAAAAGTGCTTTGACTTCGGCCGGGAAAACGTCATTCTGAATCGTTTTGATCCAAAATACGCGAGCAGCATGACACTCAACAGGAGAGAGCGCGAGTCGAGAGGATGGTGGGGTGTCCGTGTGATTCGTCAACTGACGACATCGCGAGATGAACCGAAATACATACGCTGTAACTCTGAGTAACTTAGACCAAGACGAGAAACGAGCAACGAGGTCGGCAGTTGTCGATGACCGACTGCAATGCATCGACACAACCTTCTCTTCCAATGATGCATTGACGGGCGTCGTAAATAGGGCGCGAGGGCCATTCCTCGGATGGCTGAGACAACCATATAGGTCCCCGCCACCACAATGAATGCGCGATCAACTCGTCGCCGAGGAGTCCGCGAAACGCACAATCAGCGGGATTATCGGAAGTGGCGATATGACGCCACTCTACGTTTTTTAAGCGGCTTTGTATGTCAGCGACTCGATTCGCGACGAACGTTTTCCATCGAGACGAGTGTTGGCGTAGCCAGGCTAATACCACCACGGAATCAGTCTAACAAAAGCACGGAATATGGGCTAACGAAAGTGTGGCACGAACGAATTCCATCGCCTGGGCGAGGAGAACGGCTCCTTGTAATTCGAGGCGAGGAACACTTGTAGGAGTTAACGAAGCCACCTTAGATTTGCCTATCAGAAGGCTGACTATGACGTGACCTGTCGTTGTAACAACTTTCAAATAAACTGCAGCTGCGTATGCGACGTTGGAAGCGTCGGAAAACCCGTGTAACTCGGCGCGACGTATTTCGGAACCGAATCCGGTCCATCGGGGAATGCGGAGCTCGCGCAGCGACGACAACTTGGTGTAGAACCTTCGCCATTGCGGGAGTAGGCACTATCTCTTGTACGCTGGACTTCGCGAGTTTGTCAGTACGCCGGGCTTACGTTCTGGCTTGACTGAGATTCTGTCGGTGCGCCGGGCTTTAACGCCTGGCTTGACTGGATTTTTCTTAAATGTATGTGCCAAGACAATAAACAAAGACAAACAATTTTCCTTTTCCGAACGTGTTCACTCCGATAAGCGCTGCCTCGTGCGACTTTTCTTTTTCCGTGATCTTTTCCTTTCGAGGCGCGTTGCTTCGTGCAACTTCATCAATTTAAACCATAATTGATTGTTTCGCATCGAAATTATTGCGTCGATTATGGCGACGATAAATCCTGAAAAGGCTGCTCAAGTTATTGCTTTAATTGAAGATGGCAGAAGTCGAAGGTACGTTGCTCAGGCACTTGATTTGTCAGTGTCAACTGTGCAACGTGCTTATGCCAGGTACTTACAAACCAATTCTTTCCATAGAAGGCCTGGTTCGGGACGTCCTCGATGTACTAATCACAATGATGACCGATTTATTGTTTCAAATTCGTTAAGAGACAGACATCGAACATCTGTTCAAATTAGAAACAAATTAGAACAATTTAAGGGATGTCCACAACATTAATGTATCCGTTAACACCGTTCGGAGAAGATTAAAGGAACAAAATCTGCTTTCGCGCAGGCCAGCAGCTGTACCTTTGCTTAAATGTCACCATCGCGTAGCTCGACTCAATTTTGCAGTTGAGCATAGAGACTGGACTTACGCAGACTGGAGCAAAGTACTTTAGCGATGAATCTCGTTTTTGTGTCTATTCTCCAGATGTACGAGAATGAGTTTATCGTCGCGGTGTAGAACGATTTGCAGACTGTACGGTAAGTGAGAGGCATAGCTGCAATGGAGGCTCTGTAATGATTTGGGCAGAAATTTCAGCTAATGCTCATACAGATCTGCACTTTTTGACAAGAATTTGAACGCAGATGTATACGTGGAAGACATACTCATTCCGTATGTTGTTCCGTACGCACCCTTCATCGGAGAGAACTTCTTGTTTATGCAAGACAATGCTCGACCACACACTGCGAGAAGAGTGCATGATTTCTTCAATGAAGTTGGCATAAAATGACTCGATTGGCCAGCAAATAGTCCAGATTAAAATCCAATCGAACACTTATGGGACAACCTCGGCAGGAAAGTACGAAATCACGTACCTGCTCCTCAGTCACTGCGAGAACTGCGAATAATTCTCGAAAACGAATGGAATACAATTACGCAGGATGAAATTAAAAGACTAATAAGGAGTATGCCTGATCGTATGAATGAGGTAATACGCGCACGAGGCAGTCATACCCACTATTAGTACACACACACCACACACACAGCAGAGAGGGTTTGGAGTCATTAATTACTGCAGGAGTGACGAACTGCGGGGTCCTTATCTCTGCTGTAACACCACACACACACACACACACACACACCACAAGGAGGGTGTGAAATCTTGAAATACTGTGCAGCTGACGAACCACAGGGTCCTTATCCTTGTGGTATACAAACACACACACACACACACACACACACACACACTACATACAATGGGACTTTTCCTACCAGTAAAACTCCATGCGGTTTATATTGGGAAGACTTACAACCATAATTTGAGCTAATGACAGCGGTATCTTAAAATGCAATTCATCTTTATTACGTAATATCGATTACGCAAAATGAAGAACCTAAATTGAATTTTACTTTCATTTCCCTGGCTTTCAAAATAATAAATGCAAATCATTGAATATATTGTGCAGGTTATGTAAATTATTATGTAGACAAACATGAACACAGCTATTGAAATTATGAAAGAGCCAAACGAACCGCAGAGCCTCTTAGCCCCTTAAGCCTCGCTGAATCGACATTTGTTGCAAATTCGAAATTGAATATCTCGACACCTAAATATCCTAGCAGCAAATTTCAAAAACGGTTTGAAAGCTTTGAAACCGTACTTTTCGAAAGATCTATCGAAATTGTGCGCAACGATATTTTTTCAAAATGGCGGGTGATAAAAAGGAGAACATGAAAAGTTGCTAAAAAAAGGTTCGAGCGTGCGACGGCGCATGGAGCAAAGTAAGTGTCGCAGCTCAATGGGACGAAAAGTACCTAAAAGTATAGAATGTTTTCTTTAAAATACTTCGTTATAGAGCTTGATGCGATACTTATTCACTAAATTATGCAAATTTAACAAGAAAACCGCATTTTTAGCAAAATTTGGAGCAACAGTGAAAAATGATCACATCGAGCTCGGTAAAGTAGCATTTTAAAGATAACACTCTATACTTTCATGTGCATTTGGTCCCATTACGCTGCGATACCTGATGCACACCATGCACCATCGCAAACACGGACCTTTGATTATCAATTTTGCATCCTCTCACTTTATCATCCGCCATTTTGAAAAAAATGGCCGAGCATAATTGCCATTCAGATATTCTTAAAGAGGACGTTTCAAGCTTCATTTTGCATTTCTGCGCATATTTGTATCTTCATTATTTACCAAGTTATGATCATTTGAAATTTTGTAATTTTTTCCCAAATTTTTAGTGTACCGGGTTTTTTGCGTTTGAGTATATTTACAGATGGTGTTATTTTCGAGATATTCACTGATCATTACTTTTCGTAAATGGAAGCCTCAATTTGTTATTAGAGGAGAAGGTCCAAATATGGGCAATGGTCCAAATATGGACTAGCGGTATTTCAATTCCCTATGGCTCTGCAGCCTGATAACAAGTATATGGGTAATTTCGTTGAAGACGTAGCGTGTCACATAGCTGCATTTAACCATTGCTGTCGAGGCAGTATACTAGTTATACATAATTATTAGTTTTGTGACGATTGAAAATTTGTGCAGGTATGTATATTTCAATTTTTTTCTAGAAATGTACTTATTATTAATGAAATTATTTATAACCTATAAATAGTATACCCAGTAAGCAAAATGCTAACAGAATGTGCGCAGATTGACGCCAATTTCAATCAGATCTCCAGATCAAAACCATAGCCATCTGTGTCCTCATTAGGCTCGTGTTTTGTCGACAGGACCTGTATGACGTGCGAGCAGATTGTCGGCAGAAACCGCGCAAGTCCTACTGTCAAACTACACGTAGAGTCTGCGCGTAGAGTTTGCTCAGTTTCTGCCGCCAATCTGCCGTCAAATTACTGCAAGTCTTGCGCGGTTTTTGCTACAAATTTGCCGTCAAATATCTGACAACAGGATCTGGCACATATTTGACCGCAGATTGGCGACATAATTTGATATAACAGATTCTGCGTTAAATTTGTTGCCTATTTGCCATCAAACTATGATAGCAGGCTTTGTTCGAAACCTGCTCGCGCAGGTTTGGCTATCTGGGTAAGGTTAGATGTATGAAAGGACATATTGAGTTGAAGTGGAAATATATTGTATTTCTTATTGTAACTTAATTTCATTCGTAATACATTGTTGCAAATATAGGCTACGGTAGATGGTCCAAATATGGATTAGTAACCCATATTTGGACCATCACGGATGATATGGTTATGTTATTGTACACATATATTTCTATTTAGACTAGTTGCTTCCATGTAATATTTACAACGTTCAAGAAACGTTTTTTCTTATTTTAGAATGCCTAGACGTACCACAAAATATCAGTCCAAAAATAAAAGGAAACAATAGTATGCTGAAAATATGGAGAAAGCTATCGATGCAGTTAGGGAGAAGAAAATGGGAATATTAAAGGCATCCAAATATTTTAATGTTCCTCGCACAACTTTGCAAAGACTGTGTAAAAACAATGACTTATCTTCACATGAAACTGCAAGGAAAAAATTAGGAAGAAAGCCTATATTAGGAGAAGAATTTGAAAAGAAACTCGTACAATACTTATTTTTCATAGAAGAAAAGTTGTATGGATTTACACTGAAAGACTTGAAACATATGGCGTATCAATTAGCTATAAGAAACAATATATTTCACCCATTTACCTCAGCTGAAGCTGGCAGATCATGGACAGATCTATTTCTGAATCGTCACAAGAATGTCCTCTCTCGGCGTAAAGCAACTGGAACTTCCTTTGCCAGAGCTTTAGGTTTTAATAAGGAAAGTGTACAACAATCTTTTAAACTCTTAGAAGATGCTTGTGCGGAACATTATTATCCTCCTGGACGAATTTTCAACGTGGATGAGACAGGGCTTACAGTTGTGCAAAGTAAAATTCCACTAATTCTTGCAAAGAAAGGTAAAAGGCAAATAGATGCTTTAACATCAGCTAAACAGGAGAAGGAGCAACGACTATAATAGCTTACATGAGTGCAAGTGGAAGTTTTATCCCACCAATGTTTATTTTCCCGAAGACGAACATGTCAAATCAGCTTATGAGAGGAGTCCACCAGATTTCATTGGCGTTGCTCATCCATCCGGGTGGGTACAAGCTAATCTGTTTACGAAATGGTTTAGTCACTTTATTGAAAATATCCATCCAACTGAATCTTCAGCAGTTTTGTTAATTCTAGATGGTTATTACAGCCATGTAAGAAATATAGATGTGATCGAAATGGCCCGAAATAATTATGTGAAGATTATTGCATTACCTCCACATTGTACTCACAAGCTGCAGCCATTAGACAAAACCTTTGTGGGCGCCTTAAAAACTCATTGCAACAATGAAATAAGAAATGCTTTATTTCACTCTAAGAGAGCTCTTACACCATACGCCATAATGGAACCATTTGGGAAAGTCTATTTGAAAGTCCAGAGAGCAGAAATTGCAATTAATGGCTTTAAAGCTACTGGAATATTTCCTTTAAATAAAAATATATTTTGTGATGAGGACTTCATTGCGGCTAAAACTGAATCCCAACAAGAAGAAATCATTCAAGAGGATATTAATGTCACAAGGCCATATTCATGCACTATTACTCAGAGCACTGAGGAATCTATTTACGAATGTCAACAGAGTCTTTTCCAACTGAAGGAATCGTTATGGAGATTTCATATGAATTATCTGTAAATGAACAACCTGCAAATGAATTACCGGAAATTTCTAATACAATGAGTCCTTTTCAGATTTTACCTGTGTCAAGCATAAGAAAAAAATCCAGCAATCGAGGTCGTAGATCCGGTGCTTGTGTTGTCACAGGATCTCCATATAAAAGAAGTCTCTCTGAGTCTTTGGAAATATCTAAAGGTAAAAAAAGACAAAATGTTGTTGATTGTCTACCGAAGAAGAAAGGAAAACCCCAAAAAAGAACTATGATCAAAAAACAACAGAAATGTGATTCTGAGGAAATTGAAAATGAGAATCTTGCACAAAATGACTATGATAGAGACGTCGACTTGCCCATCGGAAAGAAACGACCTGAAAGTGATGATACAACTTGTATATTTTGTGATCGAAAGTTCTCAGATGATAAGAAAGGAGAATTATGGGTGCAATATTTAATGTGCTCCTTGTGGACATACGTTGATTGTGCAGGAACTGAGAAAGATTAATATTTATGCGATTATTGTCGATGAATGTCATGAAAAAATATACTAACATGTATTTGTCAACGTTCTAATATGTTCTTTGCCCTTTACAAATATATCTCTTTGCATTCAATTCTGCTATTCTGACATATTATGGAAGTAGCCCACTTTTGGACCACCTTTTCAAAAACAGGCTCAAAAACAGCGATTTCCTCTCTTTTCAGAAAACTTTTAATACCTCAAAATCTAATTAATATAGGAATATCCTCTTTACAAGTATTGAAATAAACACTGCACTAACTTTATTACACATATCCTCGTCTGCGATAAGTTTAAATAACTTACGATATAAAAAAAAATAAAAGTGGTAGCCCATATTTGAACCTCCTCACGTGTATGAAGCTAGCATCTCAAATGTTAGAATCTCACAAAAACACGGTATATTATTTGGCATCCAGCATAGTTCCACAGTTCCTGATAGATTTTAACAATAGTTCCGATGAATTTACCATAAAAATCTTAATTTAAAGAAAAGAGATGCTAACTTCCGATATACCTGATAGCATCTCATAGTATCTCGAATATATGATCAAGGAGAAGTAAGATTCCGCAGAGTTCTATACTCTAAACACATAAACAAAAAAATTTTCTCTTAATTAGACAATAAGACCAGGAAAAAAATTTTTTTCGAAAATCGAATTTCTTCAGAGTTCTGGTAGCATCGCGAAGAGTTCTATCGATTTTCCTTAAGACTTGCATTGATTCGAGCAGAAATGAAAGAGTTCTAGCTCATCAAAATATCGCAGATGCCGAATTTTCTAGGAGAAAATTTTTTTCCGAAAATCGGTCAATTTCTTCAGAGTTCTGGTAGCATCCTGAAAAATTCTATCGGTTTTCCTTATGACTTCAATCGATTCGAACAGAAATGAAAGAGTTCTAGCGCATCAAAGTATCATCGATGCCGAATTTCCTAAAAGAAAAATTTTTTTCGAAAATCGGTCAATTTCTTCAGGGTTCTGGTAGCACCCCGAAGAGTTCTATCGGTTTTCCTTATGACTTGAATCGATTCGAGCAGAAATGAAAGAGTTCTAATCCATCAAAGTAGCACAATCGTGAAGTTGGCCCCCCCCCCCCATAACTTTATTTCGTGTTTTGACCACTTTAATCAACGGAACTTTTTTTTTATTGATAGAGAACTCTAGAACTCTTTGGGGGGCAATCAGAACTATGCTCATTTTTTTCAAATTTTCAAATTTTCAAATTCAAGGGGGCTAACTTCACAGACGTGAACTTTAGGACATCAGAACTATTGACAGAATGTGTTTAGACTATAGAACTCTGTGGAATTTTATTTCTTGATTATATATTTGAGATACGACGAGATGCTATTAGGTGTATCGGAAGTTAGCATCTCATTTTTTAAATTAAGATTTTTATGGTAAATTCATCGGAACTATTGTTAAAATCTATCAGGAACTGTGAAACTATGCTGCCAAATAATATATTATATAATAATATAATATACCGTGTTTTTGTGAGATTTTAACATTTGAGATGCTAGCTTCACACACGTGACCTTCTCCTCTCCACCGTCTTTTTCTACCAATTAATTTAAACAACTTTTGTTTGAAATATTTTTTTATTTGCCTAATATTTTTTGAGATATTTAAGGAAAACTTGATAACTTTTTCAATATTTAACTCACGATATTTCGCTAACTATTTGTCGGAAGAAAAAATAGTACTAGACTTTTTTATTCCAGGGATCGTACTCTCTCCCCTATTTCCTCTTTTTCCCTTTTTATATTGGTCTCCCCTTTTTCCTCTTAAATCCATAATCCTCCTCTATTTCCCCTATAATAGGAAATTCTTAAACTTACAAAAAGTCAGACAACCTTTTCAATGGCGAATATATGATATCAGGTATTAATTGAGTCCTTTTTGAATAAAAGATAGTGTAGAAAAGTGCAGCCATTTCCCGACGCATATCTTTCCGGGGGCCAGAATTTCGAGACCGAGAATGTTCCGAAATTCTGACAAGATATATGTCTGAAGATCGCGCGCTAATAATAAACAAAAAAATTAAAGAAATAGTATGCAATTACTTTTGCAAAACGCAATGCAAAAATGTGTCTCTATATGGAGAAAATATTGTAGTAAAAATTAACACAAAATTGGGTAATGCTGGATCATATCGGAATAATGATTAAAATTATGATATATGTTGTAATTTTTAGTGATGTATATGATGTGTATATATCACTGAAGATTACAACATATATTATAATTTTGATAATAATTCCTGCATAATCCAATATTACATACTTTTTTAATAATTTTTATTACAAAATTTTCGCTGTGCACAGCTTGTTCGTTTTACTTTTAAATTAATAATTTTTTATATTTTATTTGGAATATATTTAAAAAATTCATTTTATTATATTTCATACATAGATACATACATATGTACTACTCACAACTTATGTACAAACGTTTTTTTGTTATTTTAGATTTTATCAGAAGTTTTATGTTTCCCAGGTAGCAGGGTGATATCAAATGACATATTAATAACGTTTTTAAGTATCTTAATAACGTCATCTTGTTACTTGGGATATTATATATTGATAAATATATATTACGTTTTTCAATAAAGATATTACTGTTTTAATAAAAATATTATTTTCAATACAACTATTGTTCAAATACATCAGTGTTATTAGTCTTTTGATATGAATCTATTTTTTATCAATTAAAATTTCCCCTTTTTTCATAAAATACTTCTCCTTTTTCTCATCATAATTTTCCCCTATTCCTCTATAATAAAAAAAATAGCGAGTACGATCCCTGTTACTCTATTTCGTCTAAAAAAATATATTGTTACAATAGTGCCCTGGCTTTTGTTAATTTGATGATTTTAAAATCGATTTAAGATCGATAAGTTAATAAAAGTTAGGATACTATTGTAACAATATATTCTTGAGACTAAATAGAATAAAAAAGTCTAATACCACTTTTTCTTCCGAACAAACAGCGAGATATCATAAATTAAACCTTATCGGACGTCAAATTCTCAGACCTCAGTTGCCACTAGATCGTCACTTGGCCGATATTCTCGCGAATATGCAATATTTAATATTTTTCGAGTCCTTAAAAAAACACTTGTAAGCATATCCTTTGATAGGAGACAAGGAGGAAACTTTTACCGCAATGATAAAAATAATGTCATGTGGGAGGTGACAAACGTCCGCAACGGTAAAAGGTATAATGTCACGTAGGAGGTGACATACGTCCGATAAGGGTTAAATGTTGAAAAAGTTACCAAGTTTATATTATATTTATAGTAGTATATATTAAGTTAAATATCTCAGAAAATATTAGACAAATAAAAAAATGTTTCAGACGAAATTCAATTTCGTCATTATTCAAATTAATTGGTAGAAAAAGATGATATAATAAAAAATTCGGGTTTCCATTTAAGAAAAGTAATGATCAGTGAATATCTTGAAAATACTGTCATCTGTAAACAAAATGATATAGTTGTTTTTATATCTCCATTGAGACCATACAACTTTTGTTCGAAACATTTTTTCTAAAATGCTTGGTTTCCGAGATATTTTACTGGTCGGGGACTTTTTAGACACTTTGTATAGCTTGTCACACATGTGTGGAAGGATATTCCTTATCTCAAGAATGGCAGAGAACTGACTGATTCACAATTCTTTATTTCATTTGTTGATTAGTGGTTTTCGTAGTTGATATCTTGCTTTTGTTGATTTTTTAACCTATATTTGCTTGTACATCTGAGAGCATTAATAATTTATTCAATATTTTTTTTCGTAAGAAGAAAAGTTTGTTTATTTAGGTTGATTGAGATTACTTAACTGAAGCATTATTCCAGTAGTTCTAGGTATTTTAGTAAAATAAGCTTTTACGAGTTTCGCAACTCTGTAAGCGGTGGTTATACTGGAAACTATGATCCTTTTGTAGAGTATTTTACATTCGCGTAGTCTGAATAAAATAGGCAACCTAAATTCATGCGTACGTTTCGTTACATAGAACATGGAAATCTTCGTTTCAAGAGACAAAAGGAGATCCAAAAAAGAGAACAGAGAGAAAAGAAAAAGTTTATAGTAGGAAGCGAACGCCGCTTTGAAGAGCAATGGGAGTAAAAGGAGCGAGAGAAGAGTGAAAGAAAGAGGCTAGTGAATTCTAAAGATGACGGATCCGTAGCTCGAGCTCATTCTTTCACTGGAATCCTTGTCAGATCTACTTTTCGTTAGCTTTTTTTAAATGACAGTGTTAATAGACGCATGGCGTGTAAGAAGCAACCAAAGTGCCTTTCACACTTTTCAAGAACGTGTTATCACTATTTTTAGCTAATTAGTCGTGAATGTTGCGCGTTACTGTTGCTTTAATTATTACTATAAAATTAACGTTGTTTATTTCAGTTGATATTTATTTAACCTGGATACAAATATACGCCATTTTCTCTGGAATACAACATACGCAAGTTATGAAAATTATTAATGTTTATTAATTCTCTTTGCGGTGCACGTATCACGCTTTTTTCTTTTTATTTTGTTCTTATGATGAATAAATAGAGGAATGAAAAACTCGTTGAATCAGTAGATCTAAAATAACATAGGAAAATATACACAGGATAAATTTAATTTTTAAAGATGCATCTTGACATTGTTGTTGGCAGGAAAATGTATCATTATTCGTGAGACTTGTGGAAAACAGGGCATTTTGTCAAATAACGGACGATAAAACACGATTACTTCCTGTAAACGAGATCCACTTTCCTTACGTCGTGCTAGTCGGTTCTCCGTAATCCGATAAATTTATTACATGCTTCCCAAGCTGTGCTCTCACCGTTTATGTATGACCTGTACGCGCTACCGACGAGGCGTAGACCTTATGCGTCTGAAACAACCCGAAAATAATCGCTCGGTTGATACCGTAATATAGGCGTCATGACGCATACAAAATTCCACTCCCTTTATTTTAAGTTTAATAGATCTAAGGGAAGAGAGCAGGAGGCGGAGGAGGCAGCCTCGAAAATAATAAACGTAACATAGCTTGGGAAAAAACGACCACCTGTTTAGATCATGGTACTCGAAAAAAGGAAAGAGGAAGAGACTGACGTGCGTTTACGAGAATAATGAACGTGCGCTCTTCGCTAAACGTCTCGGCATCACGTATTTCGAAGGTTCTGACATCGACGTTCGGGCCCGCTCACGTGTTACGTACTAATCTTCATTCGATTGTAATTTAACCGTTGATAGTAGATAGCGAGGAAGTAGTATAATTCGAGGCCGCGTGCACTTGCAAACCCGTAACCCAATTTCTTTTTCGACACCTCACGTATGATGCGTGCCGAGTTCAAGATAGTTTATTCCAGTAGTGCATTTCTTACGAAACGAGCAGATAGAGCGGTGTACAAACTATACAGGAGGGTCCTGTAATTTGTATTCTTTATTTATACAATAGTCATTTTCTTGAATTTTAGACAATTTTCCTATAACGAAAATATCGAAGAAAATTATTTATAATGACATTTTATGTTCTGAATATGACACACTTTTAAAACTAATTTTCAGATTAAAATTGTTGAAAGTCGGAGCTTATTGAAGTTTGAAATCGATTGAAGGAAATACGTAGGTTGCTGCAAAAGACGTTTCGGGAAAGTATGAGAAAAAACACAGAAAAGTTTGAACAAATGGCTTTATTATCTTTCAAAATATTCCTCTTTAACATTTATGTATTTTTGCATACGTTCAAGCTTTTGAAACACTTTTTCCATTCAAAACGAGATATAGCCTAAACATGCGATTTATATGCTTCGACAGCCATTTCAAGCGTTATAAAATACTGACGCATTTTATTTTTCACTATAGAGAACAGGAAGAAGTCATTAGGTGATAAATTAGGGCTATAAGAACTATGAGGCATTAATTCGATATTTTGGCGTTTCAAATAATCGGTTGTTTCAGCTGCTATGTGAGAGTTTGTGTTGTCATGATGCAGGGTATTTCGTCTTCTCGCGTTGTTTTTCCTAATTTCACCGATGATTTCTAGCAAACAAACTGTCGTATTTGCCAGAAGCATTAATTGTTCTTCGATCTTCTAAAGCCACAGTAGCAACATAATCAGTAAAACCGATCGACCGAAGAATGAAATGATCATTTTTTTTTTAAACATTTCGGGAATGAACAACTTTTGTTGATTTCAGTTCACTTTGAAAGACCCAAACAGCCGATTGGCATTTAGTTTCAAGCTCATACAAATAAATCCAAGATTCGTTACCTGTGACGATGTTATATACTAGATTTGACGATCTTCTACTGAATTTTTTTTGCATTTCCTTGCACCACTTTGCACGGTTCTATTTTTGATCGGTCAAATTATGAGGAATCCAACTACGTAGCACGGAACTTCAAAGCACAAGCTAGCAAAGCTTCTTTACATTCAAATGTTTGTGTAATATCACATGTATTTGATTCATGTCAATGTTTAGGAAAGACTCAAACTCACAGTATGTCACATGCCGATTCATCTCTATCATCTTGTGAACAGCATCGATATTTTCTGGAACAACAGTAGTTGGCGGACAACGAAAATCATCACTAAGACTGCTACATCTACTTTTGAACTCTTGAAACTAGCGATAAATTGTTGTTTTTAATGATGCTTCATCATCAAAAGCTACAACAAGCCGTTCCATACTGTTGTTGAGTTAAATTACTCCGAAAATCGTAGAAAATTATCACACGAAAATGTTCTCGATTTAAATCCATTTTTTTCATTTTTTGTCAACTTTAATATACTATAAAAATGAAACCAATTAATATTTCTTTGTTCAGTCAACGCTTTCTAGTATGAAAATTGTCAAATTTTATTAAAATAATGTTATCGGTAAACTGGCAACACTAAAAGTTTTACATTCTTGAAACTTTTGCAGCAACTCACGTAATCTTGTTATCCATTTGATTGCCATAAACATAACTTGCAAAAAATTAATTTTTCGGATATTTTTATTTCGAAAATTATTTTTATAAAAATAATGTAACAAGTTATCCTAAAACAATAGAACTGTGTAAATAGTGGGTGCGAACTACAGAACACACTGTATATAGTATTGGTGGACTTAATGAAAAAAGTAAAGTAGCGAAATAAATAATGAGTTCGCGTAATTATTTTCGTATGACAATTCCAAACTTTTTCCTCCTTTCAGAATTGCAAAGTAATGTAAGTAAGTAAAGTGCAACCGTGTTTAAAATTTAATATAGAAATATTATTATATTTTCCAATGTTTTCAAGAGACTTCCATTTTTCATGGTGTCGGAAAAGAGAGGGGAGAGAGAAAGAATGGGAAAAGTGGGAAAGAAGGAGAAAGAAAGAAAAAGAGATTTAAAGCTTAAATTTAAAAATTTAACCGAATGTTTGTTTTGTTATTCGTTTCATGGTTTGAATTCGAATGGAAAACTTGAGTCCGCCAAACATATTAAACAAGAACAAATTTTTCTTTAATCTCGTTTTTTTGCAGTTTTTTATTGTATTTCAGTTTAGAAGCGACAAGGGTAATTCGTACGAACTGGTGATATTATAATAATATGTTTACCACCGGTTTAATTAATTTATTAGTGACATTAATTGTGTATGAATCTGAGACATACGTGATATTATTTGACAACGACAAGAGTGTATTCGTAAAGTGTCGAAGAGCGAAATTTACATTCATTGAATTCGCAGTATTTCGTGCATGAACAATAATATTTTTTGTGCGAATATTATCATGATATTATTTCCATTAAGTTCCGTTTTTAATATCATCGACAGTGTTTTACAATTATACAAATTTATAGGATGGACTAAGTAACTTGTTGTGAACTATTTTTTTCCGAAATTACTAGAATGTTATATTATAGACTTGATTTTTTTCTATTCAATACATTAAATGAGACGGGGGTTGACTAATTGGCGTGTAACAAGTTTTTTGAGAGAGGCTTTTAGGGTAACAAAGGGAGGATCTAATTTTTTTAATGGAACGTGGTATAATTTTATAATTCTTTATTACTCGGATAATTCCGATCAAAATTAATAATTTTTATATGAAATATTTTTTTATTCTGCATTGTTAAAGAGTTATTGAAAAAAATTCAAGCTGATTTACTAGATATATTTAGATACGTTATTTCAGAACTGTCTAAGTTATTTTACATGTATAATATTCACTAACGTATCCGGTATGCAGAAGATAATTTTTTACAAGATATCAACAATTTTACGCTTCGTTAGATTAGCTAGAGAGATAAATAAGTTCTCAGAGTCATTTTATTAAATGTTCAAAATAGTGTTGATGGATTTCTAAACAACAGTGTTTTTTAATGCTTTGATATCTTGTAAGAAATTACGTTATTCATGTCGGTAAAAACCACCATGTTTGTAAAAACATGATTATGTGTATTAAGTTTGATAATATAATAACGCTTTTTTGGTTGATATACTTTCAAACATAATTATTCTCCTATAATTTAATTCATATTAGTATCCAACGATCGACTTTTATATACCTTATCTCTTTTTCTTCGATTCTATAATATTGTTACGCTTCATACACGCTCGGGGAAATAACAAGAAGGCAATTTATAAAAGAACGGTTTAATTGAACTCGTCACGTCTTTACAACTCGGAGGTCCTCTCTTGACCATCTTTCTCTCTGAGTTGTTGTTAACAACAACAACCCAGCAACAGCTGACCATGCCGCCGCTCGCTATCCGTCTTCTGTCTAATCAATATTTCAATGCCGTAACACTACTTCCCTTCTTCAAAATTGTCATCCCGACAATTTGGGGGGACTCCTTCAAAGTCATCCAGGACGTAGACTCCAGGGTACCAAAACGGCTTCCTGCTCTTCCTTGAGCTGCTACTGCAGGTAATAACGAGCACCGTTCTTCCAGGTCCCAATCTCACGTCCCAGCGAAACTGCAATATTTGCTAAATTCTCTTCCAATCCTTTTTAAAATAACTCGTCTCTGCATCCTCTTCGTCTCCATCTGACTTTTCTTCCGCGTTTCTCGCATTCCTTCCTTAATCTTCAGACAAGAGGGGGGGTAACTACCGTGGACCCATCGTTCTTTAAAAGAACACTTCAAGTCCCTGCCTCGACATTCGCCCAATGCCCCACGGAAAAACCATGGTCAACAACCGTGGAGGAGGCAGTCTTCTTGGACAAAGATGTTCGGTCCTTTTCAAAAGATCATCCTTCAATCTCCAGAGTCCAGAGAATCAACAAAAGTTGGAGAAACTATCAACAAACAAAATAAATACAAGCAAAGTATCTGCAAAGTATCTGTAAAGATCTCTTAAAATTAAAATATTAATTCAATAAAATTTCCAATTATAAAAATTCTCAATCGATAATAAGGCTCAGATGGAAAACCTCAATCTAAAGAAAATTAATCCCTATCGAAGAAAGAAGCCAATCTATCTACATGAACTATTTTATTCTTATGTTTTTTGGAACGTCGAATACAATAAACTACATCACTCAATTTTTTTATGACCTCATAAGGACCTTCCCAAAAACTTTGTAATTTCAGAGCTTTTCCTTTACTTCTTTGAGGATTATACAACTAAACTTTCTATCCTTCCTCAAAAGATAAGTTTCTTGTATTTCGATCATAACGCGTTTTCACTCTATTACTTCTAATTGCCATACAATCTCTAACGCTCTGATGAATTTCATCCAACTTCCTTTGTAAATTATAAACATAATTATTATCTAAATTCCTTTCTGAATTAACATTATTAATAAGTGGAGGAGACCCGCGTAATAAATCTAAAAGTAATCTTAGATCTTGACCAAAATACAATTCTACAGAAGAAAATCCAGTTGTTTCATGTTTAGAAGTTCTGTAAACTAATAAAAACATAAGTATCCAACAGTCCCAATCTTTGTGATTTTCGGAAATAAATTTAGACAAATACTGAAGAATTGTCTGATGTTGCCATTCAATCTGGCTATCAGACTGTAGATTAAAAGCAGTAGTTCTAGTCTTTTTAAATCCTAATAATTTTGATAATTTTTTAAACAATTTTGATTCAAAATTTCTTCCATGATCAGTATGTAATTCCAAAGGTACACCATGTCTAGAGATTATTTCCTTAACAAAAATTTCTACTACAGTAGAAGATCGAATATTTTTTAAAGGAAAGGCCTCTACCCATTTAGAAAAACAATTTACAACAACTACCAAATATTTATTTCCAGAAGAAGATATTGGTAAAAGACCCAAAATATCCATTTGAAGACGTTCAAAGGGAGCTCCAACATTAAAGATTTGCAATGGAGATTTTCCTTTATCTAGAGGACCTTTTTTTGAAACACAAACTTTACAAGACCTACACCAATTTTCTACATTTCTTTTATAAGTAGCCCAATAAAATCGTTTACGAATTTTTTCCAAGGTTTTATTAATTTCGAAATGACCACTAGATGGAGTATCATGAGCTTCCTTTAAGATCTCTTTTACTCGACAGGGGACAACAATTTGCAGAAAATTAAATTTGAGACTTGGTGCTACCCATTTTTTTTATATAAAATGCCATTTTTAACAACTAAATTCTCCCAATGAGAAAGATAAATTTTAGATGAAACATCCCTATTAGAAATCTCATTCCACGATAGATGCTAACCACATTCTATTCCTCGTAAAATTACTGAAATATTAGAATCTTCCAATTGTTCTTTGCGCTAGTCTATTTGATGATTTTCTCCAAAAACTATGCGAGTAACTAATCCATCTTTTCCTTCATTATTAATTTCAACTTTCGCACAATACCTACAATCATCTTCAACACAGGGACGTCTCGAAAGACCATTAGCATTTTTATGTAACTTGCCTCCACGATAACAAATTTCAAAATTATATTGTTGCAATCTCTCTATCCATCGTGCTAACTGACCTTCAACATCCCTGAAAGACATTAACCGTTTAAGAGAAGCATGATCTGTTCTAATTAAAAATGTTTGACCATATAAATAATAATGAAAAAATTTTATCGATTCAACAATTGCCAATAATTCTTGACGAGTAGTACAATAATTTCTTTTAGACTTATTTAAAATTCGACTGAAATAAGCGATAACTTTTTCTTGATTATTTTGAATTTGAGATAACACCGCACCGATACCAAAATTTGAAGCATCAGTGTCAAGAATAAGTTCCCCTTACTCCATAGGAAAAGACAACATTGAAAAAGTTGATAAAGCCCGTTTCAAATTTTTAAATGCTTCCTGACATTGATCAGACCAAATAAATTTTGGTTGATTTTCAGTAAGAATAAATGAAGGTTTAGCAATTAATGAGAATCCTTTAACAAATTTTCGATAATAAGAACAAAACCCCAAAACAATGAACTTGTTTTTTGGTTTGTGGAATTGGTCAATCTGAAACAGCATTAATCTTTTCTGTTGTAATTCCTTCAACAGAAACAATATGACCTAAATATTTCACTGAATTTCCAAAAAGAACACATTTTTTAGAATTTAATTTTAAACCAGCAGAACAAAAATGAAGAAACCCAGTTTTTAATCATTCAATCATGCTTTCAAAAGTTTTACTAAAAACTATTATATCGTCTAAATGAACTAAACAAATTTTATGTATTAATTTCTGCAGAATTTGTTCCATAAGTCTTTCAAAAGTTACTGAAGCATTACACAATCCAAAAGGCTGTAAATTGCCATAACCCTTTTCCTATTGAAAAAGCTGTTTTCTCTCTATCTTCAGAACGAATTTTAATTTGCCAATAACCACTTTTTAAATCCACAGTTGAAAACCAAGAATTTCCCGATAATTGGTCAATAGTGTCATCGACACGAGAAATAGGAAAAGAATCTTTTATTGTAACAGCATTTAATTTTCAATAATCCACACAAAAACGAATTGAACCATGTTTCTTTTTTACCAAAACTGCTGGAGATACCCAAGGACTTTGAGATTCTTCGATGACACCTTTCTCAATTATTTCCTCAATAATTCTCTTTGTCTCCGCACGTAAATGGATAGGAATCCGACGAGGAACTTGTTTGATTGGACGAGGATCATTAAGTTCAATTTTGTGCTCCAAAATATTACAATTCCCAGCCATAATTTCTTCAGAGAAAATATCCTGAAATTCAATCAATATTTCAGCAAAAACTTGCTTTTGAAAAGAATTTAATGTTTTTGAATTTTGTTCAAACAATTCTAATAGAAATGAAGGAATTTCATTTCTTTGTTCTAAACGCATACATAAGAAATCTTTTTCAACGTCTGCTTTAATATCTTTGACTTGAGAAATTTCTAACACAGAATGAAAACAAGATTCTAAATCTGTAAGCGATAAGAAATCGTTTCCTAAAAGACAATCATCTTTAATATCAGCAATAAACATGGATAAATTTACTGTAAATTTTCCCAATTATACTTTCATATTCTTTTGAAAATGAATAAGAACTGCTTCCCCT
This sequence comes from Harpegnathos saltator, assembly GCF_003227715.2. Classification (NCBI taxonomy): domain Eukaryota; kingdom Metazoa; phylum Arthropoda; class Insecta; order Hymenoptera; family Formicidae; genus Harpegnathos; species Harpegnathos saltator. The sequence continues at coordinate 103,034 of NW_020230725.1, read as the reverse complement.
ATAGGATAAATTAAACGACTATTCTTCACCGGAGAAAACATTTCACATGCTCTGACATATCTACTACTAGCAATGGAAACATCTGAACCCGTATCGATTTTAAATTTACAAAATTTATCATCTAAAAGCCCATCATAACAAAAAGCATTTGTTTCAACACGATTTAACTTAAAATCTATCGGGGTTTCCTTTCCTTTTGTCGAATTGGCCCCGTTCCACTCGACAAAATCTAGTTTGACGTAAATAAAGCCGGACATTCCCTTTAAAAATGTTTTAAACTTCCGCAATGCCAACATTTCCGAGCTTCATTAAAAAAATTAGTAATTTTTTTTGGGAAGAATTATTTCTTAAATCTGACTTTTCGTTAGAAACTTTTCCAAAAGATGGTGATTGAATTTTTCTAAAATTTCTTTTTTCAGAATCTCTCTGAAATGTTCTTTTTTTAAATTTATTCTGGTCAAAATTCGAAGTTTTATTTTCATATTTTGGAAAACTATTTTCCCTAATGCTTCGAATCGCCATGGCTCTCTCAACAGCTGCCTTTAACGACGAAACATTTTTTTCATAATTGTAAGATTTGTTTAATAAATCCGTCAGATAATGCAGCAATAAATTGTGCACAAGTAATTTTGGCTGGGAACTGCGTAGCTCCTCGCTTCACTCGTCATTTCGTTTCCTCACTCTGTCTTTACACTTCACTTTCTCACTTTCCACTCGCGGCTCGCGTCGCGACAATTCTCGTTTCAATCGCGAACGACTTGCGATTCAATCCCGGACGAGCCCCCAAAATGTTACGCTTCGCGCACGCTCGGGGAAATAATAAGACAATTTATAAAAGAACGGTTTAGTTGAACTCGCCACGTCCTTACAACTCGGAGGTCTTCTCTCGACTCTCTTTCTCTCGTTGTTAACAACAACCCAGCAACAGCTGACCATGCCGCCGCTCGCTATCCGTCTTCTGTCTAATCAATATATAAACTTACCTTTTTAAACAAAAAGGTAAAAAGAAGGCGCCAAGTACAAGCGCAACACGTATTGTGTTATTTTTAGAAGTATCAAACTCAAATTATAATTATAAATAAAACATACCGTATATGTATAAAGAGAATTTACAAGAACATTTTATTATAATAAAAATGCTGTCATGTATATATTAATTAAATTTTAGTTCGATATAGTTTTTTAAAGTCAAATTAGATATTGTTGACATTTCGTCAATTATAATAAGAATAACATCTTTGAATAAAAAAATATCAAAATATGTAGAATATATACACATTCGATATATATATTCTATAATGAAGGTTTATAATTTATTGTAATACTACATAAACTTAAATAAAACATTACACCGTATATGTATCGAGAGAATTTACAAGTACATTTTATTATAATAAAAATGCTGTCATATATGTATTAAACAAGTTTTAGTTCGATACAGTTTTTGGTGTAGCCGCACAAAAATTTCTTGTATTAAATATTTTTTATTGCATTGTTATAATAATTAATTTGTTACAATAACAAGTAAAATAACCATATAACTCAGTGTTCTAATAAAAAATGATGAATTTTACTTGTAAAAATTTATGTTATGGACATTTTTTGTAACTAGGTTTTCTTGAATAATTTGAATAACATTACCTTTAAAAAGATATTTTTTTTTAAATATTGAACGCTATCAACAAACGTGTTAAATTTTTATAACACGATATAATTTTTACTTTTAAAAGATTACGTACATATATATCTTGCAAAAGAAATAATTTGATAAGTTTTACTTATAAAAACTTATGTTATGTACATAATATTTAAAAAGATATTTTTTTAAAATATTGGACACTATTAACAAACGTGTTAAATTTTTATAAAACGATATAATTTTTATTTTTAAAAATTTATGTACATATATTATAAAAACTTATGTTATGTACATAATATATATCTTAAAAAAGAAAATAATTTGAATTTGAGATTTCTAAAAATATTAAGTTAAGTATACAATAGTCATATATATATGTTAGGTTTCTCAGTTGGCGCTACTGTTCTAATATATCATTTCTTTTGTACATTTCTTTTGTAGAAAAGTGTTGCAGAGTTTTATTATAGTTATAAGTTTTACTTGTAAAAACTTATGTACACATATATACAGTAAAAAAAATAATTTGAGTTTGATACTTCTAAAAATAACACAATACGTGTTGCGTTTGTACTTGGCGCCTTTTTTTTAACTTTTTGTTTAAAAATGTAAGTTTATATAAGTTTTACTTGTAAAATCTTATGTATTATCTTTAAGTTTTACTTGTAATAACTTGTTATGTACGTACATATACCTTTAAAAAAAAAATTTGAATTTGAAATTTCTAAAAATAACACAATATATGTTGCGCTTGTATAAGTTTTACTTGTAATTTTATAGATATGTCACGTACATACATCATTAATATATAAATGTTATTAATTTATATTTACTTGTTAATTATCCAGCTAAATCGCGTAACACCTATAAATTGTATGAAGCGGTCCTTATAATTGAAGGGCGATCACCCTGGACAACGAGTCATTAAACACCGGTATTGATTTTTCGATGGCATAGCTCATCACATCGTCTGCTCAGCATCAGCTGATCGGCAATCAAATGACGTGCGTCATAACATACCAACGCACACCAACATTCTCACCTTTTTATGCCTCTCTCTTTCACCCCTCTCACCCGTTCTTTTTCTCGCCTGTTCCCACCCTCCCTCCCTCTCCCTCTCCCTCCCTCTCTCTCTCTCTCTCTCTCTCTCTCTCTCTCTCTCTCTCGCTCTCGCTCTCGCTCTCGCTCTCTCTCCCGTTCTTTCCCGTTCTCTCTCCCATTCTCTCTCCCGTTCTCTCTCCCGTTCTCTCTCCCGTTCTCTCTCCTGCTCTCTCTCCCGCTCTCTCTCCCGCTCTCTCTCCCGCTCTCTCTCCCGTTCTCTCTCCCTCTCTCTCTCCCTCTCTCTCCCGTTCTCTCTCCCGTTCTCTCTCCCGTTCTCTCTTCCGTTCTCTTTCGCATTCTCTCTCGCGTTCTCTCTCGCGTTTTCTCTCGCGTTCTCTCTCCCGTCCCTCTCTCCCGTTCTCTTTTCCCGTTCTCTCTCTCTCTCTCTCTCTCTCTCTCTCTCTCTCTCTCTCTCTCTCTCTCTCTCGCTTGCTCTCTCGCTCTCGCTCTCTTTCTCCTCTGTCACACATTTTCACCTCCTGTATCCTTGCAATATTCTTCTCTCTCTTACTCTCTATTACTTGCTCACTCGCACTCACTGCTCTTTGCTTCTTCAGCGCGCTAGTAACGCCTCTGGTGTCGGAAAAACGAGATGCACAAATCCCCTCTCCTCGGCGGTCTAGCGTTTCTTTCTTACTTTCTTACTGAATCGTAATTTTCCGTAATTTGGACTTTGTCTTAAAATATACATATATACTTAGAGACAACGTACACAAAAAACACTAGGACACTATTCTTCCTATTTTTTAAGGCTGAATCGATTAGGACTAAAAAACGTCGATCGGTTCAGCCATTGCTGAGATATGAATATCTCACCTCGTTTCAACTCGCAGTTTCGCGTATAATAGGCACAGTGTGCCTCACGCCGTTCGGGCGCAACTTCGTTGCGCTAGAACTTGGCGCGAGGCACTACCGTGCCTCTTGATATTTCAATGCCGTAACACTATTTTACAATCATTCATTTTACGCGATATTCCGTCGTTCTGGAGTTGCAATGACGGGAAGATCGCCCACTTCCGTCATCCATGAAACCGTATCCTCGACCTGGCGGCTTAAACTTTCGACTGCCTTTCTGGCACGCAACGATGTAGAAAGACTATTGTAGAATTTCCTTTCGTGCGTGTGTATATCATATCCGTGTCATATTTGGCAATGGCCGTGCAATTTTCGCAATTTATCTAGACAAGAAGAAGAACGATATATCCATTGAGGCGGGAGTCTCCAGCTACGCTCATCCCAACACATTATATTTCTCTATGCTTTGTCTTTTTCTCTTGCTGAACTCACACCCCTTTACCGTAACCTCTGATAACATTTCCAGTGAAAATGTTATCGCACCTCGTCACGCGGACCAATTGACTTTAATGACTTTAACAATGGCGGAGGAAATGTGCCGATTTTAGGCACATTTCACACAAGGTTGCCTTTACAATTACCTTTACATACATGGTAACACTTTTATCAAGGATTAGGGTCAGTCCTATGCTAGCGGTGATATGTTGGTAACGGTTATCCCCGGCTCACACGTAACCCAGATACCGAATCGCCTCACGGCGCTATCTCCCAGTATATGACCTCGATTTACGCTTACGAGATTTACAACATATTCTATTTGTAAAACATTTCTCCCTGAAACATGCGGCTCCATCTTATGTACACACATACCATATACATACATGTGTGCGTATACATACGCATACATACATCACGATGTGATTTCGATGGCAAATTCATTGTGGCTTTTGATCAGGGAGCCAATATTGCAAGAAGCGATGAGTCGAGAACTTTGGAAAAAGAGAGAGAGAAGGGAGGAGCAACGAGGAAGAAAGGCGTGAGTAAGGGACAGGAGCAAGAAGGTGAGGGAGTGAGAAGGGGTAAGAGAGAGAGTGGAAGAAGGATAACAAGGGGAGAAGGGAATATATGGGGAGAAGGGGGAAAGGAATGGAAAGGGTGAAGGGTGATGAAGAGATGGAGGGGGAAAGATTAGGAGAAGGAGGAGGATGAGGATGGCAGGGAGAAGGAAGAAGTGATGTAGTGAGGGGGAGAGGGAAAGTGTGAGAAAGAGAAGAAAGGGATGAGGAGAGAGGAAAGGAGCGGGGAGTAGAGAGGGAGAGGGAGAGGTAGTTTACGCTACGAATTTCACAGTTCGTACGGCGTGCTGGAAGCTGGAAGGCGCGGTAATGCAATATTGTAAGGGTTTGGATATACAAAAAAATTTAAGCATAAGACGTAAACAGTAAGAAAATTAACTAATTAAAATTAATTATTCTTTTTATGTCCTAAAACTATTTAACTGTGATTGATTAATTTGTTTACTATTTACATCTTATTGCCTAAGTTTCTTTTGTGTTTTTAGGCCTTAAGCTACATAAATTTCTATCAGACAATTTTGCCGTTTGTTAATAACTTCACGTAGAAAAGTCATAGCGACATGTAAAATGCATTCGTAAAATGTATCGAACTGAGACTGCCTTATAAGGAGTCAATTATTTCCTTAAGAAGACTGACAGATAATTGCGTGATAATACACTAGTAGTTATTAATAACTAAAAATCTATCTAGTTATTTGCAAAATTATATGACTGTTCATTTGACCTAATCGGTATCTGATCATTACGTTAAAAGTGCCCTGGCATATCCCTTTTTATAACGTACATTATAAACGAAGAAAACATTATGGAAAAAGTTACAACAATTTGTAATACTATATTATATCAGAATTGTTATCGGAATTATTATATGTCTTGCAACTTTTAATAATGTGTATATATAATATATATTTCTAAAGATTACAACTTTATAGGTTATTATTATAAATTATACTTTGCAATTTCCATATTATCATAATTTCAATATGTTCTAGTATTATAAAATTTTATAATAATATTTATTACAATATTTTTTCCGTTATGAGTAGCATTAATATCATCCAGGTCGCGTTAACAATGCTTTATAAAGATTTTTGTAGCATAAAATTAGCAATAAAAAACGAATACGCCAAGTATTTTTGCTCAATTTATGTCATTTTAACGTTTTTAGATTTATTTTACAAATGAGAAATCTTTTTATAGTACAGCAAATCTATGTAACATATAATATAATTGAGGTAACAAATCCGATAAGTATCAAATATATTCTAGTTCTAAAAAAATATATTTTAACAGGAAATATTTTTGTTGGATAATAACGAAGTATAGATAGTTGAGAAAATCAGATGTTAATAATTTCTCATGTTTACTTGGTACAAACATTCTGTGATATTAATATTTTTATAGAATTGACGTCAAAGTTTTTCATTATTTTTAATTGTTTAATTGTTATATCTTAAACTAAATTATTACGTCTTATATTCAAATTTTTCGGCATTTTCTTAATAACTGCTTTATAGCTAAAATCTTAATAGTTTCTTAACGAAATGTGTGTAAATTATTTTTATGTTCTTCTTTTTGCGTTTTATATTTTCCAGTGTATTTGACAGTTTTTTTTATATTTTTTTCAAAAAGTTTTATATTTTCTTCAAAAAATAATCCTTCAATATCGCTATATTTGTAATCCGTAGTCCATGCGTATCCCGAAAGAATGTTGACGATTTATAACTTCCGCCGAAGTTGATAGCCAATATTGTCTGGTCGAATATAATGCGTGCATGAAGCTTCGCACATGACTCGGTACAGTTTATATAATATTTTGTTTTGGAGTCTTGCTTCACAATGGAATTGCTCATAAATGCAATCTTTAACGGCCAACATTACTCATTCGTCCGCAAATATTTTTCTCCAATTTTTCCTCTATGCGTTTTGGTGCTTGGGAAATAAGCAAGCTCTTGGTTCTTCCTTGGCGAGGCATTGTTAGCGGCCGTCTTTATTTACTCATCGCAAACATTTTCTTTATAACCCGCCGCTTTATACGGGCTGTAGGCCCGTTTTCCTTATGTTACCGTGGATATCTTTCCATTTTACATACAATGGCAAAAATAGAACAATATTTGTAAACTCTAGAAACTAAAAAATTCATTTAATAATAAATTGTTACTTTTAATGAGGGAATATGCTTTTTGATCCTTAAAAATATTGTCCTTATTAGTGCTCTTTTTTTTAGCTGATAAACAACTAACCTTGTTGTACTTCTTATTTGTCTTTGCGCACAATTGCAATCAATAAAAATTCTTTGCAAATGTGTCTATAATTATATTAGCATTGATTATTTTTTTATACTTAAGATAAAAATATGATTATATAAATTTGTCTACATATTATTATATATTGTACATAATTTTTCTTCAACAAGGCTGAAGGTTCTCCTTGTTAGTGCTCATTGGGATATATTTATACAGGATGTCCCATTTTAAAGGACCCACTCAAATATCTCAAAAATACTGCATTAAGTCGGAAAATGTTGCAGACAAAAGTTGTTTGGCTTGAAGGGGGATATAAGACAGCGATAGTATTTTGTTTATAGATGCCGCTACTTCCGAGATATTCACTGATCATCAATTTTGTTTCTTAAATAGAAATCCCAATCTTTTATTATATCATCTTTTTCTACCAACTAATTTGAACAACTTTTATTTTTTTTATTTGCTTAATATTTTTTGAGATAATATATTTAAGAAAAACTTGGTAACTTTTTCAACATTTAACTTACGATATCTCGTTAACTATTCATCGAAAGAAAAAATAATATTACTTTTTTACTTTATCTACTATCAAGAATATATTACTATAATAGTACCTTAATTTTTGTTAATTTAATAATTTTGAAATTTCCAAAGGTCGATAAGTTAACAAAAGTTAGGGCGCTATTATAGTAATATGTTCTTGATAGTAAATAAAGTAAAAAAGTCGGTAAAAGTAGGGTTTAGGGGACCCACCTCCAATGAGTTTGTCATTGATATATATTATCAAGGATACTCTACTGACAAGTGAACTGTCAGGGGTGTCCCTCACCGATTTGATTCTCCTTGAAATATGTTATAAAACAAACAAATCAAAGAGACACGTATTTTTTTGTATCGGCCCAATCTCATGTTTAAGGGATGAAACAACCCTTTGAAAAAAAACGGTCTTTTTCTTTGAGATCGAATATTGTCGAAACTATAAGACATACAAAAAAATTGTTTCAACAAAATTTTAATGGTTTGAAGAGTACTTTGAGGTTATGCAAAGAAAATTTTTTTTTATTAAATATTTTTTTATTTAACCACCACCTCCACCCCCCTTTTTGCAAAATTAAAAATTTTTTTTCACCAAAGTAAAGGTTATTTTTTTCTAAATTCAACTATGTATCAATAGAATTTGGAAAAATTTTGCTAAAAGATTTTTAGATATTGTTTTATTATTGGAAAGCGATATAAATTTGCATGAACGAAATAATATAATAAAGTTGCAATCACTGATACATAATCAGTTGTCACCCCCACGATATCACAACTTGTTTAAATATTCGTTTAAATATTATGGTTTAAAAGCGGTTATACAGACGAAAGACCAGAAGAGTTTAAAAATCCTGTACAGTTTAGTTTTGACGAAACTTCAACTACATGTGACATCGAAGGTTGTAACAATATAGCGGTAATAAGATGTTCGTGGTGTAAAAAGTCATTATGTTTGAAACATTTTTTCCACGAATATCTTTATTGTAATGAGTATAATGAGAGCGAATAACTCTAAATATAAATTTATTATGTTCTTTTAATTATTAAGTACGTTTATGAATTATTGTGTAAACTACAAAATATAAAAGCATAAATATGTAAAAATATGTACGAAAATATTCGAAAATATATACAAAAACATCAGTCCTTAATCCCTATAAGCCATATACCCTTCATTGGATGTACGTGTGATTTTTTAGAAATATTTTATTATTATAATTCACAAACGTTTCGGTCATATATTTGGCCATTAATGTGCTCTTCTAAAACAAATAATTCTTCTCTAGTACTCTAAAGTTGTCTTCTTCATATTATGTGCGCTTAATATGTAATGTCTTTCCCAGGGAATCGCCAAAAGCCATTATATATTTTCGAATTTTATTAGTAGGTTCAGGAGCCCCACCGCGTTAGGACGAGGGGGTGCGTAAATGAAAAGAAAAGAATGTAAGAAAGAAAGAAAGAAAGAAAAGTTGTAAGTTATATAGAAAACTTTAAAAATTTTATTTGAAGCATTTTTTTATATATGTTTTACTGGTTGAACCATAATTACCTGCGCACATAGCACAGATAAGCGTATATACGGAGGCGATAACAATTAATTCTCGAAAATGATTTCTCGTAACGTTACTTTATTATACATGGTTGAATTTGGAAAAAAATAACCTTTACTTTGGTGAAAAAAAATTTTTAATTTTGCAAAAAGGGGGTGGAGGTGGTGGTTAAATAAAAAAATATTTAATAAAAAAAAATTTCTTTGCATAACCTCAAAGTACTCTTCAAACCATTAAAATTTTGTTGAAACAATTTTTTTGTATGTCTTATAGTTTCGACAATATTCGATCTCAAAGAAAAAGACCGTTTTTTTTCAAAGGGTTGTTTCATCCCTTAAACATGAGATTGGGCCGATATAAAAAAATACGTGTCTCTTTGATTTGTTTGTTTTATAACATATTTCAAGGAGAATCAAATCGGTGAGGGACACCCCTGACAGTTCCCTTGTGAGTGACATTCAAGAGGTTTTAGCCGTCGCTCATAGTTTGTTAAAAAATAATTAACAAAAATGATTTCACAAATAGAACGTAATTTTCCGACACCGTGTGTATATTTAAGGAATGAGCATGTACTATGCATGCGCTATATATGAATATATTCACCGCACTACGAAACTTATTCTGTTTTGATTATTTCTATTGTGTATATTCTTACTTGGTATGTTTCGTATTATCTGTATTATTACTCTCAGTTGCTCTTTCGCCGTTCAACTAGTTGGTCGCTTAAGTAAATCCAAGAGTAACATAAATTTTCAAAATGTATTTATATGAATATTTACATATGACGCATATTTCGACAGTTTATGGAATTTCTTATGTGAAAAAAAGGTCGTTCGAAATGAGATAATGTGTCCGCTATGTAAAAAATTATTAAAAGCAAATAATCCACTTGAAAATCGTTTATTACATTGCACAAACAAATATTATAAAGTTACTAAAGGTCGAAAACGACCAAGAATAACGTGCAACTTCAAAATTAGTATATTTCACGGAACATGGTTTTCAACAATGCACATGGATTTGACTGTAATTTGCCGTTTTATCGGCTACTTTCTAATGATGCAACCATCACAACAGTCACTTTTAACGAATGAGTTGCAAATAGATCAACATAGTGTTGTTGATTGGACGAATTTTTGTCGAGAAGTAAGTAATATACTGCTTGTTTCTTATTATTTGTGCTTGTTAATGAATAATATTATATTGATTTGTTAAATTATCTCTAGTTACTTCAACAATGGATTGAAGATAAACAAATTCCAATTGGCGGAGTGAATAAAATTGTAGAAATATATGAAGCCAAAGGAAAAAGAAAATATAATACAAGACGTATAATTAGAGGACAGTGGGTTTTTGGTGGTATAGAACGTGATACCAAAAAGTTTTTCATTTTATCCGTACCGAATCGACGTGCTGATACTCTGCTATCTGTTATTAAAAAATATATTGCACCTGGTTCTATAATACATACGGACCAGTGGCGAGGATATGATATTTTGCGTAATTATGAAAATTATACTTATAGAACAGTAAATCGTTCAAGAAATTTTGTAAATCCAGAGACTGGTGTTCATACACAGAACATAGAAAGATTGTGGAGAGATATGCGAGCAAAAATTCCTCGATATGGTATACGAGATTATCATTTTACGCATTATCTTGCAGAATTTATATTTAAAAAAGCATACGATTTTGACAAACGTATTGATAGTTTTTTCGAAATTATGAATTTAATGTATCCATTAGATAATCCGAACATAGAATAAATTTCTTTATATACATTTCTTCTATTTATACATATATATAGTACAAGATTATGTAACCTAATACTAAGTATAATACTCTCAACTACTATTAAATTGATGTATATATATAAAACAGTATACGTATATGCGCGGGGGAGGGGCTCCGCCCCCCCCGCACCCCCTCCCCAAAAAACCAAACCCTAACTTAACCTAACCGATTTATTAGTTATGAGTTAGGTTAGAGTTAGGTTTTTTGGGGAGGGGGTGCGGGGGGAGGGGCTCCGCTTCTTCCCCGCGCATATACGTGTACTATTTACTATATTTCTTTGTATATACTATGTGCAAAAATATACACATGAGTATATATATGCAATATTTATACAACTTCTTTTGTTAATAACTTTTTAATAAATAGTAAGCGACGGCTAAAATGTTTTTAGTGTTATTTAGGAAGGTGAGTTCTATAACATATATCAATATGAAAACTATCGGAGGTGGGTCCCCTAAACCCCACTTTTACCAAAAAGTCTAATACTATTTTTTCTTTCGACGAATAGTTAGCGAGATATCGTAAGTTAAATGTTGAAAAAGTTACTAAGTTTTCCTTAAATATCTCAAAAAATATTAAGCAAATAAAAAAATGTTTCAGACGAAAGTTGTTCAAATTAGTTGGTAGAAAAAGATGATATCATAAAAGATTGGGACTTCTATTAAAGAAAATTGATAATCAGTGTATCGAATATCTCGAAAGTGGTGCCATCTATAAACAAAATGCTATCGCTGTCTTATGTCCCCCTTCAAGCCAAACAACTTTTATCTGAAATATTTTTCGATTTAACGCAGTATTTTTGAAATATTTGAGTGGGTCCTTTAAAATGGGACACCCTGTATATAAATTTACTTATAGTTCGCATATGCTTCTTGAATCTCTTGATATATTTCTTTTCGCACTTCTCTGTATATTTCTTTTTGTTCTCGAACTTTTCTCTTTCTTCATTATCTATTTTTAACATTTCTGACCTTCGATTCGTAGCTTTCAAGCAATGCTGTGAAACGAACCTAACACACTTTTTCTCAGCTTTTATAAACGACATCAGCACGGACTTAGGAATTACCGATCAGAATCCAATAAGTACCTCCTAATTTTTCCACATTTCTTAGACCATAGTAGTAGCAGCACGGACCAAGAGTAATTACTTCAGAATTACTAATTAGAATCCGAGCTGTATGCGCAGACATTTACTACCGTGCGTAAACATACGGATTTCTAACTGGGAATTGACCAGAAAATCTTACATTTTTCCAGACATTAACTAAAACCAGGTTCTACGTTAAGAAAACAGGTCGGAAGCCTTTTAGTTTTCCTTTTTTAAGGAAATCTCACCGGGATCCGACAATAAATAGGAAAAAGATAGGGAGAGTTCTACACGGGTAGTAGCGCAGATAATAAATATTGCTCGTATCTATGTAGTCTTGACTTGCAACGCGAAATGTCGAGATAAAAGGCGAGCATTCAAGGGAGGTCTTGTCAGCGTCTGTCGATCTAGAAAGAAGACTGGGACAAAAGGGATTGAGAAAGAAACAGAAAGAGAGAGAGAGGGGGAGGGAACTGAGAGAGAGAAAGAGAGAGGTCTTATACGTAAACAGGAAGAGTAAAATCGGTAAGAGTGCGTGAGAGAAGAAAAAGTAGATACAGTGAGCAAGGGAGGATGGTTGCTGAGCTGTACCGACTTTCCTCTCCTTTCTCCGTGACGTCACTGACATACCCCACAGAGAGAGAGAGAGAGAGAGAGAGAGAGAGAGAGAGAGAGAGAGAGGGAGAGAGAGGAGAGAGGGAGAGGGAGAGGGAGAGGGAGAGGGAGAGGGAGAGGGAGAGGGAGAGGGAGAGGGAGAGGAGAGAGAGAGAGAGAGAGAGAGAGAGAGAGAGAGAGAGAGAGAGAGAGGAGATTAACTCTTTGATTTAAATATACGTTGATGCATTTATATACTAACGGATGCAGCTAATATGCATAATTAACTGTTTGAGTACAAAGCAGTGCAGCGAAAAAGATTTTTATAATCGGTTTAGTGAGATTGTTGAACATTTCAGTTGTGATTAATGAGTGAGAGTGAGAGGGAGTGAGGGAAGAAGGGGAAGAGGGGGTGAAGTGCAGGAGGGAGAAAAAGTGGGAGGAAGAAGAGAGGAGAAACCAACAGCGGTGATGAGACGCTTGTCCTTCGATCACTTGCATGACGGAAGCTTCTCGGCATCCTCAGCCAACCAGCCGGCCATTCATTTAACAGTGACTTCTCCTGCGATATTTATTTAAGCGAGTGCCGGTGTCGGCCGCTCACTTCAGTCAGACATGTTTTACTTTTTTCCACTTTCCCTGATACGGCTGGCGTCAGCGCCGTCAGCGAGTTGACTCGGCGCTGTCTGTTTACCATTGTGCCTGTCAAGCAGCACAGCCCGATTCATTAAGGTTCTAGAATAGTGTTTCTCGTATCTAGAATAGTGTTTCTCTACATAGTGTTTCTCGTATCGCTGATTACCAGTCTCACATGAGAAACCGACGCATTTTGGTGAAATCAATATTAATATTATTTTTTCATGCTGACTTATTTGCCGCATTAAAAATAATTTTTGTTTACATCATGATTTAGTGATAAATTTTTTGGTGTAAATGATACAGTACGAAATGATTTTGACATTAGTAACAATAAAATTATTGTTATTGATGCACCTACTACGTATGAAAGTCGCATTAGAAATGCATTTCGCGAATTTTATGCTCGATCATGCGCGATCATTGAAAGAACACGAAACCAGCAACGTGATTCTCTCACTCTTTTATGTCGGAATCGATGAACCCATTTCTTCAAGCAGGAACGTAGCTCGTTAAAGTAACTGGGTGCACAAGTGCGGCAACACGTAGTATTGAGCTGACTCATAAATCCAGAAAAATTCATCCACTTTTGACGCGAAGGACTTAACTTGAATTGTCAAATGCGTGTAACAAAAATTCACTATTAAATCCACTCATTCGACGAAAATGCATAGCAATATATAGCGCAGCACTGTAGAGCGTTCGGCAATTAAATATATCACATATGAAAAAAGAAATCAATATCATGTTCCACATAGAATTCCTCCAGCATTCCTCAAGACTTTTCCACATATCCCACATAGCATGTATTACAGAAATATCATAGTTAGATTGCAATATATTATTAATATGATATTATATATTATAATACAATATTATGGAAATATTATTGATATATCACGTTTATATATAATGTTGAAATATTACAATAATAGTGAATGATATATTATGTTTATATGTAGCATTAAAAGATTACTGTAATATTGTATTGTAATATATTCCATCTCAAGATGATGTCAAATGACGTTTTTGTTATATCTTATGGATATTAGAAACGTTATTAAAACGTCATCTAATGTCACTTGCTACTTTAAACGTTATACATCGCATTGGAATACAAATAAAATATTTCAGGGATAATACAAGGTATCCCATTTTAAATGAGTCAGACAAAAATTTCGAAAAATATAAAAGATTAAGAAACGTTTCAGCCAAAAAAGAGTAAATAGAGTAAAAAACGATTTTCGGACTTCTATTCCTCTCACGCTACAGACAGTTGTCAATGTCGTCACGTAGTTTCTGATCTAAACAAACAGTGGAAGTTTATTCATTGTGAGAAAAGCATATTATTATCTACTAACTTTTTTTTGTTAGGATAGAAACTTTTTGTACTTTTGTGAAGTTTTTTGTTTCTTTATTATAATTGTTTTGTTTTTTTATTATAATTATGACCGATTATTCATCAAATTGTGAATTTCACGAAATTGTAAATATGATTCGTACGTTGAGTGAAGCCAGAAATAATTACTCGACAGCCGAAAGGCTTTATGCTGAAAATTCCCGGACAGACGCCATCCTGATAGGAGAGTAATAACTTTGCGACAAAGCTGAACAGGGCACTCTTAAACGTATACGTCGAAAATCGGGCCCTAAACGAAGTCACATCGTTGGCTCTTATAGGTGCCGTTGTTTTGAATCCTCAAATATCTACGAGACAAATTGAAAAGTAACACGGTATACCCAAATCAACAGCCAATCGTGTGCTCAGGGCTAACAAGTTCCATCCATACCATATCCATCTAACCCAACAATTAAAAGAGAGGGATTTCCAATGTCGTATACGTTTTTGTAACTGGGCTCAAGATCAAATCCGAGCAAACCCCCGGTTCATAGTTGATATCCTCGTTTTTGATGAAGCCATGGTCTGCAACAGAGGGGGGTCGTTAATTTACATAACTGTCATTATTATTCAGATATGAATCCACATTGGCAAAGAAGCCGAGAATTCCAAAGGCAGTGGTCTATTTACGTTTGTGTAGGCATTCTGGAAGATGTGATTATGAGTCTGTACTTCTTTGAAAGAAACGTCAATACGGCAAATTATTTAATATTTTTTCAAAATGACCTGCCCAACCTGTTGAGACATGTCGATAATGACATATTCAACCGAATGTGGTTTCAACAAGACGGAACACCGGCTCATAGACCTCGAGCCGTTACAGAATATTTAAATGAAAGATTCCCGAATAGGTAGATTGGTATGGGCAGCCGAATTTAAGAATGGCCTCCAAGATCACTCGATTTGACGCCTTTAGCTTTTTATTTCTGGGGATGCATTAAAGGAAAGTTTTTTCGAAACAACTTTCGACTGTAGAAAATATGAAAGACCGTATTAGAGAAGCATGCAGAAATATTAATGCAGGTGTTTTTAAAAAAGTTAGGGACGATTTTCGACATAGACTGGAGCTATGCATACAAGCAAATGGCCAGATTTTCGAACACCTAAAATAATTAAACGCAAACTCAGATTTTGCCTTAACTGGCTGAGTCATTTACCGATCTTGCCTTGACTGGCTGGGTCGTTTACCGATCTTGCCTTGACCCGCTGGGTCGTTTACTGATTTTGCCTTGACTGGCTGGGTCATTTACCGACCTTGCCTTGACCGGCTGGATCGTTTACCGATCTTGCCTTGACTGGTTGGACCGTACCCCGATCTTGCCTTATATATAAGTTATATATAAGTTATATATAAGTTAAAAAGTATTTAGCAAAAAGGTACTTTATTATAGGTTTTGGAAACTTTCGATGTAAGCTAGAGGAATATGTCATGAAAAGTAGGTGATTCTATTTAAGAAATTGAAGATGACCATTACCTGACCTTCAAACAACTATTCAAGGTCACACTAATGGCACCATCTTATGTCTCCCTCGAAACTATACAACTTTTGTCTAAAACATTTTTCCATCTGAGCACTTCTTGCAATGATAATCGAGATATACTATTAAAATAGGATACCCTGTATATACAGGGTCTGCCAAAAGTTCCGGAATGGCTAATTATTTAAAAAGATAATGATTGTTTAAAAAAATATTTGAAACGAAAGTTGTAGAGATTAAAAAAGCTATCAGATATTGATAATTGTTTGACCTTGGAATGACTTTGAGAAACGTAATCAAAGTCGACATAAAAATTTTAAATAGAACCCCCTATTTTTTGTTACATATTCTTATAGCTGACGTTGAGACATTTCCGAAACACTGGTTACAAATTTTCTTTCTGTAAGAACTTTTCCACTTATGGGACTTGAAAGTTAAAATACCACCGGCATTAGAATTACCCAAGGTGTACCACGTGGAGGTTGCACGGTCGGATTTACACCTCTTGTGTGTGTGTATCACAGCAGAGATAAGGACCCCACGGTTCGTCACTGCCGTAGTATTTATTGACTCCAAACTCTCTCTCGTGTGTGCGTGTGTGCGTGTACGTGTGCGTGTGCGTGTACGTGTGCGTGTGCGTTGCGTGTGCGTGTGCGTGTGCATGAGCGTGTGCGTGTGCGTGTGCGTGAGCGTGCGCGTGCGCGCGTGTGCGCATGTGCGCGTGTGTGCGTGCGCGTGAGCGTGCGTGTGTGCGTGCGCGTGTGTGCGTGTGTGCGCGCGCGCGCGCGCGCGTGTGTGTGTGTGTGTGTGTGTGTACGCGGCCTATGTCAGTCGAGGGTAATATTTGTGCATATTATCCTGTTAAATGTTCAAACTGATGGCCTTGTGCTGCTTGATAGTATCCCAAGCGAACATAAAATGTATTTAAAACATTTCTCAAAACTTCTGGTATAATGGAATCTGAAACATTTAATATTTTTTCTTTTAGATCGTCTATGTTTCTAGGTTTCGTTTGATAGACCATACTTTTTAAATGTTCTCAATAGAAAAAGTCTAACGGATTTAGATCAGGAGATCTTGGCGGCCATTCTGTCGTACCTCTTCTACCAATCCATCGACCAGCAAAAGTTTCATGTAGAAAATGAAGAACATTTAAACCGTAATGAGGTGAAGCTCCATTTTGTTGAAACGAAACATGTTCAAAAGCATCTGCAACAATGTTTCGGATAGCTAGTACCACTCGGTTTTGCAACAAATTCAAGTAAATTTCTGCTGTCAAATTCCCGTCTAGAAAAAATGGCCCTATGATACGATTCGAGAATATCCCGGCCCAAACATTAATCTTCTGTGGATACTGCGTGTGACAGTCTCTCATCCAGTGAGAATTTTCATCAGTCCAGTACCTCAAATTATGCCAACTAACTGATCCATTTAATTCAAAGGTAGCTTCATCGGAGAAACAAATCCAAGTAAAGAATTGATTATTATCATCAAATCGTGCCATTATCGTATCGCAAAATTCAATTCTCCTGTCAAAATCGTCTTCGGACAGCTCCTGTATTAAATGCATTTTATACGGGTGGTACTTATGTTCTTATAGAATTCCACGAACCAATGTTATGCTAGTTTCATTTTATTGAGATAATTTTGTAAGCGTTGTATGAGGATTTTTTATTGTATTTAGCAAAATCTCTAGAGCTTTATCATCGTTGGTGGCGTCTTTAGGTCTTCCACATCTTGGTTCGTCTTCAATTGATCCAGTTCTTTCGAAACGATCAACAGTCCGATAAACAGATGATTTTGAAATTGGAGGACGATTAATATATGTATTGTTAAATAAATTAGTTACTTCTTGATAAGATCTAATTCTATCACCAAAACCTCGTATCATGAGTAACTCTTTCCTTATCAGTTAAACGCATTGTCCAAAGTGAAAATGATTATATTAAACGAAGAATGAATAAAATGTTAGTGTAGGATAGATTATATCCACAGGTTGATATTTCTGATTTTGTTTTTTGAGACAAAATTAACTTTGCACCAATCTTCTTTAGTAAATTTACTGAAGCTGTGCCAGCTCTATATGCGTAGCGTGCGTCGGCCCGAGTGTTCTGCGCGTGATCGGTGGGGATAAAACACTACCTAGCACGGACGCTCAGTCGCTACGCTGTACGAGGCGTGTGAGAAAAGTAATGAGACTGACAACACTGTGAACGATCTGGCAACGCTGTGTTGTTCTACTTGTGTAGACCGGTGTGTTCATCCCTTCCAGATGCTCAGTCCGAGTTTCAGCTCCGTACAGCCATCATGTGATTTTTGAGAGCGCCATCAGTGAAGTTGTGTTTTTGTTGTGTGTTACGGAAATGGAACAGCGGAATTTAGAGCAACCTTATGCCATCAAGTTTTGTATTAAACTAGGGGAATCCGCGAGTGTGACTTTTGAAAAGTTGAAACAGGCCTATGGGGAACATTCCTTATCAAGAGCACAAGTTTTTCGCTGGCACAAATCATTTTTGGAAGGCTGAGAACACGTTGAAGATGAACCTCGCTCAGGGAAACCTTCAACTTCAAAAGCCGACGAGGCATTCCTCTTGTTCCGCAGCCCTCCTATTCACCTGATCTGAGTTCTTGTGACTTTTTCTTTTCCCGAAGTTGAAAAATGTTTTAAAAGGACGTCATTTTGGGATTCTGGAGAACATTCAAAAGAATGTGACCGACATGTTAAAGGCCCTACCAGTTGAAGCCTTTCAGCGTTGCTACCAAGACTGGGAACTACGACTCCGCCGGTATATAGCTGCCGAAGGGAACTGCTTTGAAGGGGACAATATTGTTGTTTGAAAAAAATAAAAACTTTGGTAGATAAAAAATCAGTCTCATTACTTTTCTCACACACTCGTATACTAATATGCAAATACTACGGCAGTGACGAACCGTGGGGTCCTTATCTCTGCTGCGACACATACACACAAAAGGTGTAAATCCGACCGTGTAACCTCCACGTGTACACCTTGGGTAATGCTAATGCCGGTGGTATTTTAACTTTCAAGTCCCATAACTGGAAAAGTTGTTATAGAAAGAAGATTTGTAACCAGTGTTTTGGAAACATCTCAATGTCAGCTATAAGAATATGTAACAAAAAATAGGAGGTTCTGTTCAAGATTTTTATGTCGATCTTGATAATGTTTCTCAAGGTCATTTCAAGGTCAAACAATTATCAATATCTGATAGCTTTTCTTAAGCTCTACAACTTTTGTTTCAAACATTGTTTTAAGCAATCATTTTTTTAAATAATTAGCCATTCCGGAATTTTTGACAGACCCTGTATATTTGAATAATGTTAATGAAAAATATATTTGTCTTATTACAAAACAATATATTATCCCTAAAATATTTTATTCATACTTCAATGCGATGTATAACGTTTAAAGTAGCAAGTGACATTAAATGATGTCTCTAACGTCCATAAGACATAATAAAAACGTCATCTGACATCATCTTGCTACTTGAGATATATTGCAATACAATATTATTGTAATATTTTAATATTATATATAAAAAAATAATAATGTTATGTCTGAACGTAATATATTAGTATTATTACTGTAATATATTTTAACATTATATAGGCTATATAAAAAGTACCGAGACGGTGAAATATCACAAAAACTAACTATTTTAGGAAAAAATGTTCTAAATAAAAATTGTAGGGTTTCAAAGGATCTATTTACTGACGTTATGAGTTTGATCTTGGGTGGCGTCGCAAAGGTCAGGACAAGGTCACTTTGAATTTTTTAAATAGGACTCCCTATTTTTTATTACATATTCTTATAGTCCTTCTTAAGACCTTTTTAAAGCACTATAATTTTTTTTACTTTGTGTAAGCTGTTTCGAAGTTATCGAGCTTTTTATGATAAGATATCCAACCAGTCAAGGCAAGATTTTTCAAAGAGAATCTGGCAAGAAGGAGAAAAGTGAAGAACATTATTTGGTAACTGATTTTTAAAAACTACTAGTTTCCTGCGAAAGGAATCGACATGACTAACTACCTGCGAAATAGTTTGATTGGTCTTTTGCAGCTTTAAATTTAAAATATTTAAATGGTTTGTCATGTCAATGACTAGAACAAGCAAAACGAGTCTAAATCTTCGAAGAAAGAAATAAAAGTTAAATTAAATTAAATTAAGAAATAAAAATTAAATTAAATTTTATTTCTCTTTGAAGAATACGGTACAAATTGTAATTTCGTTAAACAATATAATGTTATTGATTCTTTAATAAATCAGTTTGATACGCGTTTCAGTGATTTCGAAATGCTAAGAAAAGATTTAATACTCTTCGAGAATCCTCTCGCTGTGCAAATCGAGGAACAAAGCCTACATCTTCAGGCAGAATTGTGCGATTTGTAATATGATCTTTCGCTAAAAACACGGTAGGAAAAGGGTGTCGAATTCTTTAAAATTTTAGACACATCGTGTTATCTACATCTTAGAAATTTCGGTCTTCGAATTTTCTCTATGTTTGGGTCCACATATTTATGCGAATGTTCTTTTTCCAAAATGAAAATTATAAAAACAGACAAACGTTCATCTTTGAGCGATGCATCACTATCTTCGTTGATGCGTACTACCTCTTCTAAAATCTCTATGGATATTATCCCTAGTAAAATCGACATATAAATGAGCAAGAAAATCCAATTAATATTTCTATAAAAATTGGCCATTTTGCGCTCTGTACTTATTCTTCCTCTTTCGTTTTAATATATTTCTCATAATGATAGCATTTCGCTTTCATGTTGAGCTATATATTTCATCTTCATTAATTTCTAGTGGAGTAGACCTATTGGGGAAACCATTTAAAAAAAAACACATCAACACATCAACTCCTGGGTGATGTGGAAATCTATTAACAAAACTTTAATAATCATATTCTTAATTATTGTTATCATTATATTATTATTAAAGAGAATTTATTATATTAGAAATAAAAGCGTAATATTTTATCACCAATGAGAGTAAGAATTATTTTTTAGGATTATTTTTTAGGATAAATAAATATTTTATTTTTTATTTGACGGAAGGTGCGATCCCATTTTAAATCGTATATAAGACCGTTCCTGAGGCAGAGCGTCTCACACGCGATCGGCAGCTCGGCCGTCGCGCTTCTAGAAGTAGTGAGGGAAGTGCGGGCGTTGCCTCTGAAATCGGCTCGCGTTGCTCACTTAATTCCCAGCACTGGTTTAGATGATCGCAGTGGTGGCCCTGTTGGCTGCGCTGTCGACGTGATCCAGGCAATGGAACGGCGGCTGACCGGGGTGACCACCCTGAACCGCAACAACAGCTCTACGGAGTGAAGTAGCCGGCGGCAAGGGTACGTTTTCGCAGCATGAGTTTCTCGGAAACAGCTCAGTCTTCTCATGAAGGCAAGGCTGGTGTGCTCAAGAAAAATCTCCGACGTGTTCCTTATTACTCTCGGAATGTTGGAAAATGAGTCGTGCTTCTGCTTGCCGTCGCGCTCCTTATATCCTTGGCCTTGCGGATTATCGTAATCGCGAAGCGCGTCTTCGCTCGACACCTATTGCTTAGTTCGGCAAGCTAATCACGCATAACGTGCGTGAGACACGGTAGTCTCGCGTACCGTGGCGCATGTCGAGGCGCGTGTTATCACGCGCGCCCGGTGTGCGTACCCCACAGGGCCGCACGCGTGCTTGCGTCTTGCGGTTCAGGGTCATGTGGTGATATGTCCCCACACAGATACTCAAAGATGAAGCGCCTTAGAGCGATTTTTGCGCGCGATGACGCTCGAAACACACCGACCCGTAAAATTCACGTTGACACGCGTCACATTGTATTAGTTCTATGCCTGATTCTTCGCACGCAGGAACGCCGTGACACCGTGGACAGGTGTTTGAGCACGGATGCCTTCTTTCCGGCTTATATCCATTATTATAACGTATACAATAACCTTGACTGCCCGGTGCAGCTTTTAAATTTAATATTGGATTGTAATGTCGGGATTTTTTGTAGTACATAATATTCAGTCATTTTAGCTTCGCGTCCGAGAGAAGTGAGTATGCTACTACTCTATCATACATAGAGGTTCACCACATGCGAATGAACTAAAGTAATAAACAACGATCATGATATCGTTGCTGGCAAAATAATGTTGGAAATGCTCGATCTCAAGAATACCACACCTTTCTTCAGGTATACAGACACCGGCTTTTCGTGTCAATTCGACCGCTAGGTCTCGTTGTAGTATAGAATATTGCTTCCTCACGGAATTCCATTTATCATGCATTTCTCCTGTGCGCACATTGCCGCATTCGTTGTACACTATCGCAGCGAACGAACGAGGAAAGCATAAATTGTCAAAGTTGTTTATAGTATGGATCGAGTGTTTTCGCTATATCGTCACGAGTTAGTTTATATGATTTCTTTCCACGACCTGAAATGAGATCGTCTATTATCACCAATTTCGCGACAAGCGGATCGTTTGAACAATAATCCGGGTGCGGTAAGCCTTCTCGAAATTCTATCACGCATCGTCCCGATTTCGCCACTTCATGCTGTAGTTGCCGGTAAGCCTCTTGCTACTCGGCATAATAATATAGGATTCTGTCGAAACGTGTATCCGCCATCGCGGATAAATAGCGAAGAAAAGTCTTTACGAAAACCGTTTTCCCACAGCCTGTAGGATCGTAAACGATCGATGTCCAAGGATGTTTCCAGCATGCGTCCATTTTGCTAAATGACTGATTCGGTTACTTAGTGATGCTACACAAATGCTGAAGAAAAGAAGAAACGGCGATGAGCTTATAACTCGCGCCGGAGGCACTTCCGCGGCGGCCGCGTGATCCCGCTAGCTCATATCCGCGGAAGTGCCACGTTCAATAAGCTTTTTCACGTAGCGCTTGCAACCGCGGGAATAGCTTATTTTAGCGTTGCTAGCGATATTAGCTTTCCAAAATTAGCATAATCTAAATATCAAATTTTTGTTTACAATCGACGGCCTTTTCAACATTACAACCAGAACATTTGCGAACAATTGTGCTTACAGTTTTTCCAAACGGAAGCGGATCGATATGGATTTAAATGATGACATGCCACTAACAGCAGGCAGTATTCGTTTGGCAGTTTGCGAACATGTCGCTAGCGCTTACATTGACTGGCAACAGTAGCATCTTTACAATCAATACTTACGATCTTACGGAACATTTACGGAAATGGAAGGCCATCATTTTGAGCATTTATTATGATACGTTTATTTTATTCGTTTCGAATAAAAATCGAAATTATTTGGACGATATCTCCGAAAGTAGATTAAATAAAAAAATTTTCGGATAAAAGTTAATTGTTTTTTTACGTAGAATATGCTTCCATCATAAAAAATATAGGTTTTCATTTAAAATAACAAAGTTGACTTTAAAATCGCCTTGAGGACGTCCACCAAATGAAAAAGGAATCATGCCATTTTACTCGTCCTCGGAATTCGTTCGTTTCAACACATGTTTCAGCGATTTTTGTTTTTCTTCTTTGTTTTTGAATTATTTCGATGTCTCAAGTTAAATGGGACACTCTATATATGTGAGTGTTTATACAGGGTGTCCCATTTTAATGCCCCACCCCAAATAACTCTTCAGTATTGAAGTTTCAAGGAAAATGATCTGAATAAAAGTTGTAGGGATTTAAGTGAGCTACTTTATGATGACCTTGGTTTTGACCTTGACCTCTATTTTCAAGGTTATTTGAAGGTCAACTTGCGTTTTTTAAATGGGAACCCTTATTTTTTATTACACTGTTTTTTTCTACTAATTAATTTGAATAACTTTTGTCTAAAACATTTTTTGGTAAAAATGCCGAATAGGGGACCCCGCTGCTATGACCTTGACCTTGACATATGTAGTCAAGGACACCTTCTTGACGTAACACCTTCTTGAGTAACGTGCAAAAGGTTTTACCCGTCGCTCGTTGTTTGTTAAAAAGTTATTAGCAAAAAAAGTTTGGTTTATGCGTAAGTTGTAAGTGCGTTTAGCACGGCGCGCTACGCCCCCCCCCCTCGCCCTTTCCCATCCCCCGCCCTCCCCTATCCCTCCCCTCTGTGCTAAACGCACTTGCAACTTACTACTTTATCTCTATGAGAAAAAGTTGGAAATGGAAATAAAGTTAGATTAGATTACGTTATATTGTAGTTCGACCTGTTCATGTTGTAAACGAATTCGTAAACATTTGTTTTGAAACGTCTAGAGGTTGTCGCTGTTGTTCTTAGCGTTTGGGTAATGTAGCTCGTTCAGTTACTGGAATGTCTTCAAACAGTGAGCATTGTATAACGAATACTTCCAAAATACGTTTATACGAGTTTATTAATATTACTTGCAATATTGACTCCATGTAGAAAAGTTGTTCGCAGTAAAATATTGTGTCCTACGTGTAAAAACGAATTGAAATTACCGAATGATGCAGAAAATCATATTTTTCACTATACTCAAATATTATAAATATTATCAAAGGTCGGAAACGACAAAAGGTTACTTGTTACTTCAAAATTAATGCATTTCACAGGACATGGTTTGAACGTACACACATGGATTTAGTAAAAATTTATCGCTTCATTGTGTTACGTCCTAGAGGAGGAACGCAACCCTTTCGTTCGCGAGTAAGGCGAACCTCGTTCGTACACGCGTATCAGTGAACGGGTCAGGGACCCGACGGGTCCCTTTACTCGGGCACCGACGTACGACGAGCGGTCCGTTTTTCGGTCAGGGACGCGAATCCCTTTACCGGGGATAGGACCATGAGTTGACTGTTGGAAGGGTATATGTGATTTTGAAATCAATTGGAAAAAGAATGAAATATAAACAGATTTATTAAAATGACTATAATAACAAAATGAATTACGGCGCGGTTTAATACAGTTGAAGAATGACTGTGTATGTGTATGTGTGTATGTATGAGAAGTGAAAGAAGGAGGAAATAAAAAGAAAAGGTAGGAATATGAGTAAAGAGTTAGTCGGGTGAGGGGGAGCGTGAGTGGTCGGGTGAATTTAAGGGAGTGGATAGTTCGGAGAAGGAAACTGGTGAATAAGATATCGAAGGGGTTGAAGGCGGGGACGCGTGTGTAGGAGAAGAAGGCGAAGTACCAGGGGAAAAACGAGGAAGAAGGTAAGGGGATAGGAGTGTAGGATCCGGGTGATAATCAGTTCCTAACGCTATATTAACTATGGTTCGGAGGTAGTGGATCTGAGACGTAAGTTGGTCTGGATCGCTAATATCAAAAACTGTCTCGAACGTTCGGAAAACGTGGTGGAGGGTTATTCCTATGTTGTAATAATGACCCACTAAAAACGGATTTCAATAA
This sequence comes from Harpegnathos saltator, assembly GCF_003227715.2. Classification (NCBI taxonomy): domain Eukaryota; kingdom Metazoa; phylum Arthropoda; class Insecta; order Hymenoptera; family Formicidae; genus Harpegnathos; species Harpegnathos saltator. The sequence goes on along the minus strand of NW_020230725.1, from coordinate 77,750 downwards.
TATGGGGAATTAATAAGATGGTGGTAGAAAAGGTAGAAGCAAAAAAAACAGAACTTACTGCTGACTCCTGTTATCCCGAAGGTGAGCAAAAAATAAAATTGTCGTTTGGTAGCTCCTGCTCGGTAGGTTAAGTTGTGCTCGTCCACTCCCTTCCGGTTGTTCAATTATAACATAAACACTAATGCCTTTTGCTGATTTCTTTGAATGTTTGCACAAACTCGGATATATGAATCGTAGATATATTATCTGAATGTCTGACTTGAAATCTAAATTCTGAATGCTCAAAACAGAATATCCGAGTGAGAGTATGACTGCCTTTTTCAGAGTAGAATTAGAAGTAGAAGTAGAAGTAATGTGTCGTGGAGGCGGATTACCGCGGTTTTTATAGTGATAATCGGAGGCAGAAACTATCAGGGTGGGTAGAGAGATGGCCTTTGAGGAAGGGGTGAATTGGTCTTAGTGGGAAAAAGTCTCAGCCATTAGCAAAGTTAAAAGACATCGTGGGAGGAGACAGTTAGTTTTTGGAGATATGAATATGGAAGGGCTAAAGGGTGGAGCGTGGGTGTCTCATAGTTTTAGGTGGATATATGATTGGCTGAATGAATTAGGCGCGACAAGCGTGGAGGTGGTGGATTCTTGAGATAGAGAAATGTATACAAGTGGCCGGCTGGAAAAATCAAAATGCCGTAAATCAAAGGCTGAGATCAGATTTTACGACTATCAGTGAAGTAAGCTTTGTTGGTTGACTGATAGGGCACATATGGTTTTGGATTGGGAAGATATAAGTTTCAAGTTTTAGAGCAGGAATGCTCTGTGTTGCTTTGTTTTACTGAAGGTTTGTTAGCGCGGAGTTTCAAATTTTTATGGCTAGGACGACGGACACACTTGGCGAACACTACCCAGATATAAACTTTAAACGAAGACGTAGATTTTTACAACAGGGCACTGTTTCCTGTTATGGAATTTTCCCGAATCGCCTTTCATTTGGCGCGACGGCTGTTCGCCAGATGGGTCTGTTTCCTAATTTATATTTATATATGTATATATTCCTATTATAGTTATATTAGGAGAATATAAATCTGCGAGAGGAAAGAATTTTTACTAATTAAATCTACAGGACGTAACAATTGCTTATTTTCTTTATATGTTACCACCACGTAATAGATTTTTAATGAATGAGTTACAAATCAACAATCATTCAGTTGTAGACTGGACAAATTTCTGTCGAGAAATAAGAACAATTTTTATAATTTAAACATTAACGTTACATTTGTAATATGTTGTATTTGCAATTTTCTTTTATTGTAATTATAGTTACTTTAACAATGGCTAGTGAAAAATCAGACGCCAATTGGTGGACCACATAAAATTATAGAATTGGATGAAGCCAAAGTTGGAAAACGAAAATATAACAAAGGACGGATACTTAAAGGACAGTGGGTTTTTAGTGGCATAGAACGAGAAACGAATAAAATTTTTATAGTGTCAGTACCAAATCGACGTACTGAAACTTTGATTCCTATCATAGAAAAATACGTTGCAGCAGGATCTATAATTCACACAGACAGTTGGCGTGCATATGATGTTTTGCGTCATCATAAAAATTATACACACAAAACAGTTAATCATTCAGTTAATTTTGTTGATTCAATAACTGGAACTCATACACAGAACATTGAAAGACTGTGGAGAGAAATGCGAGCGAATATTCCTCGCTATGGTCTGCGTGATTATCATTTCGAACATTATCTGGCCGAGTTTCTCTTTAAAAGAATACATAATTCGATGATTGTATTAATACATTTTTTTATATTATGAGCAATATATATCCACTAAATACATTAAATGTTTGAATAAAATTATTTAATTCTGGTAAAAAATTCGTGTACGATATAACGTAACCTAATCTAATCTTACTTTCATTTCTAACTTTTTCCCATAAAGATAAGGTCGTAAGATACAAGTGCAGTTAGTATGGGGGAAGGAATGAGGGAGGAGCAGGAAAAGGCGGGGGATGGGGCAGAGGTGGGGGGGGGGGGCACGCATAGCGCGCCGTGCAAAACGCACTTCCAACTTGTGCGTTTATGAAAATTTTTAGCAATAACTTTTTAACAAACAACGAGCGATGGCTAAAATTTTTTGCACGTTACTCAGGAAGGTGTCCTTGACAACATGTCAAGGTCAAAATCATAGGAGCGGTCCCCTACTCGGCATTTTTACCCATTTTTTTATTTGTCTAATATTTTTTGAGATATTTGAGGGAAACTTGATAACTTTTTCAATATTTAACTAACGATATCTCGCTAACTATTTGTCGGAAGAAAAAGTGGTACTAGACTTTCTTGCTTTATTTAGTCTCAAGAATATATTGTTCCAATAGCGCCTTGACTTTTGTTAACTTACTGATTTTTGGAAATTTCAAAATCATCAAATTAACAAAAATCAGGGAGTTATTGTAACAATATATTCTTGAAATTAAATAAAGCAAGAAAGTCTAGTAACACTTTTTCTTCTGACAAATAATTAGCGAGACATCGTAAGTTAAATATTGAAAAAGTTATCAAGTTTTCCTCAAATATCTAAAAAAAATGTTAGGAAAATAAAAAAATATTTTAGAAAAAAGTTGTTCAAATTAACTAGTAGAAAAAAATAGTGTAATAAAAAATAAAGGTCCCTATTTAAAAAACGCAAGTTAACCTTTAAATGACCTTGAAAATAGAGGTCAAGGTCAAAGTCAAGATCATCATAAGGTAGCTCATTTAAATCCCTACAACTTTTATTGAGATCATTTTCTTTGAGACTTCAATACTGAAGAGTTATTTGGGGTGGGACACCCTGTATATACAGGGTGTCCCATTTTAAGTGTTCACCCCAAATATCTCTTATTTTCGATTTTAGAGAAAAATGGTTCAGAAACGTTTTGTATGGCTTCGAGGGGGCCATAAGATGATACCATTGGTTTGACCTTGGAAAGTCATTTGAAGGTCACGTGAAGATTACCACAATTTTTTTAGATGGCACCCCCTATTTTTTATTACATATTCTTGTAGCTGACCTTGAGAGCTTTCCAAAACATTATAATCATATGTTTTTTGGTGAAGTACTTTTCGAGTTATAAAGCTCCAAACTTACAAAATTTTGATAAAAATACAAAATATTTCGTAAAACATTCACTTTCCGATAGTCTTACATGATTATCTTACATGATTCAACCAGTCAAGGTAAGATCCGAGCATGATCCAGCCAGTCAAGGCAAGATCCGAGCATGATCCAACCAGTCAAGGCAAGATCTTCTTTTGTGTATAATTACTTAAAGTGTTCAAAAATTTGGCCATTTACTTGGATGCATAGCTCTAGTCTATGGTGAAAGTCGTCCCTAAGAACACCTACATTAATATTTCTGCAAGCCTGTTTGATCCGGTTTTTCATATTTTCAACGGTTGTAGGCTTTTGCGAATAAGCTATTGTATATCTCTCATGTAGCCCCAGAAATAAAAATCTAGGGGTGTCAAATCGGGTGATCTTGGGGGCCATTCTTGAACTCGGCTGCCCATACCAATCCACCTATTCGGGAATCTATTGTTTAAATATTGTGTAACAGCTCGAGATCTATGAGCCGGTGCTCCATCTTGTTGGAACCACATTCGTCTGAGTAAATCATTGTCGACATGTCTCAAGAGGTTGGGCAGGTCATCTTGAAGAAATCTTAGATAGATTGCCGCATTGAGATTTTCTTCAAAAAAATATGGACTAACAATAACATCTCCCAGGATGTCTGCCCAAACGTTAATGGACCACTGCCGTTGGAACTCTTGGCTTCTCTGCCAATGTGGATTAGCATCTGAATAATAATGGCAGTTATGTCTATTAACGCTTCCTCTATTATAAAACGTGGCTTCATCAGAAAAAAAAGTATCAGCAATGAACCGGGGATTTTGTTGGATTTGATCTCGAGCCCAGTTACAAAAACGTCACGGCGTTGATAGTCCCTCTCTTCCAATTGTTGAGTTAGATGAATGTGATATGGGTGAAACTTGTTCAGCTTGAGCACACGATTGGCTGTTGATTTAGATATACCGTATTGCCTCTCAATTTGTCTCGTAGAGATTTAAGGATTCAGAGCAACGGCACTTATAACAGTCAATGATGTGACTTCATCAGGGCCCGATTTTTGCCGATTTCTTCTAAGAAAACCCTGTACAGCTCTGTCGCAGAGTCTTTTTATTACTTTCCTATCAGGATGGCGTCTGTCTGGAAATCTTTCAGCATAAAGCCTTTCTGCTGCCGAGTAATTATTCCTGGCCTCACCCAAAATGCGAATCATGTCCACAATTTCATTTGGTGGATAAGCAGCCATAATTATAAAGAAAAAAAGCGCCAAAAAACCAATAATTCCTGTCTTATCAAAAAAAATGTCAATGGATAATAATATGCGTCTGTCTGAGACTTCGCCAAAATACCAACAGTTGCCCAAGTAAGAAATTTGAAATAATCCTCTTGATATTTGTTTCATTAAAAGAATTGACAATTGCACTTTCACAATTGTTACAGTTCATTGATTATCAGGCAATACAAGATCTCGTCTTGACTGGCTGGATCATGCTCCGATTTTGCCTTGACTGGTTGGATCATGTTCGGATCTTGCCTTGACTGTTTGGATCATGCTCGGATCTTGCCTTGACTGGTTGGATCATGTAAGATAAGACTATCGGAAAGTGAATGTTTTATGAAATATTTTCTATTTTTATCAAAATTTTGTAAATTTGGAGCTTTATAACTCGAAAAGTACTTCACCAAAAAGCATTTGATTATAGTATTTTGGGAAGCTCTCGAGATCAGCTACAAGAATATGTAATAAAAAATAGGAGGTGCCATCTAAAAAAATTGAGGTAACCTTCACGTGATCTTCAAATGACTCTTCAAGGTCAAATCAATGGTACCATCTTATGGTCCCCTCGAAACCATACAAAACGTGTCTGAACCATTTTTCTCTAAAATCAAAAATAAGAGAGATATTTGGGGTGGACACTTAAAATGGGACACCCTGTATAGTATATACAGGGTGTCCGGAATGTGATCATTAATATTTTGTGTACTGGTAGAACTCGTTAAAACAATTAAAAAAGTCCTGTGCCATTTTACAATTTTTTCAATATTTATTCCGTAATTAATTAAAATGTGTAAACGAATGAACACACGAGAAAGCGGCAGGACGTGCTCTGTGTATAAGAAGATGGCTTACCTCGCGCGGCGAGAGGCAACCGTAAGCAACAAGAGGCGTGCGTGCGCGACGAGGAGCGAGCGAGCGCGAACGACGAGCGAGCGAGCGTAAGCGACAAGAGGCGGCTGCCCAGCGCTCTCTACGCGCTCATTGGCTCACATGTTTCAATTAATAACTGCATAACTATTGCCAATTTGACATTATGGTACATGACTTTTCTTCTCGGCTACACCCAATCTATCTCCAACTTTCGTCTGCATGATAAGCTTTCAAACACCCTGTATATATATATGTTTGAATAATGAAAAATGTATTTATCTTATTATATATTATTTCTAAAATATTTTATTCATACTCCAATGCGATATATAGGGTGTCCGGTAATTAGCTGGCAACCCGAAGTGTGAAGGTAGATTGGGTTAAGACAAACATAAAAGTCCCATACCGTTTTGCAAAATTTGCAATAATTATCGAATTATTAATAACAAAAATCTGAGGAATGGGAGCGCGCCGACATAGATGATTGGAGAAGCGTTGCAGCTGCTTAGGCCACAGCGTGGCCCAGTCGATCCAGAAACTATTGCCGGTGCGCGGCGAGGGGAAGGACAAAGCATCGCTATTCGTTGTTTTATGTCGCCGCACCTACGTCTCGCCGCATATCGCCAACATTTACTTGGTCGACTGGGCCGCACTGTAACCCGAGAGGCTACGATGCTTTTCCAATCATCCATCTCAGCGCGCGCTCATTCGTCAGATTTCTGTAATTAATAACTCGATAATTATTGCGAATCTCGCAAAATGGTATGGAACTTTTATGTTTGTCTTAACCTAATCTTAAATCTACCTTCACACTTTAGCAGCTAATAGCAGGACACCTTGTATAACGTTTAAAGTAGAAAGTGACATTAAATGATGCTTCTAACATCCATAAAACATCCATAAAAACGTCATTTGACATAATTTTTCTACTGAGGATAAGATATATTGTAATATAATATTATTATAATATTTTAATGTTATATCTAAACATACGTAATATATCAGTGATATTAATGTAATATTTCAACATTATATATATAATATAAATATAATATTTAGTAATATTTCCGTAATATTACATTATAATATGTAATATTACCGGTATATTGAAATCTATCTATGATATTTCTATAATATTATGTGTTATATAGGTTTGTTTATACGAGCGGTAAGTTCGCAAGATACACTTTCAGCATAAAGTTGCGATTCGTGATCGCGCCACGGCTTTAATAGATATAGCTGAATTTCTTCAGATTTTGATATGTCGTTATTAGCAGCTTGAACCTCTCTATTTTCTTCAAACTCAGAACTCTTCTGGGAATATCACATGTGACGTGCATCGATCGATTTCGATTTCATAGCGACGTTTCATATTTCTTTTATCCAGTCAATTTGTCGACAATAAGCATCTTAAATCGGCGAAATTTGCGATAAATTCTCACGAATGGTACAGATGTAAAGCACTTTTCCCCCATAGCGTTTCTTTGAAGGAAGTGTAATTGAGCTGTTACTGGTCAAGAGGTCTAAAATGCGGTGAATTTTTTTCAAGTCTCATCGCGCCCAGCCTTCATTTAATTCGCCGGAGTATAGTCAGTATCGCGGAGTCGTATTTTCCCCGAGAGAAGAGTTTCTTTGAGTTCTCGCGGTTATTTAAACAACGAATTTCCCCAGACGCCTCTGCGTGTCTATCCCAGCCAGATTGCTCGAAGTCGGAGGTCGTGAACGGCAAGGTCGTGCGAACATAAACTGCGGCGATTTTTGGAATACGAGCGGAGTGCGGCAGGGGGAGAGTGACTGCCGGTGGCAACAGCAGCAGCTACCACGCTCCGGGAGCAATCCACGGCAGAAACTTTATTTTTGAGCTTATGAAATATACATAATACTGTCGAAGCAGATAGACGCGCGCGCGCGATAGAGGGCGGCTGCGCTTTAAATATTATTTCGCGGCCTGATATCCGCCGCACGAAGTAGCACGCACATGCAGTTGTTCGCTTGTTATACTCAAGGCAAGGTAAAACTTTATTTACGTGAGAGACGGATAAAGAAAGAAAGAGAAACAGCCCCGTCCTAGCTTGGCTCGGCGTGTGTGATTATTTTATTCAGCAGTTTCTTTTCTATGTGCAGCTGTGCATCTCGGAGTCATTTTAATGATGGCTTTTGTCGTCTGAGATTTTCAAATGAACTTTTTCTCGATGCGAATGTTCGGATTGCCGATAATTTTCGATCTTACAGCCCGTGATCAGAAGAGGGGGAAATTATTGAATAACAATTCTAATTATGGGTCTATTATGTTTCGTAATTTCGTATGTTAATGTAATTTCGTATGTTATGTAATTTCGTATGTTAATTTCGACTTAAACTTAATTAAAATATATTATAATGAAAACACGAGAAAGTGGTATACTTTAATTGCTTTACATACAATTACTATATTTTTATATCATATTAGATTACAATGGAATGCCATTATTTGGATTTTGTATGGACAAAAAAACTCTCGATTTTCATCCTCATGACAATCGATACTTTCTTAGCAAATAATCATTACGACGATGTTATTACAACAATATTTAATAATATGTAACGTTTTCAAATGTCGTATTTAACGTTGTATATTGCACCATTACAGACAAATTTTGGCACTAATTTGGAGACTTTGTTAATATTGTTAATGTTGAAGTTACAAATGTAATATCGTTGTAACTTATCATATGCTTATGTTTTTTTAACATTCTAGTAATGTTTGTAATATCGAATAAATGGTACAATTTTATATTACTGTCATCATTGGAATATTATCATAGCAACGACAAAGTGTAATGTTAATTCTAACATTTCTTTAAAATTGTGTTATTGATATTTTATTTCGGTAATTATGCGATATAGAGGTTACCTTCAATGACTTTGGCTTTGACATATGTTGTCAATGTCATCACCCTGAGTAACGTGCAAAAGATTTTAGGCGACGATCGTTATTTGTTAAAAAGTTATTAACAAAAGAAGTTTCGGTAAATATGCACACAAGATCAACCTTCTCAAAAGTCCATGATCTTGACCTTGTATGTTGTTAAGGACATGAGTGTTATGCAAAAAGTTACGGCCGTCACACATTGTTCATTAAAAAGTTATTGGTGCAAAATCATAAATGCATCTTCTATACTGCATAATTACCTTTATTTCCTTACATATAACCTATTACATATAATATATAATATATTTTCAACAGATTTTCAATATATTGGCAGAATACTTAAAAATATATTTTGAAGTATAATTAACATTAATGAAAAAGTATAAAACGTGAACTCTTTTTAAAAAAATATATTTCTGTGAGTCAAAAATATTAATTTCATCATTCTAATTTTTTGATATTACTTCAATTAGTATTTTTCTCATAAATATTGAGTGTACTAAAAACTTTATGCGCGTATTAACATTTATTGTTGTGACGAAGGTTACTAATGTACACTAATAAACACAATATGAGGTAATACGACACAAAAGATATATTAAATGAACATAAGAATTACAAGCGATACTTTTTGCACACAGGGGAAACTACAAAAATACAATCTCCTTATACAGTATAGAGAACGAAAACGTACAGCGCCCTCAGAGCGAATGGCTCAGCTGCCATCTATAGAAAATGAATGTATCAGCGAAACGGAAAAGTCAAGACGTGAAATATCGAATACTTCAATACTCCCCCTCGATTTGATGATACTCAAAATATTAGAAAATTAAACATTCATGCCTAGGAATTTCATACAATTTTCGTATTTCTGTTTTGTTAATGCTTTAGTCAAAATATCCGCGGCCATTTTGTCGGTCGGAGTGTAAGCAATTTCTAAACATTCTTCCTTGAGGATTTCACGAACGTAGTGATGTTGCACGTCGATGTGCTTGCTTCTGTTATGGAACACAGAGTTTTTGACAAGCTTCAGTCAGTGCCATATATTCAGCTTCGGTAGATGAAAGTGACGAGGGTGTTGCTGTCTTCAGTTTTCTAGCTTCCCATGAAATAGGACAACCTCTTAGGATGAAGGCAAAATCTGTATATGATCTTCTATCATTTGGACAGTTTGCCCAATCAGCGTCAACAAAACCAATTAATGATTTTCCGGTTTTCCTGAAACTTAATCCAACATTTCTGGTACCTTGTAGATAACGTAATATACGTTTCGCAGTGACTGGTCTAGTGACTGGTATTAAAACAGCTATTAAATTGACTCAAATAACTTATTGCATATGCGATATCGGGACGTGTAACATATATACGGCAAAGTACATGAGGGCTCCGATGAGCTCTCGATAAGAGAATGTTATTTTCTTCGCAGTCGGATTCTTCACTGCTGTTGTCCAACTTTGTACCGGGATTCAAAGGTGTAGAAATAGCTCTTGAATCTGACATTCCAAAACGATCAAGAATGTCTCTTATATATCCCGATTGACGTATTATGATTTTGTTCTCCTGTTGAATGAATTCCATACCGAGACAGTATCTGATTTCTCCAAAATCCAATATTTCAAAAATATTCGACAGGTATTTTCCAAATGTTGTAATTTCATTTCAGTCTTGCAAAGCAACTATAATATCATCGACGTAAATGGCAATTAGAAGTAGGGTTCTTCCTGTTCCTTTAAAATAAATGCAGGGATCCGCCGTCGATTTCTTCGCTCCAAATTTGACAAGCTTTTCGTCGATTTTATTGTTCCAGTAATGTCCAGCTTGACGAAGACCATACAAAGCCTTGTTTAAAAGACAAACTTTATTGCCTTTATCTAGATCCTCGAGCATTCTTTTAGCTGTCTTCCTGACGTCTTTATTAGTAGCATCTGATTCAACAATCTTTTTTAAAATCTCTGTCGTGTATTTGGGTACTTCCATGAACACCTTTTCCTTGAGTATTCCATTAAGATAAGCTGTTGTGATATCAAATTTATTTAAAATCATGTCGTTTTCAGCAGCTAGTGCGTTAAAGTTCTGATTGAACTTAATCGCGCGACTGGTGCGAAGGTTTCGTTGAAATCGATGCCCGGTATTTGACCATATCCTTTTACAACGATTCGTGTCTTTCTTCTATCCAGAGTTCCATGGTGTTTGTACTTATTCCTCAGTACTATTCGACTGCTAATTATCTTACGGTTAACAGGACGATCAACTATTTTCCAAGTATCATTTTTGATAATTGATGTCATCTCTGATATGATTGCTTGATACCACTCTTCGGATTGTGAACAATTAACTGCTTCCTCGATAGGGATTTCAGCCAGATTTGCTATTTCTTCAATTTCTTCGCTGCAGTTTGCTTCGTGAAATATCTTCCTGGGTCTCCCTCTTTGGCCAGTTCTCAATATTTTGGGCCTACCACGACCTCTTTGTTGTGGAGATCTATTTAGATCTTCCTGGATGTCTTCCTCTTCATTTTAATCATCTGCCTCTTCGTCTAGATCATCGACTTCTTCCGGAGGAACTTGATTCAAAAGGTTTCGAGAAGGAAAAATTACTTTTACTTTTGACGAGTCGTTTTCTTCATTTATTAAGAATTCATTGTAATTTTCATTCTTCAATGAAGTGTAAAACTCATAGGATCGGTGATCCTATGAGTTTTACATCACGTATAATGTCTACTCGTTTCTCATCCGGTATTCATACACGGAATCCTTTTGTTTCTTCTGAATAATCGACAAATATTCCTCTTTTTAATCTTGAAGTAAGCTTCCCTTTTGTCGGTTTTCGATCTAATGTAAAAACTTGAGACCCAAATTCTTTAAACTAGCTTACATCCGGAACGATTCCCATCCATTTCTCGAAGGGCGTTCTTCCTTTTAAGCTCCTTGATGGACATCTGTTTCGAATATAGTTCGCAGTATTTATGACCTCGCTCCAGAACGATGGAGGTAACGAAGATTATATTAAGAGACATATTGTTATCTTCTTCAACGTACGATTTCGTCTTTCCGCCACTTCATTTTATTCGTATGTGTGAGTGACACTAGTTCTTCGTCGGATGCCTGCCTCTCTTAGAAATGCGTCGAATGCTTCTTTACGATATTCTTTTCCATTGTCTGACTGAAGATATTGTATTCTTCTTCCAAGCTTATTTTCAGCAAAAGCTTTAAAATCTTTAAAGGCATTAAAAACCTCATCCTTTCGTTTCAGCAGACGTATTTCACACCAACGAGAGTAATCATCGATGAACGTAACTATGTATCTCGCTTTTCCATTCGATTCCATATTGATTGGACCGCATACGTCTGTTACGTCCTGGAGGAGGAACGCAACTTGACGCTTGCTTTCGCAAGCTCCGACGTACTTGCAAGTCTGCGGTATAGATCAAGGATTAGAATGATCCCTTTGTCTGCGCGGACATACGTCGATGATCCTTTATTTAGGTCAGGGAACTGAATCCCTTTACTTGGGATAGGACCGTGAACGACGGTTGAGGAAAGGGAGGATTTTTACGTTAAATAATTATTTGTGACGAGTGGTTGCGTATTAATTACAAATTGTGCATTTATTGATATAAGTATTAATTTTAAGTTGCAATGAAATCGATTTTCAGATGTATACGTTGTGTAATTATATATATATATATATATATATATATATATATATATGTGTGTGTGTGGTCGCGGTTCTAGCGGCAACTTTTAATTATTCCGAGGGATATTCAGATACGGGAAGATCAGGTGTCGGGGAAGCGCGTGGTAAGGGAGAAGATTGACGTGAGGATGCCTCCGAGGAAGAGGGAGAATAAATGGGAATGAGGCCACGGAGTAAGGCCGCGTGGAAGCCTCGCGTACCCTCTCGTAGAAGTGAGGTTAGAGGGGAAGGTATCGGAGATGGGCTCTAAAGTAAGGGAGAATCGTTCCCCGGTGGAACTCAGGGATGTTGGGGAGTAAGATATAGGAGGGGTTCCGGGGGGAGAATCGGGAAGGAACAACAGATGAGAACATGCAAATCTTGAAACTTCTGGTTCGTTATGGCGAACAATATAGTCCGGGCGATCTTGTAATGCAAATTCTAATGAGGCGACTTCAAAATCTTCGCGATTTTCGTACTTTTCCGAGGTAGTTAGGTCCGTTTGAACTTGATAACATTGAGCCACTGCAATCGGATTCCACAATTAAGAAGACACGCCAAAGGGGATAGAGAAAGGGAGAAAAAGGAAAGAAAAACGAGAGAGAAGAAAGATAAGAGAAGAGAGTAAGTAATGAGGAAAAAAACAATAAATGAGAAAACAAAAGGAAAGGCTTACTGCTGCCGTATGATGGTTCCCTTTGGGTGAAGGATAATAGCCTGTTGTCGGCCTCGACTTTGGGTCCAGATATCGTATGATGACAGCTTTAGGTTTTGGACGGCGTCCGTATTTTCGGGGTTGGTGTGAAGACTGGTTACAGTTGGTGATGATAGTGAGTCAACCGAGCCAATTTATAGAGAACCGAATGAGTGAAAAATGTAACTTGGTATATGCACTGGACACTAAGTGGTTTAAGAGGAGCTTCTTTCTTGGCTGCTGGCTCGGCGAGAAGTGTTTGAGGCTTTTGACTTCCCAAAAAGTCAGCTCGGTTGAGGGAGTGGGATCTAATTTTTTATGCCCAAATGGTCATAGGACTGTGCTTCGAATATTTCTTAGAAGTTGAGTCAAGAGCGTAAGATAAACTTTTTTTTTGGAGATAGGGAGCATGTGGCAATAAGAGGATTTAGATAGTTTACAAAACGTGGCCGTAATCTTAAGAAGGAAATATCGATATTTTTTTAAGTAGGATGTCGCGGTATTGTTAACGTAGACTGAGCGCGTGGGAACAAGATCGGAGTTGGTTTGGAGATTGTTAATATGTCCGGAGCATTGGAATTTTCAAAGATTCTAGGGTCATCGCGTCGTGTGATAACAGATAATAAATAATAATAATAATAATAAATTCAATTTTCCTTGCTTATAAAAGAGGTCTAGAATGCGCGACGTCCGCAGGACGTAACACGTCGCTGTGAATAATTTCAAATAACTTCGACCTTCAATAAAGTTTTTGGAAATGGCAATCTTGTCATTTTTCCGCATAGACATGTTTTACAACTGAAATCTTCTGGTAATTTACCGATAAGCATGCCTCTTTTATCGCACTAAATGAGATCTCTGATATTTAGATGTCCCATCTTTCGGTGTCATTCTTCTGCAGCTTTTTCTTCTCTAATTGGCGTTGGCGACTTGTGTGTTAACATTATATTTGTCCTTTACCTCGCGTACGTAGTAAAGGCCGTTTTTTCGATCCGCAGTCATAATAGTATTGTAATTTCCATTGATGACTTCAGCATTTTCCTTGTCAAAAATTACCAAATAGTCTTTATCGGTAATCTTTCTAACGGATAACAAATTTGTACGTAATTGAGGAACGCGTAGAATGTCGCGTACATTTATATTCTTCAGATGATCTTCATTCTTCGCGACAATGGATACTGCTCCTTTGGCTTGTATCAACATCGATGCCTTTTCTAACTAGCTAACTAACTAGCTTCACGTTTCCATTGTATGATTTAATATATATAATATATATATATATATATATATATATATATATATATAATTAGTACAAATTCGGTTCTTTTTATTTCTACCTTTGGTTTATTTTCTTTTAAATGTGGTCCTGCTAGCTTAATATTAAGCAGCGCTATGTTCTTTTTAAATGGCACATAGTGCAAAATTTTTATCGATGGTACAAATTAGTACAAAATAAGTACTAAATAATGCAATAGGTCTGAATCGATTCTGCCTAGTTGGTCCTACCAGCTTAAAAGAGGTCACATCAAGAGAGGTATGGCTCAAATCGAAATCGATATACCAATCGAGCGGACCCGCACGGAAGGCGACATATTAAATATATATATCAGGTGTAGTAAAAAGAAATCCATTATTTTTGCATGAAATTGAAGGCTTTAATTACCATAGTTAGAATGATCCGATTTAGGTCAAATATGCGCCGTTTTGTTCGATAACTTGTTGCCATTTTTAAGGTAATTTCATTATGCCTCTCTCATAGAAGCCCTCGTCCCTATTGGCAAAAAATTGAGACAGTTGATTTTCACAAGCCTCTCTTGAAGCGAATTTTTCACCAGTAAAATTGTTCGCCATGGACAGGAACAGATGGTAATCACTTGGTGCCAGGTCCGGACTATAAGGTGGATGCATAAGAACCTCCCAACCAAGCTCCCGGAGCTTCTGGCGAGTCACTATCGATGTGTGTGGCCTGGCGTTGTCCTGATGGAACACAATTCCTCTCCTATTGGCCAAAGCTGGCCGCTTCTGGGCGATTGCTTCCTTCAGACGGTCCAATTGTTGACAGTACAGTTCCGAGTTAAGAGTTTTGCCGTAGGGGAGCAGCTCATAGTAGTAGATAATTCCCTGCTAATCCCACCAAACACACAGCAAAACCTTCCTGGCCGTCAATCCTGGCTTGGCCACCGTTTCCGCCGGCTCACCGCGATTCGACCACAACCCGTTTTCGCTTGACGTTGTCGTAAGTGATCCACTTTTCATCACCAGTGACCAACCGCTTCAGAAATGGGTCGATTTTGTTGCGATTCAGCAGCGATTCGCAGATGGAAATTTGGTCCATGAGGTTTTTTTGCGTTAACTCGTGTGGCACCCATACATCGAGCTTCTTTTTGTATCCAGCCTTATTCAAATGGTTTCAAACGGTTTTTTGTGCAATCTTTAGCTCTTGGGCAATCGAAACAGTGCTTACATGACGGTCGGACTCGACAATGTCCATGATTTTATCGATATTTTCTACAATTGGCCTTCCAGTGCGTCTTTGACATCGAAATTACCGGAACGGAATCGACGAAACCAAAATTGCGCGTGATTGGCTGTTACAGTATCAGGACCATAAACACTATTCACATTTTCAGCCGCCTGGCTTGCGTTTTCGCCTTTATCGAAGAAAAACTATAAAATATAGCGTATTTTCTCTTTGCTAGTGTCCATCTTTGACGCACGCTCAAACAAAACTGAGTCAACTAATCACAAAACTGTCAGAAAAGTTTTTTTAGTACGAAATCTCATCTTTCTAACATCATCTAGTGAAACTCGATCGGACTTATACAACGCGAGATACAGATAACTAAAGCCATCTATTGGAAAAATAATGGATTTCTTTTTACTATACCTGATATATTATATTGGGTATGGGAATAAGTTTTAATTGTTTCCCCATAGATGGCATTAATAGTATCGCTTGCATCTTTTCTAACCTTTCGATACATGGATTTAAAAGGTGTATATGTAAGCTGATATATGTAAGATTAAACAGTATAAGACTTTTGTTTGAAGTGCAAACAGCAAGTATTCATATCGCATCGAAAATGTCGGAATTTGTTCCAAAAAAGCAGTATTTGCGGGAAGTTCTTCTCTACTACTATCTTTTGAAGAAAAGTGCTGCGGAAATGTGCCGTTTGCTTATGGATGTTTACGGTGACTATGCTCCATCGGAGCCAACTTGCAGATATTGGTTCCAACACTTCAAAAGTGGTGATTTCGATGTCAACGACAAAGAACGCGATGGTGCCCAAAAAGTTCCAAAATGAGGAGCTTGAGAAATTGCTTGATATTGATCTATGTCAGACACTTGAAGAATTGTCTGCAGCATTGGATGTTGATCGATCCACCGTTGGAAAACGCCTACATGCGCTGGGAATGGCTCAGAAGGCAGGAAATTGGGTACCACACGAGTTGAAGGAAAGGGACATTGAAAGGCGCTTGGTCACATGCGAAATGTTGCTTCAACGACAAGAAAGAGTTTTTTGCATCGAATCATCACTGGCGATGAAAAATGGATTCACTACGACAATCCTAAACGCAAACTAGCATGGGTGAAGCCAGGTGAACCAGGTCCATCAACGCCAAAGCGTAATATTCACAGGTCAAAGGTAATGCTCTGTATCTGGTGGGATATGCGGGGTATAGTCTACAATGAGCTGCTGAAACCGTCCGAAACTATCAATTCCCAACGTTACCGACTTCAACTAATGCGTTTGAAACAAGCTATTCAAGAAAAACGGCCGGAATGGCGCGATAGACACGAGAAGCTGATTTTGCAGCACGACAACGCTAGGCCACATATTGGTCAACCCGTCCGGACATACCTAGAGGGGGTGAAATGGGAGGTCCTATCCCACCCGCCGTATTCACCAGACATTGCCCCTTCAGACTATCATTTGTTCCGGTCGATGCAGTCGGCACTTACTGGAGAGCGCTTCACCTCATATGACAGCATATAAAAATGGGTCGATGACTGGATCGCCTCGAAAGAAATAGAATTCTTCACTCGAGGAATTCGTTTATTGCCCGAAAGATGGGCGAAAGTTGTCGCTTCAGATGGAAAATATTTTGAATAAAATCATTTAATATTTTCATATTCAAACTATGTTTTTTGTCTATATAAAAAACGACTCATACCTTATAAAACTTATTCTCATACCTAATATATTATATTGTATAATATATAATATATATATATTTAATATATTAAAGCCGGAAACTCTTTCTTTCATGCCGCAAAAGCAAAATTTCGGAAGTGGCTTTTCGATTTTCCATCTGTCTCTCAGTCAACTCATGCGGCACCCATTTTCCTTTGAATTTTTCCCATGGCATATACACGTTTGGAAATACCTTGGCGAGTCATGTTTAATGCCTCCGTAAGTTGATCTTGTGTTTGCGTATCATCTTCATCCAATAACGCTTACAGATCGGCGTCCTTAATTGTTTTTGGTCTTCCGGAGCGCTCCTTGTCTTCAGTGTCGAAATCGCCAATTCTGAAGCGGTTAAACCAATCTTCACAGGTAGTTTTCGATGGTGCATGTTCGCCGTAGGTCTCCTCAAGCAAACGACGTGTTTCAGCTGCACTTTTTTTCAAGTTAAAGCAGAAGAGCAAAGCTTCCCGCAAATGCTGTTTATTTGCCACAAAACTCGACATCTTCGTTGTTAGAAAAAATATTTTTGCGTTGCGATATGTGTTGGTATTACAACTGGTTATTGTTAACAGATGTCTAAGCTATAAAAAAACACAACTTCAGACATGTATGTCCACTACATGTGTCGTTAGCGCCATCCATGTGTGAAACCCGGAAACTTAGTTGCGCACCTAGTAAAGGAAAGGATGAAGAGATGAGAGGAACAGGAGTGAGAAAGGGGAAGGGAAGGAGAATTAGGGGAGAAGGAGAGAGAAAAGATAAGGGAGTTGGAGATAAGGATAGATAAAAAAGAAAGGGAGGAGAGGAAAAGAAATGTAGTGGTGAGGGGAGTGGAGATACGGAGGATAAGGAGTGGAGGAGGGAGTGGAGGAGATATGGCGGAAATTGGAGCTGGAGGTGGAAATGAGAGAAGTGAAGAAGATAGGGAAATGGGAGAAAGAGAGGGAGGGGATGGTACTGGTAAAATTAGGCAGTGTGGAGGAGAAAGGGAAAGTGATGGAGGCGGAGAAGAAATTGAAAGGAAGAAGGGAGAGGATAGAAGACAATTTAACATTAGAGGAAAGGAAGACAAAATGGAGGATAGAGAGAGAGTGGCAGAGGTAGAGGGAAAGAAGGGCAAGAATGTGGAGGTAGGGTACATGAAGATGTGGGTGAATAGGAGGATGCAGAGATGGGATGAAGCAAGAGAGAAATGGTGAGAGATGAAGGGAAACTAAGGTGGGGGGAGAGGAGAGACAGAGAGCGGGAGAGAGAGGGGAGGGGGAGGAGGAAGGGGGGAGAGGGAGAAGGAAAGGGGGGAAAAGTGTACAAGGTGGCTTTTTGGAATGTTGCAGGGTTAGGGAATAAAGATAGGGAATTCTGGGAGGACCTGGGAGGATGGGATGTAATGATGCTGTGTGAGACATGGGTAGATGGGAAGGGGTGGGGAAAAAGAAGTTGCCGAAGGGGTTCAGGTGGGAATGTCAGGAAGCGAGGAAAAGGAATAAGAAGAGAAGGGCGATAGGGGGAATGGTGGTAGGAGTGAGAGAAGGAATAGTGGTGAGGAGGGAGGAGGAGGTAGAAGGGATAATAGTTAGGAAGGTGAGATTAGGGAGGGAATGGTGGAGAGTAATAGGGATATATGTGAATGGAGATATGGAAGAAAAGTTGGAGAGGATGAAGAAATGGATGGAAGAGAGAGAGGGGGAAAAAAGGACGGTAATAGGGGGAAACTAGAACGCGAGAACAGGGAGAGAGGGAAGGGAAGTAGTGGGAGGGGAGGAAGAGGAGGGAAGAGGAGAAGGGAGCAGGAACTCAAAGGATGGGAAAGTATGTAGGAAGAGAAGAGAGTTATGCGAATTTTTGGGGGAGAGGGCATGGTGGATCCTAAATGGGAATATGAAGGGGGATGACGAAGGGGAATGGACATATGCAGGAGAAGAAGAAGGAACAAAGAGAGAGGTAGGAGAAGGAATTAGAGGAGGTGAGGACAGAACAGCACGTATGGAAGGTGATAAATAGGGAAAGGAGGAAGAGGAGGGGAGTGAATGAGGAGATAGAAATGAAAGAATGGGAAGAATATTTTTGAATGAATGAAGGAATTTTTGAATGAATGAAGGAATAGGAGATTATTGGAAGGAATGGAAGGAAGGGTAAGGAGGGAAAAAACAGGGGATGAGAGAATGATGGGGAGGAAGGATTGGGACGAGAGGAGATAAGGAGGGCGGTGAGGGGATTGAAAGATGGCAAAGCAGTAGAAGGAGATGGAGTCCCAAGTGAGGTGTGGAAATATGGGGGGCAGGAGGTACAGGAATGGTTAGGGATGATATGTGAGTGGGTGTGGAGGGGGGAGGGGTGGCCAGAGGAATGGAGCAAAGGAATGGTAGTGCCAATTTTGAAGAAGGTGGAGGGAGAACGGATGGAAGAATATAGAGGGGTAATATTAACACAAACAGCGTACAAACAGCGTACAAGGTGTATACGGCAACGCTAACGGAGAGACTGAGGGAGGAGGTAGAGAGGAAGAGGATTTTGCTGAAGAGCCAGGCGGGATTTAGAAGAGGGATGGGGCTATAGACAATATATATGGATTAAACTATTTAATAAACAGGCAGGTGGAGAGGAAAGAGGAAAGATTGGTTATATTGTTTGTGGACCTCAAGGCAGCGTTTGATACGGTAAATAGGGAGGTGTTAGGAAGAACGATGAGAGAAAGAGGAGTAAGGGTAAGAAGGAGGAATAAGGGAAGGGTTGGTAAGAAGATGCGAGAAGGTGCTGGGGAAGACAAGGAGTAGAGTGAGAATAGGGGGGAGAAAGGGAGAAAAATTTTAGACAAATAGGGGGATGAGACAGGAGTGGCCGTTGAGTCCGCTGTTATTCACGATATTAATAGCAGATATAGATGAGGAGTTGAAGAAGGGGGGATGGGGAGGAGTAAAGTTGGAGGAGGAGAGAGTGTACACGCTGGCATATGCAGACTACAGTACCTGGCAGTATTGGCAGAAGACGAGGAGGGGATGAAGGGGATGATAGCGAGGCTGGAGAGGTACTTAGAAAGGAAGGGTTTGGAAGTGAACATACAAAAAATGAAAGTAATGAGGTGCAGGAGGAGTGGAGGAAGATGCAGGAAGGTGAATTGGAGATGGAAGGGGAAGAGACTAGAGGAAGTGAAGGAGTATTACTTAGGATATGTGGTGATGAGGAACGAGGGGCAGGAGGCGCAGGTGAAAGACAGAGTAAGAAAAGGAGCGAAGGTGATGGGACAAGTATGGGGGATAGGAAAAGGGGATTTGGAAAAGATTGGGGAAGGAGGGTATGGCTATTTGATAAACTAGTGTGGCCGGTGATAAGTTACGGGGTAGAGCTGTGGGGATGGAGAGAAGGAGGAGAAAAATAGAGGAGTTGCAAGAAAGGTACTTGAGATGGTTATTTGGGGTAGAGAGGTGGACGCCAGAGTATATGGTGAAAAAGGAGATGCAGAGGGAGTTATTGAGGAGTAGAGCAGGAATGAGAGCGTGGGAGTATGAGAAGAGATTGGGAGATGCGAAGGGGGGAGATATAACAAGAAGGTACTGGATGGAGATGAGGGATAGGATGGGGAGAGGAAAAGAAGTGGGGAAATGGGAGGAAGAGAGGAGAAGGTTCTTTGAGGATAGGGGGTGGAAAATAGACAAGATAGAGGAGATAAGGGAAAAGGAAGGGGAGATAAAGGGAGAGGAAATAAAGAGTAAAGAAAAGAGGAGGCAGGTGGAGGAAAAATGGGAAAGGATAAGAGGATCAAGATATAATGAGGGATACGGAAGGGTGAAGGGGAGAGGAGTACCAGGATATCTGAAAATGGGGGGGGGAAAGAAAAGATGGAGGAGGATAGCGAGATTTAGGCTAGAGTGTGAGCTGAGAGGAGGAAGGTACTGGGAGGAGGAGAAAAAGAGGAGGTGCAGGATATGTGGGAGGAGAGAGGAAACATGGAAGCATATATGGGAGGAGTGCGCAGGATGGGGGAGGAAAGGGGATGGCAGGAGATGGAGGGGGAGGTGCTAAGAGAGAGGGAAGTAGGAGGGGTGGATGAGGGAAGTGGAAAAATGGCGGGGAAGGGAGAGAGAGGAAGGGGAGGGAGTGAGAGATAGAAGAAGCGGCGGAAACGGAGGTCACGGTATGAGAAGAAAGGAATGGAGAGTGAGAGAGAGGAAGAGAATGAAGGAGTGAAGGAATATGGTGTGTGCGCGGAACGCTCTCTCTCTCTCGCGAATAGTGTGTAAGAGGCAGGAAATCGAGAGTTAGCATGTAAAGGACAGGTTAAGGATTGTAACCCCAAGGGGAGTCAATAAAAATATTTATCTATATGGAAACTACAAAAAAAAGTTTTTATAAGATATAACTTTGTTTTATTGCCTTAAATTTGTAAAGTATGAACTAAATCTATGTAACAATTATGTAAAATTCAAAATTTTACATAGTTGTTTAAAAAATAGAGAAAATTCTGTTCAATTTGATCTAATCTACGTATGCACGTATACTGATACAGTCTGTAAAGTAAGAGCGTGTACGGGTTAATGTGTAGAAAAATTTATTTTTAATGATTTTAAGTACATGGATTTGTTGTACTCCATGAGAAGAAAAATGCTATACCATTAATAATGAGTCCAGTCACCACCGGCATTGATAATTGCTTGGCATCTCCGAGGCATACTTTCCACTAAGTTGACTGCGTATTCGTTCGGTAAAGACCTCCAAATGAGATGAATTTGTCGTGTCAGCTGCTTCAAAGTGCACACTCTTTTTCCTCGAAGTTTATGCTTGAGATATGCCCACACATTTTCAATGGGATTTGCATCTGGCGACTGCGATGGCCAATCAAGTGTGACGATGTCAGACTGCTCTTTCCACTCGGTGCAAAGCTTGTTCCGGTGTTTTGGGTCGTTGTCTTCCTGTAGGATCCGTCCTCGTTTTTTTTTTATGAAGCATCATTCAACAATCGGCAACAAACACTTCTCATAAATTTTAAGCATTAAGGTCGGGTTCCGCTTAAACAAATTCACAATTTTTTTTTTCATATTCGGTGTCACTTTACCTATCGAGCCACGTTCTGGCAAGTCATCGACATTTTTTATCTTCTTATATTGCTGAACCCACTTAGCGACGAACGATTTTGACTTTCCCATGTATTTAGCAGCCACTGCATATGACATTTTTGGTCTTTTGGGATGGGAACAAAGGAACACAGCCTCGTAGCGCGATATGTATGCGGCATTCATGGCGGTTAACGTGTTTCTCAGGTTAGATTTCAACGCCAACTGAATCTTTTATGACAAAGCATTCACGACAAAGATTTCATCTATCGGCTCACAAAAAAATTAGGACGATATTTGAAGCCAACTGTCATTTATGCCGTGCACGCTCTTACTTTATAGACTGTACCTTTTGCGTCAGACACTATATGAAAGCTAGAATCTACCCTTTTTGAGCCAGGTTCATATATATATATTCCAGCTTTGCTCTATATAATATCTTGTTATTTATATTAATCTTACCATTAATCTTACCGTTATTCCTAAATAACTTCTATAAAAAATTCAAAGATTTTAATTGAATTATAATAAATATTAAAGAATAAAAATATATATTCATAAAAAATAAAATGCATTAATAAATTGATATATAATTTATATAAATAAATTAATGTAAAAATTCAATAAGATATAATTGTCAAGAATTAAGTAAAATATAATCATAATTATATGTAAGCAACCTTTTTGCTTTGCTTCATAAGTCTGCTGTAGTTGAGGTGATTTCTATTTTAGCTAATTGCTTTTCAAGAGTAGTTTTCATGTCAAAATATGATTGACTAAGTTTTTCTTTTAACGTTTATTGCACATTATTCGAATTGATGAAGGTAGTCCTATTTTAATTAAGTCAATAAATGCAGGACTCTCCACAACTGCAAAGGGCTGAACATTTTCAATAACAAGTCGCAATGTAGCAACATCTATTTTTTTTGCGTAATTTCAGCTGTTTCGGAATCCCATTTTTTTAATACACATTGTTTTTTATATTATTATTGGAAATCTCTTCATTTTGACGTTTGTTATTTGCAAGTTTAAATTTAGCTTCTTCTAAATGCTTCAAGTAATGTGGATGTTTTGCCTATTTAATATTTACAAATAAGAATAATAATATGACATTTATGTGGTTACATGTGGTAAGTATACAATAATGTAACATGCACAAATTTAAGTATTAGTAATATTAAATAATAAAAACCAATCTTGAAATTTAAAACACACACCAACATATGTATATATGTATTTATTTAAAATTTCGAAATTGTTTCTTTATTATCTTAATTTTGATCAAATAAACTTTTACATAACTTTTAATAATATATACAATATTATTAAATAAGTTTAATTAATCAAAACATTTTTTGAACATAGAAATAAAAAAATTAAAAGGATGTTATTATAAGAGGATGTTACGTCCTGCGGATTCCGCGTACTTTGAATTTGTTGTCAAGTAGGGCGGATTGCATTTTATATTATACGACCAAATATTCATATTCCGCGACCCTCCGAGAACAGTGACGTCACACACACAGATTTCTCTTTCTTTTTCTCTCTGCTTTAATCACCGGAGTTTCCTCTATTTCCGTCGGAAAAGATCCGCTGAGTCATTTTGGCCATATATCTCCTCTCCAAATAACCTTAAATAACTTCCCGTTCGGAGCAATAATTTTCTTTGAAGACGGACCGACCAGACAATCTTTCATGCTGTTTATGATATTACTAGCCTTTGATCTTCGAAAACTCATGCTTTCCCATGTTATTTATAAATTCTTATCGCGCACAACCTCTGACTAACCCTAGCGGACCCTAGGCTTCTTTTATAAATAAGGGAAATCGAATTTATTACTTATCATATGGCCGAATGCGCTCAGGCATGATACCACACGACGATATCTCTGGAATTTTCGATACCCCGAAAATACTAACAATCTTGAATCAACTCCTATTCTGTTTCCCACGCGCTTAATCATTGATAACAGTACCACGACATCGTTCTTAGAAATATCGATATTTACTTCTTAAGATAGCTGCCACGTTTTTTTTATTTACAAAAGACTTTCGAAATCCTCTTATTGCCACATGCATCTTATCTCCTATAAAATAATCTTCTGGAACATTTCCCCCAAAACCCCACTCTCTCAACCGAGCTGAATTTTTGAGAAAAGTCAAAAGCCTCACTCACTTCTCGCCGATCCAGCACCTAGGACAGACGCTTCTCTCCAGTACCCCTTCAGGGTTTCTAACAATCAAGCCAACTTGTGGCTTAGACCAACCAGTATTCTTCGCTTGTTAATTATTCGGTGCAACGATCTTGTGCCTTCTTGGGCCATTGAGAGCGATCCTGCCGAAACCAGCTGCCTATCCTTGGCGCAGAACTTGAGGCAACTATCCTCACGGAGACGCAGCAACCATACCTTTCATTGTCTACTAAGATCAGAGAAGTCCAGCAGTAAGTTATTTATATTTTCTTTTACCTGAGTGACCTCTTTCGTTTCATTTTTTTTATCTTTTCTTCTCTCTCTTTTCTTTTCCTTTCGTTTTACTTCCGTTTTCTATCCCTCTTGGCATTCCTCCTTAATTGTTAAATCAGACGCCAGTGGCCAATCTTTTCGATCATAGTCGGACATAACGAACACGGAATTTTGCTCAGACCGCGATTGTTTATACATCTATGTATATGTACACTTTATAGAAGCTTGTAAATTTTATTTCATTGTGAACATCCGTCTAATTACTAATAAAACAAGTTGTTTGTAATTGTAAGCCAATCACGGTTTCCAAATAATTATTCTCAACCAAAAAATTCTCCCTTCCCTCAACCATCGCTCACGGTCCTATCCCAGGTAAAAGGATTCAGTTTCTTGACCTAAATAAAGGACCACCGACGTATGTCCGCGCCAGATAAAGGGGTCATTCCGATCCTTGATCTGCACCGCAGACTTGCGAGTACGTCGGAGCTTGCGAAAGCAAGCGTCAAGTTGCGTTCCTCCTCCAGGACGTAACAAGGACTTATAACAGATAGATATATAGATATATGATATGTAGATATATAGATATATATATTAGGAGCGCAAAAAAGTTCTGAGCCGTAGATTTCATACTACTGAAACCACAATTTAAATTGCATTAATTTTCCCGCCCTCTTGCGGTTTTAAAGCAGTGACATTTGGTCTTTCGAAACATTGTGCGATTTGGCGTTTGATGCACATAACCTTAAAATCAGCAGTGTTCACGATGGCAATAACAAAAGAGCATATTCGATTTTCCATCCACTTCGTGTTTCATCTGAAGAAAAATGCTGCTGAAGCCACTGAAATGATCTGTGTTGCATATGGAGAGAACGCTGTAAGTTATGCTACGTGTAAAAGGTGGTATCAAAAATTTCGCTAAGGAGATTTCAGTCTTGAAGATGAACCGCGTGCTGGACGCCCTCAAAAGATTAAAACGGACGAACTGCAAGCATTGTTGGATATAAACTCTGCACAAATTGAAAAGGAGCTTGCAGAGCAACTTGGCGTTACGCGACAAGCCATTTCTACACGTTTACATGCAATGGGAAAAGTTCAAAAGGAAGGCAGATGGATTCTGCATGCACTGTCCGAAGACAACAAAAATCGATGGCGTGACACGGCACTCACTTTGCTTTCAAGGTTCCGGAAAAAGGATTTTCTGCACCAAATCATTACAGGTGAAAAGTGGACTTTATGATAATCCGAAGCGTAAAAAATCATGGGTTGACCCTGGTCAACCTTCGACATCGACGCCAAAGACCAATATCCACGCCAAGAAGGTTTTGCTTTGCATATGGTGGGATTGGAAAGGTATATTGTATTACGAGTTGTTACAGCCGGGTGAAACAGTAACGCCAGATCGCTATCAGCAACAATTGAGCAATTTGAGAGATGCGTTTGAAGAAAAGAGGCCATTTCTGCCATACTGGCAAAGGACGTCGTAAAGCGATACTGCTTCATGACAATGCTCGACCACATGTTGCGAAAGTGACTCAGGACCATATCTTTGCGTTAGGCTGGGAACTTCTCCCGCACGCGGCGTATAGCCCAGACATGGCGCCTTCCGATTACTACCTATTCCGGTCTCTGCAGCATTTCTTGGCTGATACATATTTTGTGACACTTGAAGAGATACGAAAATGCATTGATGACTTTATCGCCTCGAAGCCGGTGAGCTTCTACCATCAGGGAATTCGCAAGCTGCCCGAAAGATGGCAAAAGGTCATCGATGCAAACGGGGAATATTTCGTTGATTAATATAGTTTTGTTTGTTTTTAAATAAATTTTGAATTTTGCAAAAAAAGGCTCAGAACTTTTTTGTGCTCCTAATAGATAGATAATAAATAAGATAATAGATAAAACTTGCAAAAATTTTATATTAATATTTGTTTATTATATATTTAGATTTTTTATACTTGACAAAAATTTTGACATAAATAACTATTTTTTCTATACAAGTAAAAGACAAAAATTTTTGTCAAAAAAGAAAATATTAATTAATTCATTAATTAAAGAATTGTTAATCTAGTCACACTTTTGCATGCTATACCTTTTTATACTTACTACTCTTATATTGTAGATTTGATTCAATGTAGAACATTTGATAGAATTGTGTAAATTCTTTGAAATCTACAATAATATATAAAAAATAAAAAAAATTCATATTGTTTTATAATTTTAATATTTTTAAAATTAGTTTTATATATTAATTCTTTTATATACAGTTATAACTATTAACTAAAAAATTTATAAAATATCAATAATTTTGTATCTCATTTTAATATGTGTTTGTCAAAATATAAAAAAAATCTATAAACTATTTTTGATAACCGTACTTTAATACTTTTATTCACAGATTAAGATAAATCAATTGTGAAAAACGCATAGTTTAAATAGGTTTTTTAAACACGTGTTTAAAAAAAAGATTACGTATAAGCATAATTTTTTAAAAAGTAGCTGTATGTTTTTTGTTTTTCTACTTTATTTATTTCATTATACTATGCATAAAAGTATTAAGATATAATTATACAAAATATTTAATTTATAAAATTTTATATTTTGTTAAAATATGTTATAATAAAATATAAAATATCACAAATTATTTTTTGATAATTTTAATGATTTTATGTGTAGAATGACTACAGGACTACAGGAATCATATTATATAAAATTATATTATGTAAATAAAGTACGATTTTATTTAAAAAATAATAGCAGAAATAATTTAAAAAAAATAGCGGATTATTAACATATTATTATATTAGGTGTACAAATGAATAATCCAATTTTTTCAGCTACATTCAAGGTTTATTTTAAAAGAAAATAAATTAAATTGTTCAATCAAAGTATTCACCGTTGCTTTCTATAACTTTAAGCCATCTTTCAGGCAGCTGATGAATTCCATCTCGGAAAAATGTTACGTTTTTGGACACGATAAAGTCGTCAAGCCATTTTGGGATCTCATTCACTGATTGGAAGTGCATATCGGACAAGGCGTGTTGCATCGACCGGAACAAGTGATAATCGGATGGAGCAATGTCTGGTGAATACGCCGGGTGCTGCAAGATGTCCCAGCCAAGATTCATTATGGTGTCATTTATATTGGAAGCAATATGTGGCCTGGCGTTGTTATGCAACAATTTCACTGAACGTTCTCCTTTGCCAGTATACGGGCGTTTTCGTTCCAATTCTTGACTCAAGCAGATTAATTGACGTTGGTAGCAGTCCGCAGTAACTGTTTCACCCGGTTCTAACAACTCATAATAAAGCACGCCCTTGATATCCCAAATGCAGAGAAGAACCTTCTTTCCGAAGCGATTGGGTTTTGCGACCAATTTTGATGATTCGCCGGGATTTACCCATGACTTTCTGCGTTTCGGATTGTCATAGAGTATCCATTTCTCATCGCCCATAACGATTTTCCACAAGAAAGACTTTCGACGCTGCTTATTGAGAAGAGAAAGACACGCTGCCACTCGTTGATTTTTGTTGGTTTCAGTGAGTTCATGCGGAACCCATTTTCCTTCTTTCTGGATCTTTCCCATCTCATGTAGGCGTTTGGAAATCGTTTGCTGCGTTACTCCCAACTGTTCTGCAAGCTCTTTTTGTGTTTGTGCCGAATTCTCAGCGAGCTGTTGCTCCAAATCATCATTATCGCACTTCGGAGGGCCTCCAGGGCGTTGTTTGTCGATTAGACTGAAATTACCGCTTTTAAATCGCTTAAACTAAAATGCGCACACATCGTACGATACAACACCTTCGCCGAGAAAGGAACAAATCGATATCGATTCACACGCTCTTGCAGCATTTTTTCCTTGTTAGAATTCGTAAAGAATGCAGTGTCGGATATGCACCTTATCTGTTGCCATTTTCGACAGTACTGAACTGAATACTTTTGAAGGTTATGTTGGGCCTTTCGCCAAACTATATGTTTTTTTTAATAGCCATATGTCAACATTGCATAATCACAAAAGAGCGGGAAAATCTATTTTATTTTTTTTAATTTAAAATTGATTTCATAACTGCTTAAAATAATTTAGATTATTCATTTGTACACCTAATATTTTGATATAAATTGATATAAATAAAAATGAGAAATTAAACTTACATTTATGTGTTTCTTCAAGTTGGCTGTTGAGCTTTTATTCGCGTGAATAATTTTTCTGTTTAAGCATAATTTGCATGTAAATGCAAAATTTTTTTCGTTGCTCAGTTTGGGCTCAAATATAAAAATTTCTGAATATGCTGGCCATGGTGCCTTACAGTCTATTTTATTCGGGGATTGAAACGTACTCGCCCGTTCAGTCATTTCAAGATTTTAGCAGTGTGGCTATAATAATCACAAAAATTAATTGTCTTGATGCAGAGAAATAATAATGGGAAATTATAAATTATAATCCAGATTTAACTTTTTTTACCGTTGAAGGAGAAAGGCTTCACTTATTAACACGAAACAGAGATGAGTATCTTGCACAAAAGGAATTACTAATGGCGATGCAAAAACAGAATTGCTTATAATAATGAGCACAATCGGTTATAGGTTATATTAATCGAGGAAAATCTAAAACACATTCACTAATCGTGAATCAGACCAAATCGAACACAATTTTAGGAGGCTGAATGCTGAAAAAGCCCACACGTGAAACTCTACGCGAGAATAGCTTTCTACATGCACGCTGGTATCTAAGCAAAGCCACGTGTCATAATTGTACACTAGCTCAAGCCTCCAACTCTCAGGCCTGGTCTACAATATGTATTGCAAGCTGTAAGCCGTAAGAACTGACCAATTATAGCCGATTATTTTTGTAATAATCGACTGTGATTCGCTAATTCTTACGGCTTACAACTTACGACACATATTGTAGACCAGGGCTACGTTCCGAAATTCACTGCCAGTACTGAAAATTTTGTAATTTGTGTTAGCCCCTCATGAGTTCTAACGATTATTATTAACATTCGGTGTGCTAAAACCAAAATTGAAAGAGTTCTCGTCGATTTTCGCCTTTCAAGTCGAATATTTCCAAGTCCCTCGGATCAAAATTTTTTTTTCGGAAATCCGACGTTTTAGTCAGAGTTCTGATTAGCCCCTCATGAATTCTAAAGATTATTATTAATATCCGGAGCGCTAAATCCAATATTGAAAGTTCTCGCCGATTTTCGTTCTTCGAGTCGAATATCCGAAAAAAAATTTTCGATCCGAGGGACATGGAAATATTCGACTCAAAGGATGAAAATCGAGAACTTTTTTAATCTTGAGTTTAGCGCACCGAGTGTTAATAATAATCTTTAGGACTCGTGAGGGGCTAACCAGAACTCTGAATGGAACGTCGGATTTCCGAAAAAAAATTTTCGATCCGCGGGACTTGGAAATATTTGATTCGAGAGACGAAAATCGGCGAGAACTCTTTCAATTTTGGTTTTAGCACACCGAGTGTTAATAATAATCTTTAGAACTGATGAGGGGCTAACCAGAACTCTGAATGGAACGCCGGATTTTCGAAAAAAAATGTTTACCTGTTTAGTAAACAATCAATTTTTTTGAAAATCCGATGTTTTATTTAGAGTTCTGGTTAGCCCCTCATGAGTCCTAAAGATTATTATTAACACTCGACTTTTAAACAGAACTATTTTTAAAACTTATCTAGAACTATAGAACTATTAAAAATCTATCTAGAACTCTAAAAAAATTTGCATTTTTTACATAATGAGGGGTGTCGTGAAGTTGATCCTCCTATTTTTAAAATAGTATTTTCTCTACTTTAAATAACGGAACTCTTTTTATAAAGGATTGCGAACTCTAGAACTCTGTGAGGGGCATTCAGAACTCTAATAATTTTTTAAAATTTTAAGAATGAGGGGCCAACTTCACAAAGGTGACGAGTCGCCCTCGAAGGCGGCATTCTTCTAAAAGAGAGATTACGATCATACGCTGCAATCAGCGGTTTTTCCGCGGCTTTGACAGAAGCCGAAAAGTCGTAATAAATTATTTTTCACGAGCTGTATTCTGTACATCTTTATTGACTAGCAGATTTTTGGAAGACATAGTTTCTAGAGAAAAATGATTTTCGGTATGAATCCAATACGCCGCAAACTGAGAAATATTATGCCGATAATTAAAGAAACGATCTTAAAATATAATCATGTCATTATTCACAATAATAAAATTGTTCCAAAGACACATGATATTTAGAACATAATAACAAAAGGACTACAAAATAAAATAAGAAACAATAATTTATACGTGTTTATTATATGCAATCTCTATTGTATTAAATATGAAATTTTTAACAAACCATTGTCATTCAATGATAAAACTATTTCCGCGAGACAAAGTCTATTAAATGACGTTTAATGTGGATTGAAAAATCTGCAAATTACTTACCGAACAGTGCTTACAATTTAAAGAATTTAACAATTTTCCTTTTAAGAGAGAGTTTTACAAATCTGTTGATTTATTAGGTGTATAACTTTGCTTCCACCGTTTTCCTATAGATGACTTTAGCGGTAAGTAGTGGTCGAAATAAATAGATCATAGAAGTCATGTAATAAACTTGGGCATCTGTCAACATAACCCCATAGAAACATTAATCGATTTGTGTCTGCATCATAAAGTTATTCTCGATTGAAAATGTCAGTTTACGAGCCAAATTTTCGTCATTTGCGGGAGGTTTTAATTTTCTGTTTCAATATGAAGAAATCTGCGGCTGAGGCTTATCGAATGCTCTCAGATACTTATGGTGAGGCCGCTATTAGTGAAAGAACGTGTCATGAGTGGTTTCAACGCTTCAAGAACGGTGATTTTCACGTCGAAGACCGGCATAGCGGTGGAAGAGAGAAGGTTTTCGAAGATGCAGAATTGGAGGCATTACTTAATGAAGACTCGTGTCAAAGTCAAGAAGAATTGACACGATCATTGGGAGTGACTCAACAAACAATTTCAAAACGCCTCAAAAACATGGGAATGATTCAGAAACAAGGAAATTGGGTGCCGTACGAGTTGACACCGAAAGATGTTGAACGGCGTTTGTTTGCTTGTGAACAGTTGCTTGAAAGGCAAAAACGGAAGGGATTTCTGCATCGCATTGTGACTGGGGACGAAAAATGGGTTCATTACGATAACCCCAAGCGCAGAAAATCATGGGCATATTCCGGCCATGCTTCCACGTCGACGGCCAAACCGAATATTCACGGTTCCAAGGTCATGCTCTGTATTTGGTGGAACCAGCTCGACGTAGTGTATTATGAGCTGTCAAAACCGACTGGAACAATCACAGGCGATCGTTATCGAACGCAATTAATGCGTTTGAGCCGAGCATTGGAAGACAAACGGCCGCAATACAACGAGAGACACGATAAAGTGATTTTGCAGCATGACAATGTTCGATCCCATGTTGTGAAAGTGGTCAAGACATACATGGAAACGTTGAAATGGGAAGTCCTACCCCACCCGCCGTATTCTCCAGACGTTGCTCCCTTTGACTATCACTTGTTTCGATCAATGGCACATGGCCTGGTTGACCAGCACTTCCGGTCTTATGAAGAAGTAAAAAATTGGATCGATTCGTGGATCGCTTCAAAAGGTGACCAGTTTTTTCAACGCGGGATTCGTACGCTGCCCGAAAGATGGGAGAAAGTAGTGGCCAACGATGGACAATACTTTGAATCATAAATGTATAATCAGTTTTTTACAATAAAGCTTCGAATTTCCGAAAAAAAACGGCGGAAGCAAAGTTGTACACCTAATATTTAATAACTATTTAAAATTAAATTGCGCGTACACAGAAGGAAAAGAAACTTGCGATAAACAATATTTGATAAATTACATAACAACAATTATTAACAAGATTTACAGTAAAAGGCAACTTATTATGTATATCATGAAAAAGTGGATACGTTAATGATCGAAGGAGATCCAAAGCCTCCTCAGTTATACAGCTCGGCTATTCTGTACATAGCTAAAACAGAGGCTGTAAAAGCAAATTATATACACACTGACGCTTTTATAGCATTACCCATTTTTAAATATACAACCATAAACAACATAATATACAACATTGGATTAAATCTAATTTTTCTACATTATTGGACCAATCATCAATTAAACATTTATAAAAATATTCCGTAAAAAATGATACCCGCATACTTGTGGCAAACGGTAGTATTGTAAAACAATTACATAAGGATAATCAATTAATTTCTAAACGCTCCTATAGCATTGGGGTTTTATTATTATTATACAAAATTTATACAATATTCGAAAGTTTTCAGTTAACCAAATAATAAGTCGAAGTCGCAACGTCTATTCGATTTATTTTTGGCGAACAGAATGGTTATGTTCCGGTGCATCGGTGCTTAACGAAGTAGTATGCGATTCGTTTAAAATTCTTTTCATCACAATTACTTGTGCTTTTTTGGGTTTCTTTAGTATTGACGATTACATTTAGAAATTCTAATTTAAATGAATATTATAATCAAATTAATGTCGCATATGCTATAAAACAAGTAATCAAAAACTGGTAAAACTTAAAATACAAAAAAAATAAAAAATTTTCTTACGTGCAGTTGAGCAACTAATATTCTCTAGAAATATAATAAAATTTTCAATCTATTTTTAAGACCATAAAATTTTAAATGCACAGTGACCACTGTATAATTTTACGAAGGAACAGCGGTGGTATAAAATATTAAACTTTATATTTTAGCCACACAAATTATGATGTCATCAATGTAGAGGTGACGACTGATGCTGTTTATGACAAGCTTTACTCAGCATAATACGTGTCGGAAACAGTTTTCGAAAAAACGGCGGAGGTACAAAATTTATAACTTTATATTTTAAGGGTACAAATTATGTTGCTTCTAATATAGGAGTAACGATTGATTCTGCTTGTGCAAAAGGATATTTTACTCTTGAGACTAATAGGAGTTCGGGATAGTTTCCGAAGAAACGGCGAGGGTACAAAATCTGAAACTTTATATTTTAACGGTACAAAATATGTTGCTTCTAATGTAGAAATAACGATTGATTCTGCTCATGCAAAAGAGTACTTTATGCTTGAGGCTAATAGGAATTCGGGATAGTTTCCGAAGGAACGGCGAGGGTACAAAATCTGAAACTTTATATTTTAACGGTACAAATTATGTTGCTTCTTATGTAGGAGTAACGATTGATTCTGCTCATGCAAACGAGTACTTTACTCTTGAGGCTAATGGGAGTTCGGGATAGTTTCCGAAGGAACGGCGAGGGTACAAAATCTGAAACTTTATATTTTAACAGTATAAATTATGTTGCTTCTTATGTAAAAATAACGATTGATTCTGTTCGTGCAAAGACACTTTACTCTTGAGTATAACAGATTTGAATTCAATTAGATGTTGTTTCAAACAGTTTGGTTGGATATATTAAGTTTTTTTTAATGGTACAAATTAGTACAAATTCAGTCCTTTTTATTTCTACCTTTGTTTTATTTTTTTTTAATGTGGTCCTGCTAGCTTAATATTAAGCTAACAGCGCTACGTTTCTTTTTAAACGGCACATAGTACAAAATTTTTATCGATGGTACAAATTAGTACAAAATAAGTACTAAATAATGCAATAGGTCGGAATTGATTCTGCCCAGTTGGTCCTGCCAGCTTAAGAGAGGTCTTGATGTGATCCATCCTTTAATCTGCTTCAATTCCGACGATTTAATTGACAGGATAATATCCGCTTTAGCCTTTTTATCCTCGTTGTCCCAAACTCTCGCCGCTTCCTCTGAAGCTACATTCCCCCCGATGATCTCGGGCTTCACTTTACTACCACATATATATAATTGCACACGTCATTCTTTGTGAGAATTGCTTCCATTTGGGTGGCCCACATATCATAATTGTTTTTACTCAAAAGTTCAATCCACACTACGTTAGAAGTAGTAAAAAGCTATGGGAATTCTAATCCAGTAGTGCTAAGGGGGACGCGGGGAACTCAGAGCGCGGGGTATGACGTCGCGCGGGGAAGGGGAATTCATGGTGGGACGTCATGCAAGATGATGGTGTGACGTCACGAATACGTCAGAGAGAAAAAAACCTACTGGGATGTAGGTAGACTCGAACCTGGGCCCTTGCGGTTACTACCCAATGCTCCAAAGCTCCTAGACCACCGTCGCCCGTTGCCAGTAGACGTCTAGTGAAGGTTCTTACATTGTGTATGATGACGTCACGTATACGTCAAAAAATAAGTCGAATCTAGGCCAGAGTCGAACCCCGAACTCTTCGTTTACTGTCTCATATCGAACGTCTCTCGAACGTCTATTGAACGTCTCGAACGTTTATCGAACGTCTCTCGAACATCTATTGAACGTCTCTCGAACGTTTATCGAATGTCTCTCGAACGTCTATCGAATATCTATCGAACATCTATCGAACGTCTCTCGAATGTTTGTGCTTACAGTTTCTCTAAACGGTAGAGGATCGATATGGATTTAAATGATGACATTTCATTAATAGCAGTCAGTATTCGCTTGGCAGTTTGCGAACATGTCGCTAACGCTTACGTTGACTGGCAGCTTACGTTGAGTAGCATCCTTACGGTGAGCTATTTTCTCGCTATAGATTTGAGCGACGGTGATTATGAGCTTGGTTTAACGAATTTCGAAACATATAATACGATACCAAATGTAAATTCATCTAATAATAAATTTTACTATGGTGCTAACGACGAAGAAATTACGATTCCTGAAGGATCGTACGAATTACGCGCCATATACGAATATCTAAAACGTGCAATTTCACATTCTCAAAAAACAGTGCGTTCCAAAAATGATCCATATAGAGATGACGATAATGAATATCCTATAATAATTCGTGCCAATAATAATACGATGAGGAGTGAAATAAAATGTGCTTATAGAATAAATTTTAGCAAACCAAACATCATTGGCTCGCTTTTAGGATTCTCATCGAGTCGTGTATTAGAACCGCACCGATGGTACGAATTAGACGCACCGATTAAGATTATCAACGTGAATATCATTCGTATAGAATGCAGCGTTGTCAGTGGTGCGTATAGTAACAGTATGCGTGTATATACGATACATGAATTCTCGCCTAAGGTGCCACCAGAATATAAGATATCGGAAACACCGGCGCGTGTTATTTACCTTCCAA
Organism: Harpegnathos saltator; assembly: GCF_003227715.2. NCBI lineage: Eukaryota > Metazoa > Arthropoda > Insecta > Hymenoptera > Formicidae > Harpegnathos > Harpegnathos saltator. The sequence goes on along the minus strand of NW_020230725.1, from coordinate 42,323 downwards.
TCATCGTACGGAGCATTACAGATTTAACGGTGCGTGTCGTTGATCAAGAAGGACAATCGCTCGATTTTCGCGGAAAAGAGATTACCATTAGATTGCACGTACGACGGCGATGATAATAAACATAATCTATGAAATGCTTGTAGTGAATCAAGTCGAACAGGAGAAACAAACTGGAAATATATCTTTTACGAGACACGCGATTAACAGTACAAAACTCCTCGTTCAAAAAAAACTCAGCGCGTTGAACGTTGAATTTTTGAAATCTTTGAGATTCATCGTACGATACGATTGAGAAAGATGATTGACATTTTGAACATTGGAAGTGAATCGGTCTTTGACGATCGCATCGTCAAGATTGAGACACATACATACAATCCATACGCTAACACAACGTTTGGATATAGCGACGAGATACGAATACCCATACAGCAGCAGGATTTATACATATTGCCATACGAGAGTTATCTCTATGTCGAGGGGAAGGTGACGAAACAAGTTGCAGTCGATGATGCGACTGTAACGTTGGGATATAATTGCATTGCATTCATATTTGATGAGATCCGTTATGAATTGGATGGTGTGGAGATTGATCGTAACAGAAACGTGGGAATAACCTCAATGCTCAAAAACTATGTATCGATATCTTCAGATGAAAATGCTGTCATGAAAAATGCCGCGTGGGATACGACTGATATTATTTCGCCGGACGGGTACTTCAACTTTTGCGTACCACTCAGCGTGTTGCTAGGATTCTGTGAAGACTACAAGCGTATAGTGATTAACGCGCATCACGAATTGATTCTATTACGATCTCGTAGCGACAACAACAGTCTACTAGGATCTCCAGCGCTGGATCCTAAGATTGAGCTATTCAAGATACAATGGCGAATGCCTCGTGTAATCTTGAACGATATCAATAAATTTTCCATGCTGAAAACTTTGGAGAACGGACGATACTTGAGTATGAGTTTCCTCTCGTGGGATCTGTATGAATTTTCTCTACTGCAAAGCACGACCAAACACCAGTGCGTTCCCCGCTTCCGCGCGTCACCCTCAGCACTCCTGGGTTAGAATCCCCTTTACTACTGTTAGACGATGCTGTTTTTGTCCGTGTCGACTTTTCAATTATTAACCTAAAAATTTTCACGTTTTCATATATGAACGATTTACTATTTCGATATGTTTATATTTCGTATTCTGAGCCTATAACCTGTTGTGACGAGGGTTATTAATGTACACTAATAAACACAATATGAGGTAATACGACACAAAAGATATATTAAATGAACATAAGAATTACAAGCGATACCTTTTGCATATAGGGGAAACTACAAAAATACAACCTCCTTACATAGTATACAGAACGAAAACGTACAGCGCCCTCAGAGCGAGTGACTCAGCTGCCATTTATAGAAAATGAGTATATCAGCGAAACGAAAAAGTCAAGGCGTGAAATATCGAATACTCCAATATTTATCTATTAATTTCTTTAATATTTCTATTCCTTTTGTAAGAAGTTTGAAAGATAAAAGAAGATATTCTATGTTATGATCCTCTAATTTTTTTCTAAATCATAAAATAGGGAAGACTGGGGTTGTTGATACAATTCTTTTAATGAACTTTTTAAGCGTAAGTAACAAATGGAATATAAGCGGTATGAATATTTTTTAATAGCTACATGCTTGTACAACGCAAAAATTATTTTTTCGATTGAATATTTCTTAATAATATAATAATATATAAACTTTGTTGCATCAATGAGAAATATAAAGCGACAGTATTTGTAACAACCTCACATTTTTAACAACTTCACATACAGGGTGTCCCAAAAATAATGGATCACCCTAATAACTCTTCAGTATTGAAGATTCAAGGAAAATGATCTAAATAAATGGCATAGGGATTTAAGTGAGCTACCTTATGATGACCTTGACTTTGACCTTAACCTCTATTTTCAAAGTTATTTGAAAGTCAACTTGCGTTTTTTAAATGAGAACCCTCATTTTTTATTACACTACTTTTTTCTACTTTACTACTACTAGTTAATTTGACCAACTTTTATCTAAAACATTTTTTCATTTGTCTAGTATTTTTTGAGATATTTGACTTTTGTTAATTTACTGATTTTTGGAAATTTAAAAATTACCAAATTAACAAAAATCAGAGCACTATTGTAACAATATATTCTTGAGACTAAATAAAGCAAGAAAGTCTAGTACCACTTTTTCTTCCGATAAATAGTTAGCGAGATATCGTAAGTTAAATATTGAAAAAGTTATCAAGTTTTCCTCAAATATCTCAAAAAATACTAGACAAAATACTAGACAAATGAGAGACTTTCGTTTCTGGAGTGAGAGTGCTAGCGTGGCGAAAAGAAGCGTGTGTGAAAGAGTGACTGAGGTAGAGAAAGGAGGAACGAGAGGGGAGAGTAGTGGTGGAGGGAGAGGTGGAGTGAAGGGAAGTGTGTGGGTGGAACTGGGGAGGAGGCAGGAGAGGAAGGAGTGGAGTGAAAAGAGAAAGAGGAAGAGAGGTTAGGTAAGAGAGAAGCAAGGAAAAGGGACAGAGAGTACAGAAATATATGTAGAAAAGAGGAAAGCTGGGGTAATCAGAAAGTAGGATAAGAAAAGAAACTACACGAGAGAGAAAGAAGAGACGGGAGTGGGTAGTGAGGGAGAAGAAACTAGGGGGATAGATCTTAGGAAAGAACTAGAAGAACGGGCGTGACAGGAGGATAATAAAATAGGATAAACTAAGATGACGGAGCAGGGAAGGAAGTTGGGGGAGGAGAAGAGTAAAGGCGTAGGGACGGAAAGGGAGAGAAGGGATTGGTCAGGGAATATGATGGAAGAGATTTTGAAGAGGAAAAGGGAGAAAGAAGAAAGAGATAAGGAGGAGAGAGAGGAGGAAGGAGGACAAGAGGAACAGCAGTTTGCGTTCAAAAAGGGGAGAAGGACAATGAGATCGCTACAAAAAAGAGAGGGAGAGAAAGTGGGGTAGAAGTGGTATGATGGACGGGAATAAAGGAAGAATGGAAGAAGGAAATGAGGGAAGGGAGGAATACGGGAGATGAAGGAAGTGCTGAGAGAAGAAGTGAGAGGACAGGGAGAGGAGATAAGGAGGGAATTAGAAGACCTAAGAAAGAAAATGGAGGAAAGGGAGGTAGAATGGAGAAGAGAAAGAGAGGAATTAAGAGAAAGAATAGAAAGTCTGGAGGGAGAGGCTAGGAGAAGGAAAGAGAGTGAAACAGATGAGGTAGGAATAGAGCAAAAGGAGAAGGGAACAGAAGAAAGAATGAAGGAAGTGGAGAGAAGGATAGAAATGAGGGAAAGAGAGGAGAGAAGGAGGAATATAATAACAAGGGGCACAAAGAGAGGAGAAAGAGAAATATGGGAAAGGTTGAGGAAGATAATCAGAGAATTAGGAATAGAGATGGAAGTTAAGGAGATAAGAAAGATGGGAAGGGGAAAGGAGACAGAAACAGAGAGAAGGATAATAAGAGTGGAGAGGATAAAAGGGAAAAGAGAGATAATGAGAAGAAGGAAAGAAATAATGGAGAAGGGCATAAAAGTGGAGGACGACCTAACATGGAAAGAGAGGAAAATGAGATGGAATCTAAAAGAGATAGCAAGGGAAGAGAGGGGAAAAGGAAAAAACGTATGGGTAAAATATGGAAGGATACAGATAAGGGGGAAATGGTGGAAATGGGATGAGAAGGAGGAAAAATTAAGGGACAATGAAGAAGGAATAAGAACAGAGAAGGAGGAAGGAGGTAAGGGGGGAGGGAGAGGAGAGAAGGTTAAGGGGAGGCGGAGAGAGGGAGGAGAAGGAGAGGTTATGGAAGGTGATGTTTTGGAATGTGGCAGGGCTGTGGAATAAGGATAAGGAGTTCTGGGAGAGGATAAGGGAATGGGATGTGGTCATGATGATGGAGACATGGTTGGATGAGAAAGGATGGGAAAAACTGAGAGGGCGATTGCCGAAGGAATTCAAATGGAAGGCACAAACAGCGGAAAGGAGAAATAAAAAAGGAAGAGCGTGTGGAGGGATGTTGATGGAAATAAAGAAAGAACTAAGAATAGTAGAAGAGGAAGAGTAGGAACAGGAAAGAAGAATAAAAGGGGTGATAAGAGTGGGACGGTAAAATGGAGAATCATTGGACTATATGTGAGGGAAAATCTAAAGAAGAAAATGGAGGGGATAAAAAAATGGATGGAAAAAAGAAAAGAGGACAGCAGGACAATAATAGGGGGAGGTCTAAATGCAAGGACGGGAGAGGAAGGGGGATGGAGAGAAAGGGAGGACTGGAGAGGGAAAGGAAGAGGGAGATGCTCGAAAGACAAAAAGGTAAATAAAGAGGGAAGGAAATTGGTGCAGTTTATAAAAGGAAGGGGATGGGTAATTCTAAATGGAGGAGTGAAAGGAGATGAAGGGGGAGAATTTACATATACAGGAGGGAGGGGAGAGTCGGTAATTGGTTATGCACTGGGAAATGAAGAGGTAATAGAGGAGATAGAGAGGATAAAAATAGGGGAGGAAGTGGATTCGGACTTCAATTGCGATATGGATAAAGGGAGAACGAGAAAAGAGAAAGAAAGAAAGAGAAAAGAAAGAAAGGCATGGTAGGGGGAGATGGGACGGAGAAGGAAGAGAAAGATTCAAAAAGGAAATGGAAAGGATACAAGGGGAGCAAGGAGAAGTCGAGGAGGAGATGAGGATGGTGGAGGCAAAGATAAGGAAGGTGATAAGGAAGGAGAAAGAAGAGAAGGAAGGAGGAAGGGAGAATAGGAAGGGGTGGTGGGATGGAGAATGTAAAGAGAGGAAAAGAGAGGTGAGAAGAGAATTAAGGAGATGGAGAGGAGGAAAGAGGGGAGGAGGAGAGGCGTATAGGGAAAAGAGAAGGGATTATAAAAAGTTATGTGAGAAGAAGAAGGAAGAAGAGAGAAAGAGATGGGAGAAGGAAGCGGAAGAGGGAAAAACAGAGGGGAAAGTGTGGGAAATAGTAAGAAGAGAGAGGAGGAGAGGAAGGAAAATAAATGAACAGATAAGTATGGGGAAATGGAAGGAGCATTTCATGAGGTTGCTAGGGGGAGTAGAGAGAAGGGTAGTAAGGGGAGAAGCAAGGAGGGGGGGGGCGAAAATAGAGAGGGAAGAGATAAAAGAGGTTGAAAGAAAGGAAGGCGTTGGGGAAAGACAGGATACCAAACGAAGTATGGAAATATGGAGGGGAAGAGATGGAGAAATGGGCATGAGAGATATGTAGAAGAAGATATGGGAAGGAGAGGGATGGCCAGAGGAATGGAATGAAGGAGTAACAGTAAATAGTAAAGAAAGTAAAATAGTAAAGATAATAAAGAAAGGAAAAGGGGAGAAAGTCACAGTGCATAAGGGGATAACTCTGATGCCGGCACTGTACAAGATGTACACGGCAGTGCTAGCAGAAAGAGTGAGGGAAGAGGTAGGGGGGAAAAACTGTTATCGGGAAGTCAAGCGGGATTCAGGAAGGGGATGGGGTTAGTGAATCAAGTATACGCACTGAATTAGTTGATCAACAGACAAATAAGAAGGAAAGGAGGAAAGCTGACGGTGATGTTCGTAGATCTGAAGGCGTTCGACTAAGTGGATAGAAAGAAATTAATAGAGGCGATGAGGGAGAGAGGAGTGAGAGAAGAATTGGTAAGCAGGGTGGAGGTAATGAAGGAAACAAAAAGCAGAGTAAGAGTAGGAGAGGAGACAGGAGAAGAGTTTTGGACAGCGAGGGGAGTCAGGCAAGGATGCCCACTGAGCCTAATGCTATTCAATATATTGATAGCGGACTTAGAAGAGGAGATGCAGAACGGAAAATGGGGAGGGGTTAAGGTAGAGAGTGAGAAGGTATATACGTTGTCATATATGATGTGACGTGGCAGCCGCGGAGGCGCCCGTCACTAAAATGCGAAGCCTAGGTCACGACGCGGGGGGGGGGGGGAGAAGGAAAATTCCGTGCGGTTAATGGGGAGCCTGAGTTGACTCCTCGAAAACTCATAATAATTTAAGCGGAAGCTTTAGTGTTAAGAGCGCGCAGGTGAGATAGTCTCGCGTCAATTCAATTTTGTGCCCCCGGATCTCCCGAGTCGACCGGCAGGACCGGAGGAACAGGAGGGATTCAACGGACGTCGCTCATCGTCAGGCACGCCACGATCAGGTGATTGCTCTCTATTCTCGATTCCTATTAGGAAATTATATGTCGTCCCGAAAGAAATTATCGCTGCCGTGTTTGTTGTTAGGCAAATAACGATGACAACGCGGAAGGAGACGGAAGGAGCGAGGCGTAATTTCGCCGACCACGACCACGGCGCGTGGCCCGCTTGTCTAAGAAAACAGCGGCAAGACAGACCCAAGAAAAAGAGCGCGGGACAAAGAAGAGAAGAGAGAGAGAGAGAGAGAGAGATAGAGCACCCGTTCCGCGAATCAACAATACCGATTCGCAGGCGGATTCCCGACGTGTCGACAGAAAGAGGACCGGAAGAAGAGAGGAACCCCTCCCCTCGGCCAGGAGAGACAAAGAAAGAGAGGAGAGATTCGGTTTTTGAGAAAAGAGAAGAGATTCCGTTTGGTGCTCGAAAGAAGCCGTTTCGTTTTGGTCGCTGCCGAAAAAGGAAAAATTTCGCTTTTTCACCCCGGAAAAGAAAGATCCGATTTTCGCACGAGAGAGCTGAGTTCGTTTGTTGATTAACGCGAGCCGTTCCGTGATATCGCTCGAGAGAGAGAAAATTCGATGGTCGCTCTAGCGAGATTAGCAAGTCGTGGTTGCTTTCCGGCCAAGAGATCTTGTTTGGTGTTCCGCCCCCGGCGGAGAGACTTTGGTGTTTCGATCTCGAGGAACCCAGTGGGAGTGCATCGACCGTTGCTGATCCTACAAACAGACTAGCGTGAGCGAACCTGCGGCCGGGACCTGCGAGCGAGAGGCGAAAGCGACCTGTACGACGACCCAGAAGGATCACGCCGCCGAGAGATTCCCGTATTTGTAAGACCGATCACCTGCTAACATTTTCGGTGTTCCGTTTACGTGTCGCGTTCGTAGAAATTGTGTTGCGCAGAGCGATACCGGACCGGCGAGAAAGCGAGCGAAAGAAGCGTGTACCGTCCCGCAAAGCTATCGGAGAGCGTCGCACAATGTTGCGCAGAGCCCACTTTTATGAACAAAAATCGGCATTTGAAATCTATTTAAGATATCGACCTGCAATTTTACACACATATATTACATATTAAAAGTAATATTTTACATATAGTCGCACACCAGAATTTGAAACGATAACAACAGTGAAGGGGGAGAGATATATCAATTAAAAAGAAGTTATATTTTTGTTGTTCTTATTACTATTTATTTTGTTCTTTTTTTCTTATTATCGCATTTTTATTATTATATTACAATATTATATAATATTACTATACATAATTATAATATTTTACGTAATTGACTAAGCTCTGAGTTCTGGAAAAGTAAATGAAATAAATCTTCATTGGTTTGAGACTTTTTTAATGTTAAATTCGCTAATTGAAAAAAAATTTTTGTTTAATATAATTTGTTTAATATAATTTATATCTTCGATTTAGATTGAAGTTTTTTTTAGAAATATTAAAAGATATTGTCAAGTCAGCTAGTCAAGCTAGAGATTTCGATTTTTATTTAAAAAATAACAAATATCTATAATTAATTAAGCTATTTATTAAGCTAATAATAAATATCCAAATTATTCATATATAATAATATTATATGTTATTGTAATATTGGTAACAAAAATGTGGCAATAAGAAAAATAAATATTGATAAAAAGTAACAAGTATGACTGTTTTGAGAAGGTCTTAAAAAGAGCTACAAGAATATGTAATAAAAAATAGGTTTTATTAAAAAAAAATTAACCTCTATATGACCTTGGCACGTACATCCAAATCAAACCAATGGCATCATTTTATGTTCCTCTTGAAATCATAAAACATTTATATGAAACACTTTTTGATACAACTGGGTTTTCGAAAAAAAATCATTGCCGTCACTTAAAATGACTCAACTTATATGTGTATAAAATTTTAAACACCCTTATTTTATTTTAATTATTAGGAGTACAAATAAGTTTCCGCCGTTTCTATCAAAAATTAGGAATTTATTGTGAAAGAACGGTACATTACGTTTTATTCAAAGTATTGTCCATCACTAGCCACTACTTTTTCCCATTTTTCTGGCAGCATTCGGATACCACGTCGGAAGAACTCTTCATCTTTTGAGGCTCTCCACGAATCGACCTAATTTTTAGTATCTTCATATGATGTAAAGCGCTGCTTAGACAGGCCATGTGCCATCGACCGGAACAAGTGATAATCGGAAGGATCAATGTCTGGCGAATACGGCGGGTGGGGTAGGACTTCCCAATTAAGTGTTTCCAAATAGGTTTTGACCGGTTTTGCAACATGTGGTCGAGCGTTGTCATGTAGGAGAATAATTTTGTCGTGTCTGGAGTAGTAATGGGCGCGTTTTTCCTTGAGTGCTCGGCTCAATCTCATTAATTGTGTTCGGTAGAGAGCTCCAGTAATGATTTCGCTCGGTTTCAGCAACTCATAATACACGACACCAAGCTGATCCCACCAAATACACAGCATGAGTTTTTTTCCATGAATATTCGGTTTGGTTGTCGATGTTGAAGCATGGCCAGGTGGTCCCTATGAGTTTCTCTTCTTTGGGTTATCGTAGTAGATCCATTTTTCATCATCAGTGACTATACGATGCAAAAACCCTTTCTTTTATGCCTGGCAAGCAGCATTTCACACGTGCAAAATCGGCGTTCAAAGTCTCTCGGCTTCAGTTCATATAGAACCCAATTTCCTTGTTTTTTAGTCATTTCCAACGATTTTAAACGATGTGAAATTGTTTGTTGAGTCACTTCTAATGTAAGTGCAAGTTCTTCTTGCGTTTGGTACGAATCTTCCTCCAATAATACTTCCGTGTCTTCGTACACTTTCGGCCTTCCACTACGTTCTTTGTCTTCCACGTCAAACTCACCGTTTTTAAACTTTTGAAACCACTCACGACAACTTCTTTCACTTAAAACAGTCTCACCATATGCTTCTACAAGCAATTGATGCGCCTCAGCTACAGATTTTTTCAAATTAAAGAAGTAAATCAAAAGTTCCCGTAAATGACGCTTATTCGGCACAAAACTTGACATTTTCGTACGAAAAAATTATGTGATGCTGATACGGAGTCACTAATACTTTAAGGTTATGTTGTTACCAGATGTCCAAACTTAAGATATTACGTTTTACATCTGACAATTTCAACATAACCTTCTGGTGGGGCCATCTTTTGTCAAACGGCGGAAACTTATTTGTACTCCTAATAAATTAAAAATTAACTATATACTGCTCTTTTAATAAGCTAATAATGGTTCTCAAATGTTTCGATACTATTTATGCACGCATCATAATTTAAATTAGTGACAAATTTCTTATAAATGAACAGAAATATTGAGATAAATCACGTCCATTGTATTCCATTGTGTCCATTTTTATATACAACATGAGCTACAAGTGTTATTTACATGAGAAAAATTGGACATACTGCGCAAGTATGCGCCTAAGTAATTTCGAAGCAAAAAACTACAGCCAGAATATATGCCGAACATGACTGTTAACGGCCCAACTTATTCATTTATGTTTGTGTGTTAAATGAGCAGATTTCCATCGTATGATAAATATATTAGTAGTACAAATAAGTTTCCGCCGTTTGACAAAAAATGGCCTCACCAGAAGGTTATGTTGAAATTATCAGATGTAAAACGTAATATCGTAAGTTTGGACATCTGGTAACAACATAACCTTAAAGTACTAGTAACTCCGTATCAGCATCACATAATTTTTTTGTGCGAAAATGTCAAGTTTTGTGCCGAATAAGCGTCATTTCCGGGAACTTTTGATTTACTTCTTTAATTTGAAGAAATCTGCAGCTGAGGCGCATCGATTGCTTAGTAGAAGCATATGGTGAGACTGTTTTAAGTGAGAGAAGTTGTCGTGAGTGGTTTCAAAAGTTTAAAGACGATAAGTTTGACGTGGAAGACAAAGAACGTAGTGGAAGGCCGAAAGTGTACGATGACACGGAATTGGAAGCATTATTGGAGGAAGATTCATACCAAACGCAAGAAGAACTTGCACTTACATTAGAAGTGACTCAACAAACAATTTCACATCGTTTAAAATCGTTGGGAATGACTAAAAACAAGGAAATTGGGTTCCATATGAACTGAAGCCGAGAGACGTTGAACGCCGATTTTGCATGTGTCAAATGCTGCTTGCCAGGCATAAAAAAAAGGGTTTTTTTGCATCGTATAGTCATTGGTGATGAAAATTGGATCCACTACGATAACCCAAAGAAGACAAACTCATGGGAACCACCTGGCCATGCTTCAACATCGACAACCAAACCGAATACTCATGGAAAAAAAATTCATGCTGTGTATTTGGTGGGATCAGCTTGATGTCATGTATTATGAGTTGCTCAAACCGAGCGAAACCATTACTGGAGCTCTCTACCGAACACAATTAATGAGATTGAGCCGAGCACTCAAGGAAAAACGCGCCCATTACTACTCCAGACACGACAAAATTATTCTCCTACATGACAACGCTCGGCCACATGTTGCAAAACCAGTCAAAACCTATTTGGAAACACTTAATTGGGAAGTCCTACTCCACCCGCCGTATTCAACAGACATTGCCCCTTCCGATTATCACTTGTTCCGGTCGATGGCACATGGCCTGTCTAAGTAGCGCTTTACATCATATGAAGATACTAAAACTTGGGTCGATTCGTGGAGAGCCTCAAAAGATAAAGAGTTCTTCCGACGTGGTATTCGAATGCTGCCAGAAAGATGGGAAATAGTAGTGGCTAGTGATGGACAATACTTTGAATAAAACGTAATGTATTGTTCTTTCACAATAAATTCCTAATTTTTGATAGAAAACGGCGGAATAAATATAAATTAAATATAAATTAAATATAAATATAAATTCAACTCTAATATTTAGTTACGTGAAGAATATGAGCTTTTAATAGGGTATGTGAAGTTAGCAACCCAACTTTAGTTCTCGATAGTTCTGATTAGAGTTCTAGCTTACTTTTGAAGAGTATAAGAGTTCTTTTATATTAATAAAAAGAGTTCCGGCGATTAACTAAAATAGCAATTAAAAAATGGGGTGCTTCACACCCGACTTCAAGATCAAATAGTTCTGAGTATCTCATTCGATGTCTTTTGACAAATACTAGAGTTCCTGATAGATAAAAAGATATTATGATCTTTTTCCAAAAAATTAAAAATTTCGAGAAATTGAACATCAAGCTCGAATAGTTCTGAATGGCCTATTTGATTTCTTTCGATGAGTTCTAGAGTTATTGATATAAGAAAAAAATTGAATTCACAGAATTATTTAAAAAATAATAACTAACAGTATTACCGTAACAGACGTTTGACATCAAATAACTTTTTAATTACTGATCGGATCGCTTTCGACCATTATAATTTCTTTTAGAACTCTTAGAATGCTATCCAAAACTGCCCTCAGAATTCCTGAGAATTCTAAAAAAAAATTTCGCTCAGGACTTACAAGGGACATTCGGCAACGCGGAAATTCAAAAAAATCTGATTTTTGTCTTTCTAAGCGAATATTATCGAAACTATTAAAGATATGAAAAAATGTTTTAGACAAAAGTTTTATGGTTTTAAAAGTACTTTATTATGCTATATTTAGATTTTTTTAAAATGTAAAATTGTGTATAAAATACCCCCCCTCCTTCTCTTTTTTCAAATTGTTAAAATCAATTGTCCAACCAAAATAAAGCTTATTTTATGACAAATTCAACCATATATAATAACATTATGTTTGGAAAAGGCAATATTGAAAAAAAAATTAAACATGCTCTTATATGTATGCTACGCGTACCAAACTTAAGGATTCGCTACTTGACGATGGCATTTCTTTCTTCCTCAAATCTTCCTCATAATTGCAAACTGTAAAAGATAAGGAAGGAAGAAAATAGAAAATCTAAAAAAGCAATAAAGTTGATGTTAAGAAGTAAGTAGGAGAAAAATAGCATGATAAGGATACAGTCACTAATATTTAAAAATGTTATAAATTATAAAATTTCACGTAATAGACGTTTATTTTGCCAACATTGCGGCTACCTTTTTCATTAATTTAAACGACACGCGTAAATATAAATAAATATGTGTGTGTGTGTATGTGTGTTTTTGTACGTGCGCACGTGTGTGTACATCATGGCAACATGCAAAACACTTGTCACAAGTTTTATGACTGTGCGACCAAAATAGCACTCTTTATCAAGTACAGTGCAATCAAGGTTCATTATATTGACATATGTTATCTTCATTCATTTGCATATAAAAGCTGTCCATTTTGGAATACATTTCAGTGTTATTGAAGCAGTTATTGAAGCAGTACGTATATTATTATTGCTGTGAGAAATGTTTAATTAAAATATCCTTAAGATTTGTATCATAATGTCAGTAATAAATCCAGCTAATGTTATTAATTTGTTAATTGCGACATTTCATTTCACAAATATTGCAATAACTCCTGTTAATCATCAAGAGGTGGAACTCCATGATACAATTACTGATTTAATAAAGAGTGCTATACATCACGATATTACGATCGAACATGAGTGGGGACTTGATTTTGACGATCCATCAGAACCGCATGACGTACAATTTGTAGATGTGTACGATATTGATGCTGAAGAAGATAATTATGGAAATGAAGTTTGCACTGTGGATGATGAAGGTGGAAATGTAAACTTAAATTATAAGAAAAAGGCAATCGAATTTTGGAAGAGTGGAAAGAAAGGACATTTATCTCTTACTTCTGTACAACATCGTTTTAGAAAAGTAAAGTTTAATTAAAAAATAAGAAGAATAATATATAGTAAAATACTTGAGGCTTTTACGGTGTACAGTGACCGGCAGTGATTCGTTCCGCGACAGAGAGAACTCTATTTCCCCTCTCGCGGAACGCATCATTGTCGGTCATTGTACATACAGCTTTGACTATAAGTATAAAGCATCCCAAAAAATTTATTTAAATTGTGTAACAAAAACATACTATATGAATATATGGAGAACATAATATAGTATACGAGTATATGGAAAAATAATATAATAAAAAAATATAATATAAGAATATGTGGAAAATAATATTTATTTTACAATATTTATTGTAATATAATATAATATTAATATAATATAAATTATAATATAAATATAATATACATAAATATAATATACACATTATATTATAAAATATTAATATAATATTTATTGTAAAGAGATTATATATTTACTATGAGTATATGCATTGATTTCTAGGAAAATACAATGAGTTAGAGATGCTTTATACTTATGACCAAAGCTGTAAATTATATAGTTAGAGTCGCGTTGTTTTTTATTTTAAGTTTTACAATTTGATGTTTCGTGAACATTTAATTCGTATATAACTTCTTTTATTTTTGAATTCGAATTGTTTAATATTGAGATTTGTTTTCTTCTAGGTAAAATCTATTCAACAATTGCACAGATGGCAAGAACATGTAATGCGTGGGGGTTCAAATACAGACAAACTTGTAGTTATTGCTGAATATGTTCTTATAAAATTCCAAGAAGCTGTTAATAGAGGACTTATTATTCATGATATAAATCTGCGAAAATGGGCACTAGAAGCAAAGGAACAAGTGGATTTTTCTTCATTTAAAGCAGGAAATTGGTGGATATGGAATTTTAAAAAGGCACATCGTATTACATCACGTAAAATAACTGCATTTAAAACGCGGTCTTCTCATTTAACTGATCTAACTATACGTCAAAACGCTGAGGAATTTGTAAATACAGTAAAGCCACATATTAATGTAATCGGTGCTGAATCAACTTATAATGCGAACGAAAGTGGCTTTAATTTAGAAATACATGCAGGAAGAACATTAGCTAATGTAGGAGTGAAGACAGTTGGAGCTACTATCCAATCTTTATCTGCTATGACTCATAGCTACACCATTATGCCTATTATATCTGCAAATGGACATCTCCTTTCGCCTTTGTATATAGTATTAAAAGAATCTACTGGTGTTTTTGGACCACAAGTAGAACAAACTCTTTTTAGACCAGTGAATATTTACATTGCGGCTTCAAAATCAGGGAAATTGACAACTGAACATTTCAAAAATTGGTTCCAAGAAGTGTATCTACCAAACACTGGAGAGAAAAGTATACTACTGCTTGATTCATGGACAGGACATTGCCCGAACCAATTGGAAGAACTTGTACCAAAAGACAAACATGTAAATATTCTAATACCAAAAAAAACAATTGCTTTTATACAGCCATTAGATGTTTTCGGTTTCAGAATCTGGAAAAATGTTGTTCGAAGCTTTTCTGATAGTGTTATTATAAATAATTATGACATAAATTTACATTTACGTAATAACATAATAAAATTGCAATCTTTAACACACAATCAACTGTCTTCTCCAAGATTTCGAAATTTATTTAGATATAGCTGGTATAAAAGTGGTTATTTATCAACACGGCCTGAAAAATTTCATAATCCAATCGATTATTGTTATTTTAAAGAAGAAAAACGTATACCAAAATGTAGCATTTGTGGTAAAATGGCTTTTATACGTTGTGCATGGTGCAAGCAATATTTTTGTTTTGAACATTTCTTTGAGCAATATCATTATTGTAATAATTATATAGAATAAATAATATTTTACTGTCCTCAATTCCTGTAAAATTTGTATATATTATAATCCATACCAAAATATAAGATATCTTTCACTCGAATATCTATATCGACTACTTAATTAATAAAACCTATATACTGAATGAAGCAAAACACATACACACAAATGTACACTGAATAAATTTATAAATTATATTTTTCATTATTAAATCCGTGTGTGTTCTCCTTTTTTCTTCATATTATTAATTTCCTTATTTGTTCTTTACAATTGAATTTAAAAGATTATCTATATTAGGGTTATATACACTCTCTCTGCGTCCTCCTTATCATGCTGTTCTTCTTCAACTTACTTCTTAACATCAACTTTATTCTTTTCTTAGATTACCTGTTTTTATTCCTTCCTTACCTTTTACAGTCAGTAATTATGAGGGAGAAAGAAATGCCATCGTCAAGCAGCGAACCCATAAGTTTGGTACGCGTAGCATATATATAAGAGCATTTTTAATTTTTTTTTCAATATTGCCTTTTCTAAACATAATGTTATTATATATGGTTGAATTTGTCATAAAATAAGCTTTATTTTGGTTGGACAATTGATTTTAACAATTTGAAAAAAGAGAAGGAGGGGGGGTATTTTATACACAATTTTACATTTTTAAAAAATCTAAATATAGCATAATAAAGTACTTTTAAAACCATAAAACTTTTGTCTAAAACATTTTTTCATATCTTTAATAGTTTCGATAATATTCGCTTAGAAAGACAAAAATCAACTTTGTTCAAGGGGTTGTTTCCACCCTTAAAACCGTTTTTGGGCACTAACGAAAAATTGTTTTGTTATTAGGTATATCTGCTCTACAATTATGCAGAGTTTCAGATTTGTTTAAATTTCCGCGTTGCCGAATGTCCCTTGTTAGCCAAATTTCGCTTGCCGGATAATTAAGGTAGAATAAGTTTTAAACAGTTGATCGAATCGCTTTCGAGCGTTATAATTTCTTTTAGAACTCTTAAAATGCTATCCAAAACTGCCCTCAGAACTTCTGAGAACTCTGAAAAAAATTTCGCTCAGGACAGCCAAATTTCGCTCGCCGGATTTTTAAAATAGAATAAGTTCTAAATGATTGGTTGGATCACTTTCGATCGTTATAATTTCTTATAGAACTCTTAGAATGCTATTCTAAGAGTTTCAAAAGCTATTCTTTTGCCTGGTCGAGCCTTTCTCCCATTTTCTTCTTTTATATTTACTTGCGGACAAGCAGTCTCGTCGAACTCGTTAGCACGGCCCAATTGTCGCCGCAAACCCACGCGGTGTATCGATTCCTGCGAAAATGCCATCGATCGCCATACATACCGCCGATCCGTTCTTCTCGTGATTACCATCATTGTCGTTCGCTCTCACTCTCTCTATCCATAATCGATACTTCTTTCTCCTTTTTGTTCCGTTTTATATTGAATCGTAATTGAAGGACGTACACAGCGAACTATATTCGACTAGCCGACGTAGCCGGCAAAAATTCCGAAGTTTTTCTTTTGTTGTTTCAAAAGATATCGCCGTAAGCTCCGAAGTGATAAACAAAAATATTACAGGAAATGCCTAAATATATAACGCAGGGGGTAAAATTAATGTTTCTATATTAGTATCGGGCATTAATTGATTGACATGTTAATCAACTAAAATAATAAAAAGTAGTTGAATAAATAGCGGTTACATATAATGTTATAATATTGACCGTTGCGAACAATTACTTTGATCTGGCTGATTATATAATGAATAATTTTATCCATCGATTTAATTATTCATAATTACATATACAACAACAGATTAATTTTGTTTACTGTTTTGTTGATTATTTTGGTCAACTACAATTTTTTAATTGATTAATAATCAACATTGTTTTATATTATATTCGATCACATCGTGCCCCTATCCACTGATATTGCGGTGTTATATTGATCAAATTCTATTTTCTGCGGAGCTTCTGCGTGCATCGAGAGAATCCGAAGGTGTTGAATAAAATAATCACACATACATACATACACACACGCACGTACGCGCGTACGATAATGTAGACTTCGTCCCATTGATGTTATGTTATTCACCAGATCGATAGTCACTATAAAGTTTCGACCAGCCGTGCTAGTTTCCGGTTCATTTTTCATGACTATTGATTCATCTGGCAAGCGGCAATGTATTCAAAATAGAAGTGATATTTGGATAGCTTGATGTACAAGGTATTTTATATAAAATAACCAATTTAATTGCTATTTATAAAACTTTTCAAGCATATGAAAAAATAGTTTATATGTAGAGATATGCGAATCAAGAATTTTTATGTCGAATCGAATCGAATCTCATTTTTTAAATTCGAATTCGAATCGAATAAAATTTATGAAATGTCACTCGAATTCGAATCGAATCATAACATTCTTAAAAGGTCACGTTCCAGACGCGATTCTAAACAATATTGTGTTTAATAACAAGAAAATATTTTTATGAACTCGAAATTCAGTGGGTATGTGAAGTTAACATCCCAACTTTAGTTCTCGATAGTTCTGATTAGAGTTTTAGTTTCCTTTTGAAGAGCATAAGAGTTCTTTTATATTAGTAAAAGGAGTTCCGGCGATTAACAATATTAAAATAGCAATTAAAAAATGGGATGCTAACTTCACACCCGACTTCAAGATCAAATAGTTCTGAGTAGCTCATTCGATGTCTTTTGACAAATACTAGAGTTCCTGATAGATAAAAAGATATTCTGATTTTTTTCCAAAAACTTAAAAATTTCGAAAAATTGAACATCAAGCTCGAATAGTTCTGAATGGCCTATTTGATTTCTTTCGATGAGTTCTAGAGTTCCTGATATAAAAAAAAATTAAATTCACAGAATTATTTAAAAAATAATTACTAACTAGTATTACCATAACAGACGTTTGATATCAAATAACTTTTTAATTACTGGTCGGATCGCTTTCGACCATTATAATTTCTTTTAGAACTCTTAGAATGCTATCCAAAACTGCCCTCAGAACTCCTGAGAACTCAAAAAAATTTCGCTCAGGACTTAGCCAAATTTCGCTTGCCGGATCTTTAAGGTGGAATAAGTTTTAAACGGTTCGTCGGATCGCTTCCAACCATCACAATTTCTTTTAGAACTTTTAGAATGCTATCCAAAACTGCCCTCAGAACTCCTGAGAACTCTCAAAAAAAAAATTCGCTCGGGACTTAGCCAAAAATCGCTCGCCGGATCTTTAAGATCGAATAAATTTTGATATTTCATTGTATATATGACTACACGAAGACGTGCATGTCCAGGTTGGTTTATGTGATACATTGAACTTTTATATTGAAGAAAAAAACGAAAAAATATAAGGTAAGGGATTAGAAGGAGATTAATAAGTAATAGAAGTGTATAAACTAAATGAAAAGGAAAAGTTGCATATTATTTAGAATGTAAAAGTACAATATAAAATTAAAATATTATTTAATATACATTATCGCATGAGATGTAATGGTTTTTTGGGAGGTGACATAACTTTTTGTTTTTTTCAAATCATCATATTCGTACCAATACATTCCGGTAAATACAATAGCCACATAATGACCTTGGTTATTTTGTTTTAGATTATCCCCATAAGATATATAATTTATTATGCCACAAAGGGTATAATCCTGTTTATTAAATATAATAGTCTTTGGTATGCTATTAAGGTTTGATTCAAATCGACCCGTGTTTATAATTTGGGTCAGTTATTAAACTGGTATCCAAGAATATATGCGGACTATGTTCTATTTCTAATGTGATGGTTCCATTATATTTTATGCACGTATAATTTCTATTATTTACTTCGGCGGACGTCCCAGGCAAGATTTTTTTCAATAGTTCCAAGAGTTCTCATGACAGATGATTGTAAATAATATATTAAAAGTTCTAAAAGAAATTCTAATGATCGAAAGCAATTTAACCAACCACTTAAAACTTATTCAATCCTGAAAGGTCAGCGAGCGAAATTTGACTAAGTCCACAGCAAAAATTTTTTTCAGAGTTCTCAGGAGTTCTGAGGGCAGTTTTGGATAGCATTCTAAGAGTTCTAAAAGAAATTATAACGGTCGAAAGCGATCCGATGAACCGTTTAAAATTTATTCCACCTTAAAGATCCGGCAAGCGAAATTTGGCCAAGTCCTGAGCGAAATTTTTTTCAGAGTTCTCAGAAGTTCTGAGGGCAGTTTTGAATAGCTCTTTGCTATTAGTATAAGGACAGTTGCTGAAGATCATTTATTTATTCAAGTGGAAAAATTATGATTTAAAGAAAAAGATTAAAATAAAATAGCAATAAAAGCTGTGATAGCAATCAAAACTATGCAATTTTAAAAATTGGTATTTTTGCGGAAAAATCGTTATTTTTATAATTTTAACTCAAAAAAAGTCCTATGGATAAAATAATTATATATACAGGGTGTCTCATAACTAACCTGGCAGAGCTCGTGGAGACATAGAGCGGGTTAAGACAAATATAAAAGTCCCATACCGTTTTGTGAGATTCGCAATAATTATCGAGTTATTAATGACAGAAATTAGAGGAATGAGCGCGCACCGAAACGTTATGGGAGGAGCATCTAGCCGCTCAGGCTAGAGAGCACTGCCCAGTCGACAAAGGAACTGTTGCCGGCGCGCGGCGAGGGGAAGGACAACGCGCCAATGTTTATGTCCTTACCTCGCCGCTCCTACATCCCGCCGCACCGCGTCTATGCTCGCGCCGAAATGGCCGCTGAATATTCGCGATTACAATTACGAGATTATTTTATGAGGTACCACAGACAGCTCATATTGAATTATAAAGTTCAAGGTTCAAAAGTTCTTTGATCAAGGAAAACATCGAAAAGGAGAAAGCGATAGAGAGCGATGAGATCTACAGAAATTCTCATTGTTTTCTATCGCAATCTATCGTTTTGCTGCATCGGATCCGAAAGAAATGATATCGCGTAAAGACAGAGTACGATGAACATTTTTCATCGTATTCTATTGTACTCTATCGTTAGGAGAATATTTAATTGTTAGAGTATGATATCGTTAGATATTGTTAGAGTATGAATTCGCGTAGAGACTCATCGTGTCCTATTGTTTTATTCAAGTCTACACGGAAAATATGTTTGGTTGAATGAACCAATTTTCTGACGAAATGAGAGAGAGAGAGACAGAGAGAGAGACCGATTAAGAAATTTCGATTGAAAATAGCACAATTTTGTTTAAGTTAACCATAAACCTTGATGAATTAGACTCAGTGTTAATATTTTCAGTTAATATTTCTCTGTATCGTTCATATTTCATTTGCAAGCTGTATCATGGACCAAACATTTTTATCATATATCGTGCATAAATTGTTGTCTTATATCGTAATTCTTGTCAGTGGTATATTAACGACAGAAGAAACTGGAAATTCTGTATCGTACAATTGCGAAAAGTGGACCATCGTTGTCAATGGTGCACCAACGATACTCGGCATAAAATTGATTCCTAGGTATAATCGCGATACAACGCAAATCCGAGTGTGTTATTTTGACACGCATAAATGTATGATTGATTGACGCTTTCTTTACACGTTTCTTGTCGTTGAATCGTGCAAAAAAAACATTTTATAGTTAAATATTTCACGCATCTCCCTAATTTTTTAATAAAATAAATAAAATAATTGCCCTTTCGGAAGTTTATTATTTATCGCATCGGATTTTCTTGTCGTTTCGTATCATTTCTTTAGGAATTGTGAATTAACGATTGATTCTTTATGTTCTCCTTTGGTATCTTATTAAAAAATTAGGGAGATGCATGAAATATTTAACTATAAAATGTTTTTTTTGCACGATTCAACAACAAGAAACGTGTAAAGAAAGCGTCAATCAATCATACATTTATGCGTGTCAAAATAACACACTCGGATTTGCGTTGTATCGCAATTATACCTAGGAATCAATTTTATGCCGAGTATCGTTGGTGCACCATTGACAACGATGGTCCTCTTTTCGCAATTGTACGATACAGAATTTCGAGTTTCTTCTGTCGTTAATATACCACTGACAAGAATTACGATATAAGACAACAATTTATGCACGATATATGATAAAAATGTTTGGTCCATGATACAGCTTGCAAATGAAATATGAACGATACAGAGAAATATTAACTGAAAATATTAACACTGAGTCTAATTCATCAAGGTTTATGGTTAACTTAAACAAAATTGTGCTATTTTCAATCGAAATTTCTTAATCGGTCTCTCTCTCTGTCTCTCTCTCTCTCATTTCGTCAGAAAATTGGTTCATTCAACCAAACATATTTTCCGTGTAGACTTGAATAAAACAATAGGACACGATGAATCTCTACGCGAATTCATACTCTAACAATATGTAACGATATCATACTCTAACAATTAAATATTCTCCTAACGATAGAGTACAATAGAGTACGATGAAAAATGTTCATCGTACTCTGTCTTTACGCGATATCATTTCTTTCGGATCCGATGCAGCAAAACGATAGATTGCGATAGAAAACAATGAGAATTTCTGTAGATCTCATCGCTCTCTATCGCTTTCTCCTTTTCGATGTTTTCCTTGATCAAAGAACTTTTGAACCTTGAACTTTATAATTCAATATGAGCTGTCTGTGGTACCTCATAAAATAATCTCGTAATTGTAATCGCGAATATTCAGCGGCCATTTCGGCGCGAGCATAGACGCGGTGCGGCGGGATGTAGGAGCGGCGAGGTAAGGACATAAACATTGGCGCGTTGTCCTTCCCCTCGCCGCGCGCCGGCAACAGTTCCTTTGTCGACTGGGCAGTGCTCTCTAGCCTGAGCGGCTAGATGCTCCTCCCATAACGTTTCGGTGCGCGCTCATTCCTCTAATTTCTGTCATTAATAACTCGATAATTATTGCGAATCTCACAAAACGGTATGGGACTTTTATATTTGTCTTAACCCGCTCTATGTCTCCACGAGCTCTGCCAGGTTAGTTATGAGACACCCTGTATATAATAGGCGCGAATTACAAATACTGCAACTTTGGAGCCTCATAATTCGGAAAATACTTAATAAAAAATATTTTATTATACGAAGGCAGTCTGAAAAGTTCTCGGCCTAATAATGAAAGAAAATTTTTTTGCCCTGAAATATGTTTTATTTTTCAATATAATCTCTTGAAACTTCAATACATTTATTCCAACGTTTTTCCAATAATTCAATACCATCATTAAAGTATGATTCCGGAAGGTTCATTTCGCTCTGGTGATGGATCCAAGTTTCATCAACAGTTATGAAACGACGCTTGAAATCTATTTTATTTTGTTTAAAACGATTTAAACACGCTTGAGAAATACGCATTCGAATACGTTTTTGGTCAATTGTTAGCAAACGCACCCATCTTACACAAAGCTTTTTTAACTGATGCTACTACTTGAATTATTTGACAGATCGAATAAAATTTTACATGGATTTATATCAAGGATGCCACTTTCCAATACAATTATAGTTTGACAGTTTCTAATGTCATGTATGTGTCAAGTCGAGAACTTTTCAAATTGCCTACGTAGTGTTTTATAAAGCTCTCGAAATAAGCTACAATAATATGTAGTAAAAGGTAGAGAATTCTAGTTGACTTTGGAATAACCTTAAAGAATGATCTTTTCGCGGAAAGGTCAAAGTCATGTTCTTGTGTCCTCCTTTGTTCCCGTCGGGTTCAGCCGACGGCGATCGCGCGATATCGCACAGCGCTGTGCGCGAAGGGCGCCAGTACGCGATCTGAATCGCTATAGGAATAGGAGTGCAGAGAAGTCGAGCGAGTATGACGACACACAAAATAAGTTTATTCTTATATCCGACGGATAGTGAGATTTCGCAAAAGCTGCCCGAGGACGTAACATTATATATACCGAAACAACTGTACACGGCGGCGAACAATCGAGCGATCGAGCGAAAATCTTGAGGCGCCTTCTTCTGTTTGTAAGACGCGGACGCAGAGCTTGGAAAGCGTTTGACTTAACGTCCGATCGACGGAAATCGCTGTAGACCGGCGGACGTAAGGTGTCTCGCAATAAGCGGCGCTCACGGACGCGACGTTCGCCGACGGCGCACGTAAAATGGATATGATTATAAATCGTACAATACAAGACACAAAAAGTAATGCACGTTAAACGCTTTGAGTGCTCGATGTATCGGTGGGTACGATCGAGCGTCGGAGAGTGACGTGCGGCCCAGGCGCGAAGACCAGAGAGTCACTTCACGAAATCGTAACCGAGTGCAACGAATGCAGCCACGATGAAGTAATAACACCGATAGTGTTAACCGAAAATTCAGTGAAGATCACGCTCGCCTGTTGCAATCGGAAGTAAAAAACCGCTCGGTAGAAAGCCTAAAAGCGCAGAGAGAGAGATGAAATCTCGGTCTCAATTATATCCTTTTTTCAGCTCGAGCTGGCAGATAAGGATTGGCTGTAATTTGTTGGCCGTAACACGCCGTGATTGCATGCTCGGGGTCTGCCCGACATACACGGCAAATACGCGGCAATAAACATTGTTTCGAGCGTTCCTCGCCGGGGATCCCATGGCCCAACGTTCGGCGACGAGATCCCCGCTAACCGAGCACGCATAGATCACGCGCAAGCTTCGTGATGTCAAGAAGAATATTTGGATTCTTCCAGAAAACTGCCGTGTACGCCATGACCCCGAACATCCTTTAACACGTTCATTGTCAGACTGAAAATTTGAATTTCGTGTGGTGGCCAAAGTCATTTTTTCTTTTATTTATTTTTAGTCGTTTTTTTGCACGATTGAACTGGCATTGAACTGAGTTTTTTCGAGGGTCCTGGTTTGCCACTCATAATAAAAAACAATCGCATAAACGGCCGTTTGGTGAGAGGCCGCAACACGCGATATCGCGTGACCGACAATGAACGTGTTAAGCTCTATGCACAGTTTTTAGTGATATGCTACAAATGTAATAATCAGGACGAAATATTTCTAGTATGTCACTGAATATTAAAAAGTAACGATAAAAGTAATGGTTAATTTTGTTATTCGTTATGAGGAAAAATGTAACGTCGTTACTTTTTCGTTACACATAAAAATAAGTAACGGTGTTGTCAGTCATTGAAAAAAAATAACAGTAATGATGTTACAAATAACTCGTTACATCTCAACCTTGATCTTATCGGTACAGTTTAGGAATTTCCAAAGAAAAT
Source organism: Harpegnathos saltator (assembly GCF_003227715.2). Taxonomy (NCBI): domain Eukaryota; kingdom Metazoa; phylum Arthropoda; class Insecta; order Hymenoptera; family Formicidae; genus Harpegnathos; species Harpegnathos saltator. The sequence goes on along the minus strand of NW_020230725.1, from coordinate 18,316 downwards.
TATCTGCGACTATTGTTTTTAAATTTGTTATATTGTTGTCTGCAGAAAGCAGTTTATTCTTTTTTTTTGTGTCATGTATATCTATTTCTTGCTTCAATTGAAAAACAGATTTTTATTTAATGATCGTTTATTTCTCAATTAATTTTCTAAAACGAAAATATTTTATTTCTATAATTTTAATTTCAAGTTCTGCTTCATGAAATTCAGCAATTTTTAGTTAGTAGTTAAAAAATGATTTCATAAATATAAAGTCAATTTCCATATAAAATGAATTTAATATAAAAATGGATATAATTTTAATAATTGTTTTAATAAATAATTTTAATGTTTACTTTTTAATTAAAATTCTTTTTAGTTTTTCACACAAGCTATGATTTTAATTATTTTAAAAAATATTTTTGTCTCTTTTTATATAAACTGTAATTTCAATTAAATACATATTTATTTAAGTTATATTTTATTTTTATCCTCTCACAGTTTTTAAATTAATTACATCAGTACGATAAAAGAGACACAATATAATTTAGGAAACCCCGTAATATAATTTAGGCAACTTTAGTTGCCTAAATTGTACTACCTTGCAGAGGTTTTAAAAAAGATATATCTGCAAAAGATATTATTGTACAAAAAATCTCAAAAAGTTATAAAATGCACAAACAAATCAAGGATAACTTTTAATCGGTACTTATCTAAATTTTAATAAATTTTTGCAAATTACAAAAACTAAAAATTATGAAAAGTGGTCCAACATAGGCAATTTTCCCCTACATGAACAAGCAACGAACAAGGCAATTTATATTCAACGTAAAATTTTTCATGTAAAATTTTCCTTTGTTGTATGATGTTTATGACGTAATTTCCGCACGTTTCATCGAATATTTGTTTGCAAGTGCGATATGAATTTTATCGCTCACGCTTCGAGCAACTATGACTCTGTATTATTCTTTCGGCTATTTATTCGTTACGAGCATGCACGGACGGTGCGTGATTGTTCGCGCACACATCGATCGCCGAAAGACACAGAAATAGCATAGAAATTGTTATTGCAACTCTGCACAATGATGACGTAGATATTATTCAGAATCGTCCGGTAGCTTCACTGATTTTGTTCGCAATGCATCTTCATTGAGCGCGCGTGTAATAAAGGACGCGTTATTATCATGGTTACAGGAGTTCGTATTATGTGCGCCGCGTGCATGTATATCATGTCACACAGCAACGATTGCGCGTAACGTTTACATTATCGTCATGTTTTCCTAAATTTTCTTTCAGTTTCATCTATTTGTCGATGATCTCCATTCGAGTAACTGGCGAAACAGAAACTCGTAATATTTGTTTGAATCGCTCGATTCTCTACGAGAAACGCGCTGGTACACGGCCGATCGGAATTCGACGAATAATTGGAAAATGCCGGTATTTAGTCGATAAATTTACCGGTCCGTTAAACAAATTGATTCTTTACGAAGCGTATTTTACGATAAATCACTTTACGTGTAAAACTGGAAGTTCCAAATTATTTATTAATTACATAATCCTTCCTCTTTTTTTCTTTAAATGTATTGCAACAATTTCAGATATTATTAATTTATTGGAGATATGTCTGTATATATGAAAGTATAAAATAAATGGAACTTTTCGTTATGACGCATTTATTTGTCGCTGTATAGACTTTCTCGTTTATTTTTAAGAGATAAATTTACTGTTTGTGTGTATGAGTGTGTATGTGTGATTGAATCAGGGCTGACCGTGTTACCATATATGGGGACCATCATTTTCTGTTCACTAGTTGTCCTGGTGAGCACCGATGAGCTTTTCTAAATGCATCGCGACGTCGCTACCAAACAGCATCTTAAATTTTCCATGAATAGGAGAGGTCGTTTCTCTCTTTCTCCTCCGGTAGTCTCCTGGGGACGCTTATATACATGGAGCTCGGAGAATTAATTTTGCTGTCTCCTCGTTTGTAATTGCGTGAAATATTGAATTTAACACACTGTGTTTGGGCTGTCTTGAGTATTTTTGTATGCCATGTGTCGTTTGCAAGATGCGCACGATCAGATTCTACTAAAATATTTTCCACATTGCAGAATATTATTACAATCCATGAATGTATATGTTGGTTATAAAAAATAAATCACAAATTATAATTGAATATATATAAAACAGTTCGATAAATTATTATGTGGACGCATGCATACATGTCGAAATATTAAGTGTCGCTATAAACTTATTTTGATATAAATGTCATTTTGTTATTAGAATACACCTGTTTAAACAAATTAGAAGGTTCAGTAACAAAAGAAAATAAGTAGTTTACCGATATTCTAATCGTCATTCCGCATAACGTTTCATATTTTACGCGTATGTAAAGTCATGATAATTTACACGAGGAAAGTAACTTTTACCAGCATCGATTTGTCCGTGGAAAAGATTCACAATATCTTTTAATTCTGAGAATCCAGTCCAACTTCCGGTTGTTCTTGCGTATTCTTGGCATTTGATGCGATGTCTGTGTTGGTTCTTCGACGAGATATTTTCTCTTTCTCCTTCATTATAGTTTGTTTATTCCTGAACAAATGTAGTTTTCAGACATTTATGATTACAGCCACATAGACAAATACTGCTATCACGATGAAGCAAATTAAGAAATTAATTGGAGAATGAAAGATAAACGCACGTAGTGCATAAAGCAGATAGTGCTACGTGATTATAAAAGTGGAAGTATAATAATAAGTCCAAGTACGTTTCCGATAACAACGTTGTTGTTGCGATTCTTTTGAAATATAAATAACCAGTTGAGATACGAATTGTATCTAGACTGAGTTAGATCTATAATAAATTGCAATAGTTAGAACAATCGAAAAGTACATTAACAAATATATATTTTGTATTCTTGTTTTTAATGAGAAGAATATAATAATACGTTTTTTTTTAAATCATATCCTCTAAATTTTTCAAAATGAAATTATTCGAGAAGTAAGATGGATAATTCATTCCATATTCTATATAAATGATTTCTCACTCATATAAAATGGATTATCCACTCTGGGTTGATGAATCTCTGGGTTGAATATTTTCATTTGAAATGAAGAAATGAATTTAATGTATTATATATATCATTATAGGAATAAATTTATTCTGATCAATTGAAATATTCACTCGTACGAAGTCAGAATCCACTTTAAAGTTGAATAAAACATTGACTCTTACGACTTCGAATGACGATAAGGTGACGATCCTAATTATAAATTAATTTATAAGTTTAAAGTTAATGTCCATTAATTTATATAAATTTATCAATTAAACATTACAAAGACTATTTATACCAATATAAGCAACAAAACATTATAGTTTTAAAACAAAATTATTAGATAGTAAATTATTTCTGGATTTAAAAAATAACTAAAAATGTTTATACGTAAATCCCAATTATGGATCGGTTGATTATTTCGCGTCACAAAGTTTTATGTGATATTTAATTCTGGGTTAATAGAAAAATACTGTGTGTACATATGACATGTAAGGTACATACATATAAATATATAACAGGTAAAATTTTTTTGAAGAATGTAGAATTTTCAATTTTAGAAACTAATTATATTCAGTGAAATATACCAGGTATATATATATATACAGGGTGTCCCATTTTAATGTCCCACCCCAAATAACATTTTTATTTTTGATTGTAGAAAACAATGTTTTGGACAAAAGTTGTATGGTTTTGAGAAGGGCATAAGATGATGCTATTAGTTTGACATTGAATAATTCCTTGAAGGTCACATGAAGGTTATATTTAATTTCTTAAATGGAACTACCTACTTTTTATTACATATTCTTCTAGCTTACATCGAGAGCTTTTCAAAACCCTATAACTAAGTACTTTTTCGTTAGGTACTTTTTAAGTTATAAGACAAGATCGAAAGCACGATGCCGGTCAAGGCAAGTGTTATCACCCTCATTTTTGTTAATTTGATGATTTTAAAATTTCCAAAAATCAATAAGTTAACAAAAGTCAAGGCGCTATTGTAACAACATATTCTTGAGACTAAATAAAGCAAGAAAGTCTAGTACCACTTTTTCTTCCGATAAATGGATAGCGAGATATCGTAAGTTAAATATTGAAAAAGTTATCAAGTTTTCGTCAAATATCTCAAAAAATATTAGACAAATAAAAAAATATTTTAGACGAAAGTTGTTCAAATTAACTAGTAGAAAAAGATAGTATAATAAAAAATAAGGATTCCCGTTTAAAAAACGCAACTTGACCTTCAAATGACCTTAAAAATAGAGGTCAAGGTCAAAGTCAAGGTCATCATAAGGTAGCTCACTTAAATCCCTACAACTATTATTCAAATCATTTTCCTTAAAACTTCAATACTGAAGAATTATTTGGGGTGGGACATTAAAATGGGACACCCTGTATACAGAGTGTTATAAAAGTCTGGAAACGGTCAAATATCTCGAAAACGAAACGTTTATGAGAAAAAATGTTTCCAACCAAAGTTGTAGGGTTTTAAAAGTTCTATTGAATGATCATATCCGTTTGATCTTGGAGGGATCAAGGCGAAGTCAAGGCCAACGTGATTTTTTTTAAATGAAAGGTCGCATTTTTTATCATACAGTGTTAAGGATGACAGCGGGTCGTTTCTAAAACACTACTTCATGACCTATTTTTGTTGAAAATTATCTGAGTTATGAGCTTTAGAATTTACGTGCCACCAGCATTAGTATTATCCAGGATGTACCGCGTGGAGGTTGCATGGTTGGACTTCATATCCCAGTGTGTGTGTGTGTGTGTATCAGCAGAGATAAGGACCCCGCGGTTCGTCACTCCCGCAGTATTTAATGACTTCAAACTTTCTTTGCTGTGTGTATGTGCGCGCTCGTACGTGCGTATGTAGACGGGTTTTTACTGAATGAAGTGTTCAAATTGTCTTCCGTCTACTACTTGACAATGATCTAATTGTAGATGAAATTCATTTAAAACGTTTCGTCTCATTTCTGGTGAGATAAGATTTATTTGGTGCAGTATGCGTTCCCTAAGGTCGGCCAAATTAGCAGGTTTCGTTGTGTACACATTGTAATAAATTATTTATAAATTGTCATTAGACTTATAAATCATTTGTAGGAGCTCATCCTTATTCTTCGATAAGGAAGGTAGCACAGACGTAATCTCCACATGTAGTATCCCTAAAAAAACATGTCGACAGGTTTTTGGTTATCGAATCCTTCTTTATCGAAGAAAATGTATTAGATGCTAGATACTCGTAGATGCAGATCGTATTCGTCATATAAGTAACAAATTACTTGTTACTTATATAACTCGTATATTGAGTCAAAATAATTTCTTTTGCAAACTAAGAAATTACCTTCGGTAGTCGCCAAAATAGTATTGACTGAAAGGGAAAGAATTACTATATTGATGACGCGAGGATATGGTGACCGCGTTAGGTCTTTCGAATAAGTAGCGACTTTGTTTGACGATACTTATGCAGATCGTGAACCAATTTCAGTCTACAGTTCAAAAAACTGTCAGACGATTCGAAGAAACGAGATCTGTCAAGGTGCGCCTGCGGAATGGTAGACCAAAATCAGCGACATATTTCGATAAAAGTTTGGATGCAATCATTTGTAGAAAATCCTAATTCTTCGATAAGAAAGGTAGCACAAGCGACTGAAGTTATTACATTTACCATTCATAAAATTATAATGAAAGAAAAATGGCATCCTTTCAAAACAAAATTTACTCAGGAGCTAGCGGAATGTGATTTCGATAGAAGAAATGAGTTTTGCGATTAAATGATGCGTCGATGCGATAATGATAACACTTTTCTTGATAATATCATTTTTTCCGATGAAGCTTCTTTCGAATTAAATGGAACGGTAAATCGTCAGAATTTTATTCGTCGAATTAATCGTCAGAACTATTAGAGTGACAAGAACCCTTACTGGATGCGTGATTTCCACACACAGTATTCCCAAAAACTGAATGTGTGGGCGGGTTTTTGCGAACATGGTATTATCGGGCCCTTCTTTATCGAAGGAAATTTAAATACGAACATTTATCTAGATTCATTGCGAAATCAAATAATTCCTACTATTGACAATTTGTTTAACGGAAATATACAAAATATTTGGTTTCAACAAGATGGTGCATCAGTAGTATGGGCGTAGGTATGGCCAGTCAAAACATTCCCCCTCCACTCGACCCTCCGGCGCCACTAGACCACGCCCACCGGCGCCGGAAGGTCGAGTGGAGGGAGAATGTTTTGAGTGACCATACCTACCCCTAAGGCTGAAAATGGCGGAAATTTGAATCACCGGAATAAAAATTAGCGTAATCTGAATATTAAATTTTTATTATTCATATTAGGGCGTTTGTTGTGATTTTAGCTCTTGGTCAGCTGGTTAATTTGCATATTACTTTTGGAAAAATCTAGACACTCTGCGAGGCTCGAACCCGGGACCTCAGGCTCTTGAGTCAAACCCCGTCTTACCACTGCTCTACTGCTACTCTGCGGTAGAAACTGGTTTCACGGCGTACACGTAGAATGGAGAGAGGTGTATGTATGTGGTTAGTGCGAAGTCTCTGGGGAAAAATCCTGTAGGCTTGACCGGATTCGAACCTGAGTCCGTTAGCTTTCGAGTACAAGCGTCTTATGCACTACACTACTGCTATACCATGATGGAAACTAGCTATATTGTGTACATACGAAGAGTATTGACGGCACACGTGAAAAATTTGACAAATTTTAGAACCTACGAGACTCAGACCCCCACCATGAGACCCCGGCTCTCGACTTTTGTGAGCGCGTGCGAGCATGTTCGAGCAGGTAGGGATCATTTCGAAGACAAAAACTATCCAGCGATTGTTGGAAGACGATACCTCTGATCTATGTCTACCCGAATATTTTTACCTGGGCGGGTCCCCTCGCTTTCAAACTCGAAAAGTTTTTACAACGGGATTTGTTACCTCGAACTGGAAATCACAGGGAAGAGAGAAGAGGTGAAGAGAAAGGAATGCACAATATTTTTCATAGAATTAATTCATATTTTATTTTTCATAATTAAGATGAGACATTGATTAAAATTGCTCGTACAATTTTATTTAAATAAATCGAAGTAATTTCTTGAAATATAATGTGGAAATAAGTATCTAGAAACGTTAAATCTTTTAATCGCCGACGTACATTTTGCTCGATTTTCTGATAGTTTGCGAAGTGTTTCACGATGTCCTCGTCTAAGTTTTTCTTGGGAAGCCTGAGTTCTATCTCCGTTACGAGAAACCGGGCGCAATCATTTACAAGTTTTGCAAACGTTTGCAATTGTTCACATCGAGCGTCAATACATTTTATTATAAGTTCTAGACCGTCAAAAGGTGGTGCCTGCATCACGATGTTTACCGTGTAGACTTTTCGTTTCTTCGCCGGCGGCTGCTGTCCCTGGGATGATTCGGTAGGCATCTTCTTCGATGCGGTGTTCACCTCGGTCGTTTTCGTACTTTCAGTCACCATGATCGCCCTTACCCCATACGCCGCGGTAAAAGTGATGGTCACATCGTTGATATGGACGGGCTCTGGCACGGCCCTGGTTACCGAGTGCAAGTAATCGCCTATGTGTTTCATGTACTCCTTAAACTTTTCCCACGTGGCGAAGTCGAACTGGATCCCTGTAGAGGTATTGCCGGATAGTTTTATTGTAGGCTCGAACGTTGTCCCGTCGTTTGATGCCCGCAATCCGATTTGCATCCTCTTGGTATCCGAAGTGTTGAGGGGATAAGTAATGGAGAGAAGCATATAGGTCTCATAGCGAGCCTTCCCAGAGTCACTTCAAGAAGGTGTCCTTGACTACATATGTCAAGGTCAAGGTCATAGCAGCGGGGTCCCCTATTCGGCATTTTTACCAAAAAATGTTTTAGACAAAAGTTATTCAAATTAATTAGTAGAAAAAAACAGTGTAATAAAAAATAAGGGTTCCCATTTAAAAAACGCAAGTTGACCTTCAAATAACCTTGAAAATAGAGGTCAAGGTCAAAACCAAGGTCATCATAAAGTAGCTCACTTAAATCCCTACAACTTTTATTCAGATCATTTTCCTTGAAACTTCAATACTGAAGAGTTATTTGGGGTGGGGCATTAAAATGGGACACCCTGTATAAACACTCACATATATAGAGTGTCTCATTTAACTTGAGACATCGAAATAATTCAAAAACAAAGAAGAAAAACAAAAATCGCTGAAACATGTGTTGAAACGAACGAATTCCGAGGACGAGTAAAATGGCATGATTCCTTTTTCATTTGGTGGACGTCCTCAAGGCGATTTTAAAGTCAACTTTGTTATTTTAAATGAAAACCTATATTTTTTATGATGGAAGCATATTCTACGTAAAAAAACAATTAACTTTTATCCGAAAATTTTTTTATTTAATCTACTTTCGGAGATATCGTCCAAATAATTTCGATTTTTATTCGAAACGAATAAAATAAACGTATCATAATAAATGCTCAAAATGATGGCCTTCCATTTCCGTAAATGTTCCGTAAGATCGTAAGTATTGATTGTAAAGATGCTACTGTTGCCAGTCAATGTAAGCGCTAGCGACATGTTCGCAAACTGCCAAACGAATACTGCCTGCTGTTAGTGGCATGTCATCATTTAAATCCATATCGATCCGCTTCCGTTTGGAAAAACTGTAAGCACAATTGTTCGCAAATGTTCTGGTTGTAATGTTGAAAAGGCCGTCGATTGTAAACAAAAATTTGATATTTAGATTATGCTAATTTTGGAAAGCTAATATCGCTAGCAACGCTAAAATAAGCTATTCCCGCAGTCGCAAGCGCTACGTGAAAAAGCTTATTGAACGTGGCACTTCCGCGGATATGAGCTAGCGGGATCACGCGGCCGCCGCGGAAGTGCCTCCGGCGCGAGTTATAAGCTCATCGCCGTTTCTTCTTTTCTTCAGCATTTGTGTAGCATCACTAAGTAACCGAATCAGTCATTTAGCAAAATGGACGCATGCTGGAAACATCCTTGGACATCGATCGTTTACGATCCTACAGGCTGTGGGAAAACGGTTTTCGTAAAGACTTTTCTTCGCTATTTATCCGCGATGGCGGATACACGTTTCGACAGAATCCTATATTATTATGCCGAGTAGCAAGAGGCTTACCGGCAACTACAGCATGAAGTGGCGAAATCGGGACGATGCGTGATAGAATTTCGAGAAGGCTTACCGCACCCGGATTATTGTTCAAACGATCCGCTTGTCGCGAAATTGGTGATAATAGACGATCTCATTTCAGGTCGTGGAAAGAAATCATATAAACTAACTCGTGACGATATAGCGAAAACACTCGATCCATACTATAAACAACTTTGACAATTTATGCTTTCCTCGTTCGTTCGCTGCGATAGTGTACAACGAATGCGGCAATGTGCGCACAGGAGAAATGCATGATAAATGGAATTCCGTGAGGAAGCAATATTCTATATTACAACGAGACCTAGCGGTCGAATTGACACGAAAAGCCGGTGTCTGTATACCTGAAGAAAGGTGTGGTATTCTTGAGATCGAGCATTTCCAGCATTATTTTGCCAGCAACGATATCATGATCGTTGTTTATTACTTTAGTTCATTCGCACGTGGTGAACCTCTATGTATGATAGAGTAGTAGCATACTCACTTCTCTCGGACGCGAAGCTAAAATGACTCTGAATATTATGTACTACGAAAAATCCCGGCATTACAATTCAATATTAAATTTAAGAGCTGCATCGGGCAGCCAAGGTTATTGTATACGTTGTAATAGCGGATATAAACCGGAAAGAGGGCAACGGTGCTCAAACGCATGTCCACAGTGTCACGGCGTTCCAGCGTGCGAGGTATCAGACGTAGAACTAATACGATGTGCCGCGTGTCAACGTGAATTTTACGGGTCGGTGTGTTTCGAGCGTCATCGTGCGCAAAAATCGCTCCAAGGCACTTCATCTTTGAGCATCTGTAATATCCTGAGAGTTTGCAGCGAATGTGACCGTTTGCGAAATTTGAGGAACAAACACAATTGCAATGAGATCTTTTGTCGTGTTTGCAACCAATGAATCATCTATGTTATATGAAACCACTTCGATGCGACACTAGTTCATCCGACACGATGAATTCGCAGCGAGTAGGAAATGAAAACAGTAGTTGATGACATTGACGAAGCGACAAGGCGAAGAAACAAGTAAATGCGTAAAAGGTCGCATCGCGTTTGTATTCTATGATTTTGAGACGCATCAAGACGATACGATCGAAGGCACAGAAAACGTTAAAACTCACGTTGTGACGCTCTGTGTTGCACAGCAGATATGTGAAAGCTGCATGAATATAGACGATATGGCGTTGCGATGTCGTTGGTGCGGGATACGCGAATTTATATTTCGAGACAATCCGGTGAAACAATTCGTCGATTTTGTCACGAGACCGAGGAAGAGTTTCAAACAGATCATCTGCATCGCACACAACGCAAGCGCATTCGATGCGTAATTTATCCTACGGTACTTGGTCGAGAGCGGTAATCGGGTGGAACCAAAGCTTATTTTAAACGGTACGAAGATTATATTGTTAACCGTTGGGCAAACAAAATTTATCGACAGTGTTAATTATATGCCTATGCGTTTGTCAGCATTACCAAAAGCCTTCGGGTTGAAGGATGCAGCAGGCAAAGGCCTGTTTCCGCATTTATTTAACACTGTCGAAAATCAACATTACATCGGACCGATACCAGATGCAAGATACTATTCTCCTGAAACAATGAGACCGCCTGAGAGTGAGCGGTTTTTAGAATGGCACGAGGACATGGCACGCAAAAACATAGAATTTGATTTCCAACGGGAAATTGTGAGCTATTGCCGGAACGATGTCGATATTCTTCGACGGGCTTGTCTTGCGTTCCGTAAGATTTTCTTGGATCGTGGAAAAATATGTCCGTTTGAAGAATGCATAACCATCGCCTCTACGTGCATGAGAGTTTTTCGTCAAAACTTTCTGCGTGAAAAGGAGATAGGTACTATTCCTTCGGGTGGATATCGGCGTGTCAACAATCAATCTCGCAAAGCGTTAAAATGGTTGTTGTGGATGGAGCGCGAGCTCGGTCATACTATTTATAACACATACAGGTAGATCTCGCGAACTTCGCATACCGGAAGGGCTGCTCGTCGATGGGTATTACGAGACAATCCTGCGCAAAGACACGTGTTGCAATTTCACGGGTGTTTTTAGCATGGATGTCCCGCGTATTTCAGGGTGAATCGTGATAGTCCGCTCTCGACCACCGTGAAGGGGGATACTATTGAGTTGCGATACGAGCATACATGTGTGACAACATCTCGTCTACAGAAGCTAGGTTACATCGTAACGGAGAAGTGGGAGTGTGTCTTCGATCGGGAGTTGCAGGACAATCAACCGATGCGCGATTTCCTTGCGAATCACACGATGTTAGAAACTGAGCCTTTCGATCCTCGTGAAGCGTTCTTCGGTGGTCGTACAGGGAACATCGTCACCCGGTGCGATGTTACGGGTACGGAGAAGATACGTTACGTAGACGTATGCTCCTTGTACCCGTTTGTGCTAAAGACGGGCTCTTTTCTGCTCGGTCACCCGGACGTGTACGCGGGCGAAGAATGTCCCTCCTTGATTGGTATAGCTCCCGATTTTGACTTTAGCAGAGTGGAGGGGACCGTGCGGTGCAAGGTACTCGCTCCGCGTGATCTCTTTCACCCTGTACTCCCATTTCGCGTTCGCGGAAAATTATTGTTCGCCCTATGCCGTAGTTGCTGCGAGACATTTTCTCAATCTCCGTGCACACATAATAATCCGGCCGATCGAGAATTCGAGGGTACCTGGATATCCTGTGAATTACGGAAGACTATAGAGAAGGGCTATAGTGTCAGGGCCGTGAGCGAGATATGGAAATATAAGATTTCGCAATACGACCCAAGTACTCGGTTGGGAGGTATGTTCGTGGGATATATCAACTGCTTTCTACAATTTAAGTAGGAGGCTAGCGGATGGCCTGCTGAATGCACCGACGATGAAGAGGCTAAAGAGCTATACCTGCGGGAATACGAAAAAACAGAGGGTATTGTTTTCGATAGAAACAACATCGCGGTAAATTCAGGGTTGCATTCGGTTGCAAAGCTTTACCTCAATTCGTTCTGGGGTAAATTCGGTCAGCAATCTAATCTGCCGAATACCGAGGTTGTTAAGAAGCGCGAACATTTCATGTCGCTGCTCACGAGTCCCGAGCATGAAATCATAAACATATTGCCCGTGATCGATGAGGTTTGAATTATCGGTTTTTTACGTCTCATGGCGATTACGACAAGAGGCGCTTGTTCCCTCTGCAACTACAAACGTTGTAATAGCGGCTTACACGACGACACAGGCACGCTTGAAATTGTACGCTTATTTAGAAAAATTAGATCGTAGAGTGTTATATTATGATACTGATTCATGTATATATTTGAGCACCGATGACCCCAATGAGTACGAGGCGCGTACGGGTAATTTCTTGGGCGATATGACGAATGAACTCGAAAATTATGGTCTAGGTAGCTATATAGAATCCTTTGTATCCGGAGGCCCAAAATTTTATGCCTATGTTGTTCGCACTCCACAAAATCCATGAAGTTTGCAAAGTAAAGGGGATAACCTTGAACTTTGAGACTTCGAAATATATTAATTTTAGTAATATAAAAAACTTATTAGTCACCAATAAAATACCTATTGATGAGAACGAGGAAGAGAAGAAAGAGGATGCGAAGAAAACTTCGATAAATCTACGTTTTAGAGCGATTCGTCGTACAGCGTTTCACGATATTGTAACGAGAGACGAGAGCAAGTCATGCGTGCCGGTTCTCCTAAAACGTAGATTCGACGACACAGGTCACTCTGTGCCATACGGTTACGTAGTGGCGTAGGAATATTAGTAGGAATATTAGTAGAGCGTGTTCTTTCCCCTCCAAATCTAAACACTTATTTCTAGAATAAGAAAAATCTAAATATAGACGTTTCCCCAAAAGCGACCAACCTGTATATCGTGTATGCACTAGCTTTATAAGAAACTTTTGTGCAAATTGTATGTATATATTCTATTAAAATAAAGCTTTTGCAAAATAAAGAAGAAATAAGTTCTTTTACAAATATATATGTAATTCTATCCTTGTATATGACCCCTGAATCACAATAAAATCTTAGCAAATTTTATCGCTAGAAGCAGTCTTTTTCACCGACAAGCGTTCGCTTGTACGAGCTCATTGAACGATTATTAGCTCACAGTTTCACGCTGGAAAGCTAATATCGCTAGCGGCGCTGAATAAGCTATTCCCGCGGTCGCGAGCGCCACGTGAAAAAGCTTATTCGACGTGGCGCTTCCGCGGATATGAGCTAGCGGAACCGCGCGGTCACCGCGGAAGGGCCCCCGGCGCGAGTTATCGCCGTTTCTCCTTTTCTTTAGCATTTATGTAGTTTCACTAGGTAACTGAATCAGTCATTTGGCAAAATGGACGCGCGCTGGAAACATCCTTGGATATCGATCGTTTGCGGCCCTACGGGTTGTGGGAAAACGGTTTTCGTAAAGACTTTTCTTCGCTATTTACCCGCGATGGCGGATACATGTTTCGACAGAATCCTATTTTATTATGCCGAGTGGCAAGAGGCTTACCGCCAACTACAGCATGAAACAGCGAAATTGGGACGATGCGTGATAGAATTTCGAGAAGGTTTACGGCTCCCGGATGATTATGCAAACGATCCGGTTGTCGCGAAAATGGTGATAATAGACAATCTCATGAGGGCATCGTGCGAAGTAATCGTTGATCTGTTCACGAAGGGTAGTCATCACAAAAACCTCAGTGTTATACTCATTTCGCAAAATCTATTTCATCAAGGACGCGGACAACGAGATATTTCTCTCAACGCGAATTATATCGTGGTGTTCAAAAACCCTCGCGATCGTGCTCAGATTCGTCACTTGGCCAAACAGGTATGTCCGGAAGATTCAAAGTTTTTGGAAGATGCTTACTATGACGCTACATCGTTTCCACATGGGTATTTGTTGCTCGATCTGAAACAATCTACCCCGGATGAGTATCGGTTTCGTACATGCATCTTCCCCACTGATACTACGCATTTACGTTCGGCGTGGAACCACTAGAAGTTACATATAAAACCCATGCATACCATCATTCTGCGACAGTCTTATCGCCGTAATAACAGTGAGCGGGGAGAGCAGAGCGAATGCGAAAAAGGGCGATAGAACCGCAAACGCAGCAAAACGATCCATCGGTGAGAAAAACATCTCTCTTCTGAAGGCGTTGTGCTACTTGACGGGGAAACAATGTGCTGCCTTTCTGCGAGAAGCTGACCGTGATTTCATCAGATGTATTTGCGAGTGCGCCTTCAACATGCTCAAAGGTAACGTACCGCTCGACAGAAGAGAAAAAAATCGCCTATGGCGTTACAAATCAACGTTGCATCATATCGTTAATGATCGCGGTGATTGGAGAAACAAATGGAGAGCGATAGTGCAGCGAGGCGGATTTCTACCTTATCTGATCGCCCCTGTATTCGGGGCTATATTATCCAAAATTATCGGTAATTGAGACTGTTCACGCTTGAACTATGGAAAGAGCCAAGAAGATGGTACTGATTTCTATAGATAATCTCGAGAGATTGCAGCAACAGTCTCATACATCATCGACTTCAGCGTCGTCGTTGTCGTCTTCCTTGACTGCGATCCCCTCTGTTTTGACAGATAATGCCGCAACTGGGCTGAACATAGCACCAGTAGAGAATGAAAATACGGTGCATACTCCGGATTCCGTCCTGTCACGTCTCGACGCCGAGATGCATAGAATTCTCAACTCTCTGGGCCTCGGAGGAGCACGGGAAAAATGGAAATTATATAGAGAAGTACTTCAGCGATATCTGTACTTTTTCGAGAGCGGGGAAAACACCGATTACGCGGAGAAAAAGAAGAGAAGCCTGTTGTTGGTGAGGTCGACGGTGAAGGAAAATGATGGAGAAGGGGAAAATACCCCATGCGAAGATGACGATTACGGTGACGGCAACGCGGTAGAAGAAAACGCTGGTATGGCTGTAAATGAAGATATTCCTAACCTAGAGACTGACGTACATCGAATGTTGAACGTTTCTCAACACGTACGAGACGAAAGATGCAGTCGTCATCATCGCACCAGCGAACAGAAAAGTATCGGAAGAATACTGAATAAAGTTCCAAAGAGTTACCGGGCTAAAGCGCGCAAGCTGCTGAGCCATTTGTGTGATGTGGCGGTACCCGGTCGATTAAGTTGGGACAGACAGAGAGTCGTAACTATAGATGATAGAATTATGAGAGGATCGAATATCGTCGATCTCTTGAACGACGCGGCTCGCGAACGAAAAACTAGCAGAGCGGTAGCGAGAGTACAGTTTGTACGACTTTTGCGTGAAGTGAATATTCCTCCGAAATTTGTAGGAAATCGGGAATTACTGGAGGAAGACACGGAAGAAAATGATCTTTCCGCGAGATTGAAAAAAACTCTTCCAAGAGGTAGCAGTACCCCGCTCCCATCACCTAACGATCAACTTTGATCTAAACGTAAGATTACCCAGACGTCGCTTGAGGAAAAGGATGACGAGGATGGACGGGCGCTGTTTGTAACAACCAATAAGAATAGAAATAAAACGCGTATGAGCGGTGACGTTTCTAAATCAACGAATAAAAGATGCATGATAGATTGGAACCCGTTAGAATTGGGTTTAGCTTCTTCAACAGCTAACAGCTATACACATCGACTTCCACCAGCGAAGGGGCGAACGTTCAAGCGTGCTGTCGGGGAGACGTTTCTCGCGGGAGAAGAACGCAACGGTGAGCGTATATACGCAACATTTATAACTTCTGATCAATATAGGCGTAAAACGTGAGTGAGCGACAACGCATCTAAATCAGCGAGTAAAAGACATTTGATCAATTGGAACACGCTGGAATGACCGACCTCGCAAAATTCTACTACGATCCTGCACACTATGCGGGATACTCTGCGATAAAAAATCTTCCACGAACAGCAGAACGCGGCTCTGCCCGTGAAGAGATTATTCGTTGGCTTCAGTCGCAGGATACGTACACACTTCATTGATCGATACGACATAAATTTCCAAGTTTGCATTACAACGTCACGAATATCGACGATCTGTAGGAGGTCGATTTGATCGAGTTCGCTAATCTCCGAAATTACAACGAAAGTTATTGTTACTTGTTGACAATCATCGATGTGTTTAGCAAATTTGTCTGGGTGGAACCAATACAAAGCAAGTCTTCGACCAGCGTGACGGAGGCTTTTCGTCACGTACTCTCAAGAAACGGAGGGCGGATACCGGCGTGGTTGCAGAGTGACAAGAGTAAAGATTCGGTCAAGCATTTCAACATTTTTTGAAGGAAAAGAACATATGTTTTCGCACGGTGCAAAATCCTGATATCAAAGCAGCGGTGGTCGAACGCTTCAACAGAACGCTCAAAGAACACTTATGGCGCTATTTTACATACAAAAATACACATCGTTACATAGGTGTTTTGCAAGACATCGTGCACGCTTACAACCACACTCGACATTCCACCATTAAAATGGAACCGGCAAGCGTCACGTTGGACAACGCACGCCTTGCTCTTGAATATATGCAGCAGCGATACCACCATCTCGATGAACTCGATCGAAGAAATCATAGCCGAGGAGTTAAATACAAAGTGGGTACATTAGTGCGAGTCAGTAGAGCGAAAGGAGTCTTTGAGAAAGGATATGAGGCGAACTGGACGGAAGAAATATTTCGGATTCACCTTATTCTCGAATGGCAAAATCCTCGTGTGTACGAATTGAGTGATCTGTCAGGTGAAGTGATCGACGGGATATTCTACGAACAAGAACTGGCCAGGATAAACAAAAACTTACAAGAAGAAGAGTTTATCGTGGATAAAGTGATACGACGCAGAGGACGAGGAGCTAATAAAGAATTATTCGTCAGCTGGCGAGGTTACCCCTCTAAATTCAATTCCTGGATACCTGCTTCAAACTTAAAGCTGCTTCCAAACCATGATGGGGGAAGACCGGTTTTTCATGATTCTACCGAGCAATAGTAGCATGCGACACTATCCAGAAAATACAACTACTTCATTTATTACGGAATTGCCTCAAGAAGTGAAGCTGACTGGTTTATGAGAAGTTGCGCTTACCGAAATTCAATTCTCCTTTAGTTTTTTACACGTGCGTCCCGAGGAAGATGCAGAACTCAAATTCATTTCGTTACCACGTGAAAATATTAATACCAAAGCGTCAAAAAAGATGAAGACCAGCTACCCAAATTCGAGGTTACCCGCATAACTCCGGGTGTTTACGCCACGATGAGCGAACTGTTATAGGCTTTAAACAACGCTAGTTCATTGCTCAAAACGCACATTGCTTGGCGCCAGGATCCTCATCATGGTGGTAAAGTAACGCTGTACTGCACGTGCGATATTAAAGAATGCAATAGACTTCATTTCGTGAAGTTTTCCGACAAAGTGACTCGTATGCTTGGCTTCAATATGTATAGACCGAACGAGAATTAATTCATCTTAACTTGTCGAAAATTATGCAGGGGTGTAGCGTACTATCCCAATACTGATCGTAATGTGAATCCCCAGAAAGCTGGAGAAGAAAAGTTTTACGCTTTCACCACGTCAAAACGTAAAATTATGTCCGAGAACCAGGTAGTGTGGTGCGGTGTACCTGATAAACTCTTTGTTTATTGCGATATTTGCGAGTCCTATATAACGGGAGACGTGCATTCTCCTCTTCTCCGAGTGGTTCCCGTCGACTACAACGATGGTAAATATGCCTACGGACGTAACATGGTGAAACATTTTTCGCCACCGAATTATATTCCATTGCGATTAACATGTTTCCGCACGATCGAAATAGATATAAGAGATCAGGTTGGCGAAAGAATACCATTTGAATTTGGGACGTTGACAGTTACATTACAATTTAGACGTCGAGATTAAGATAATTAGAACACATAGATATGAGCATTATTTAGAATATTACGAAGCACAATCCGGGGGAAATCGTGGAGGCGGAATTCCACGAGTTTTCGTAGGATCGCAGTATCAGACGGTCACGGTATTGGTAGTTTTTCTCGGTGGTCTGTCATCTTCAGATGGGTGTTACCTCATTTGGCCAGTGGTGCGCGTGTCGTTGGAAAAGAAGCTCTACGCGCAGGGATTAATATACTCGATAATGT